>NC_060186.1:31767893-32117059 GCF_021184085.1 Oncorhynchus gorbuscha | reverse complement strand
TTGTTACAGTTCTTTGACACAATGCAGTGAAATTAGGGGAGTGTTAATACTGGGATGGTGGGACTGTCACATGAAATTAATTGTTTGGACCTGCTGGTTTGTTTTGTTACATTCAAATGAAAAGTAAACCCTGCCACTAAGCCTTCTAATAAGTCTCGATCTCGCTCTCTCTCTCTCTCTCTCTGTCTCTCTGTCTCTTCTCAGAACCAGGATTCAGAGGAAGTCCTCTATGACAGCCAGCTAGGTGAGTCTCATTGATTATTCTCCATGCATCCAGAAATGGTTCAATAGAAAGGACCACTTTGAAAGGTCCAGAAAGTAGGAATTTATTCAGCTGTTTGCTCATCTAATCTTCTAAAATGTCTCACTTGATTCAACCAATATTGCAGACCGTATGATTGCACTGTACAATACCCTCTTACTTGTTGTTATACGACAATGTACAAAATAAAATCGAAACAACGGTACTGCACACTTCCTGAATCAGCATTTATTTGGGCTTAAATCTCAGGTGCAGTTAACTTCTTTGGGACTGGGGGGCAGTATTGAGTAGCTTGGATGAATAAGGTGCCCAGAGTAAACTGCCTGCTACTCAGGCCCAGTTGCTAATATATGCATATTATTAGTATATTTGGATAGAAAACACTCTGAAGTTTCTAAAACTGTTTGAATGATGTCTGTGAGTAAACAGAACTCATATGGCAGGCAAAACCTGAGAAAAAATCCAACCAGGAAGGTTGACATCTGAGCTTTGTAGGTTTTTCAACTCATTCCCTATCGAAAACTGTGTCTATGGGGTCATATTGCACTTCCTAAGGCTTCCACTAGATGTCAACAGTCTTTAGAACCTTGTTTGATGCTTCTACTGTGAAGTGTGGGTGAATGAGAGGGGATTGAGTGAGAGGTCTGGCAGTGCCATTAGCTGACCACACGCGTTCACGTGATAGTTAGCTTGCGTTTCATTGCAATTCGAAAGACAAAGGAATTCTCCGGGTGGAACATTAAGAAGAACATTTATATTAAAAACATTCTGAAGATTGATTCTATACTTCATTTGACATGTTTCTACGAACTGTAATATAACTTTTCATCTGAAATTTTGCATGGACTTGCCTGCGCGTCGTGATTTTGGATTGTGTACTAAACGCACAAACAAAAAGGAGGTATTTGGACAAATGGACTTTATCGAACAAATCAAACATTTATTGTGGAACTGGGATTCCTGGGAGTGCATTCTGATGAAGCTCATCAAAGGTAAGTGAATATTTCTAATGCTATTTCTGACTTCTGTTGACTGCACAACATGGCGGATATCTGTTTGGCTGTTTTGTTGTCTGAGTGCTGTACTCCGATTATTGCATGGTGTGCTTTTTCGGGAAAGCTTTTTTGAAATATGACAGAGGTTGCATTAAGGAGAAGTTTATCTAATGTTCCATATATAACACTTGTATTTTCAACAATATTTATGATGAGTATTTCTGTAAATTGTTGTGGATCTCTGCAAAACCACCGGATGTTTTGGAACTACTGAACATAACACGCCAAAGTAAACTCAAATGTTTGGATATAAATATGAACTTTATCGAACAAAACATGAATGTATTGTGTAACATGAAGTCCTATGAGTGTCATCTGATGCAGATCATCAAAGGTTAGTGATTCATTTTTATCTCTTTCTGTTTTTTGACTCTTCTCTTTGGCTGGAAAAATGGCTGTGTTTATATGTGACTAGGTGCTTACCTAACATAATCTTTTGGTGTGCTTTCACCAGAAAGCCTTTTTGAAATCAGACACTGTGGCTGGATTAATGAGAAGTTTATCTTTAAAATGGTGCCAAAATACTTGTATGCTTGAGGAATTTTAATTCGGAGATTTCTGATGTTTTGAATTTGGCGCCCTGCAGTTTCACTGTCTGTTGAGGTGGGATGCTACCATCCTGAATATCCAAGAGAGGTTTTAACTCTAATGAACTTAGCAGAGGTAACTCTGTGTCTTCCTTTTGTGTGGCGGTCCTCGTGAGAGCCAGTTTCATCGTAGTGCTTGATGGTTTTTGCGACTGCACTTGAAGAAACTTTCAATGTTCTTAATGTTCTGCTCTGACTGACCTTCATGTCTTAAAGTAATGATGGACTGTCAATTATCTTTGCTTATTTAAACTGTACATACCATAATATGGATTTAGTCTTTTACCAAATCTTCTGTATACCCCCCTACCTTGTCACAACACAACTGATTGGCTCAAACACATGAAGAAGGAAATAAATTCCACAAATGTAACTTTTAACAAGGCACACCTGTTAATTGAAATGCATTCCAGGTGACTACCTCATGAAGCTGGTTGAGAGAATGCCAAGGGTGGCTACTTTGAAGAATCTCAAATATATTTTTTATTTGTTTACACTTTTTCGTTTACTACATGATTCCATATATGATATTTCATAGTTTTGATGTCTTCACTATTATTCGACAATGTAGAGAATAGTAAAAATAAAGAAAAACCCTTGAATGAGTAGCTGTGTCCAAACATTTGACTGGTACTCTGTCAAATTTCAGTTGTTTAGTTTGAATAAATTAACCTGTTTTTTTTCTTAGTCATTATGCGGTATTGTGTGTAGATTTATGCGGGAAATAAACTAATTAATCCATTTTGGAATATGGTTGTAACGTAACAAAATGTAGAAACAGTCTAGGGGTGTCACGTTGGTATAATGGATCGCGAGACAGGAGCAGGAATGTGTAATAGTTTTTTTTAAATCACCCAAATTTTAGCGTGCCATGTAAATGCACGGGGACGAAGACCAAACAAACACTATACAAAACACAGGGTTGAAACCCAAACAAAAGAGCGAGGAGTACCTTCAATAAATACACGGGACAATACCCGAAAACGCAAATGCACAGTGATGCAACACGGGACGAGACCCACAATCATCTGCTCAACAGAAGCGGCACGAAAGCCAAAACAACAAGGCACAGGTACTCACACGACCAACAGAGACCTAATCAACAACCGAATGGTGAACCAAAGGGCACATTTGTACAAATATAAATCAGTGAAGAAATGGGGACCATGTGTGTGTATTGACACAGTTCAGTTCCTAGAGGCCGGTGACGTAGACCTCTGAAACTGGTGCATGGAAAGTACCAGAGGGAACCGTGACAAGGGGTCTGAATACTTTCCCAATGTATGTGCGAGTGAGTTTGGAAAAACTGAAAGTATGCCTCTTATAAATTGTTTTTGCATACAAAAAACACTTGGCCAAAGTAACATGGTAAAACTGTAGTAGAACATTTACTTTGATCAGCAATTTTCTGCATTTATCAAAAGTCCCATCAGGTAGCCTGATTTCAGATGTCTCGATGTAAACAGGCTTATGAGGGAAATCGTTCTTCTTGCAAAGCATGTAAATGTTTTGAACAAACTATTATTCTGACTATCCACAATCACATTATTTTGCATTTAACCGTGCTAAATGATTCAATGTACTATTGTCTAAAGTCATTGATCTGTCACATCAATGAATACCAACGCCAGCATCTGTTCCGTGCGAGTGTTTTGATTTTAAACACAGTCCTTCAGAGAGAGCTGTATGGTATTGGCCAATATTAATTAATGTAGGTCACAATTTGTAGTGCGATATGTGTTTTATATTCAGCTGCATCTGTGCTAATGAGGGTAATCCAGCATGAGATGTACTGGAATTAACAAATCACTGAGGCTTTACACTGACGTATCACAACAGTCTCAATGTTTACATTTTAGACGAGCAAGAGAAGGCCTTGTTCTGTACTACTATGCTTCCTTATTCCCCGTCATTGTTAAACAAGGGATTTTTGAGAGACATCCTGTTGTCTGGTAAATATTGAAACCCCTCCCATACAGTATAGAGGAGAAATCTTGTGAATGGTCGTAATGCTATCTGTTTGATGTTAAAGGAATTCCTGTCTCATTAAATAAGGATATCGTGGCGCGGAAAGTTAACCCTGGGAAGTTAAATGAACCCAATACAGCTTTGCACTTGTTCACTATTCAATGGAGTTCTCCTCTTCTTAATTTGATGGCAGCAGACATTTCATAAGTAGAGCGAATGGAGGGATCTGATGTTTGCCTTTCATGCTTGAGAGCTCTAATACAATAACAGAGTACTCAGATCGAGGGGAGGGCTCCAGGAAGCCGCCAAGGAGTTTTGGAGGGGAAACTCGAGACCTCTGCTGGCTTGCTCAATCAACTGGGTCAAGGCGGAAACAAAAGCAGACGAAAACAAGTTTATAATGCCCTCATTTGGCACCTTAGCCGAATGGAAACGCACACAGACACTGTTATCTGAACAAACCGAGCTATCTGGCACTGCCATTTGTAATTTGCTCTGTCACACCAGGGAGGCTAAGCTAGTCTGAAAGCGCAGGATATTGTTTGTGGGGTTGGAATTCGAAAAACTGTTAAATGAAAGCATGTGCATCAGGCTAGGTCTCTCTGAACTCACTGGCCTATTTACTTTTGAGCATGTATGGGTATCCAATTGGCAAACATTGGACAGAGATCAAGAAGACATTGTGTGGCTGCAACAGTTCTGAGTTCTTCAGAAGGAGCATCTGATGCCGAGTGTGCACCGAGGGGCAGACCTCAATGAGTGTACAGAATGTGTGATATACGGGCATCTACAGCCTGTACTGTACACTTTCTTCCAAAACCCGCCACCCTCCTCTCCTAGTTGCATCTGCCTCCTCGTCCGTTGAAAATCAATGCAGTGAACTGTTGTCTCTGCCCAGTTCCACTCAACAGATGGTGGGGATGAAAATCATCCACAATCAATATGGAAGCTCCTTTGAACTCTAGCACCACGTTGTCATCCCATTATTCTGTTCATGTCAGCCATTGGATGTATTTTAGTCACATTTGTCCTCTAGTGTGTGAGATTTACAGATGTTACATGTACAAAACGAGCACTCGTCTTTTTCATGTTCCTTCTACCCGGATACATTACAGATAGGAAATACCTTCATTAGAGTGTCTTTCAACACACCTTGTAGCCTAGCGGAGCGTAGGGCCAATACCCAAAATGTCTCTGGTCCGAATCCTTCAACCTACTTGGTGAAAAATGTATCTGTGCCGTTGAGCAGGGCACATAACCCTAATTGCTCCTTTAAGTTGCTCTGGATAAGAGCGTCTGCTAAATGACTAAAAATGTAAGGAAAAAGGGGCCGAAGATGTACTAATTAAAATTGCAATTAGCCTACAAGTTGTGTGACGGACTGTGGACCAAACCATTTGCGATTGTAAATATGATTATGGCCCTGAAGAAAAGTACTCCCCAGGGTTAGCCTGGCCTAATATCTATTGTTCTTCGTGCCATTGGCCTTATATACAGTGGGGCAAAAAAGTATTTAGTCAGCCACCAATTGTGCAAGTTCTCCCACTTAAAAAGATGAGAGAGGCCTGTAATTTTCAGCATAGGTACACTTCAACTATGACAGACAAAATGAGAGAAAAAAATCCAGAAATCACATTTTAGGATTTTTTATGAATTTATTTGCAAATTATGGTGGAAAATAAGCATTTGTTCAATAACAAAAGTTTTTCTCAATACTTTGTTAAATACCCTTTGTTGGCAATGACAGACACACTGGCTCCAGGTCATCTACAAGTACATGCTAGGTAAAGCTCCGCCTTATCTCAGTTCACTAGTCACGATGGCAACACCCATCCGTAGCACGCGCTCCAGCAGGTGTATCTCACTGATCATCCCTAAAGCCAACACCTCATTTTGGCCGCCTTTTGTTCCAGTACTCTGCTGCCTGTGACTGGAACGAACTGCAAAAATCGCTGAAGCTGGAGACTTTTTATCTCCCTCACCAACTTCAAACATCCGCTATCTGAGCAGCTAACCGATCGCTGCAGCTGTACATAGTCTATTGGTAAATTGCCCACCCATTTTCACCTACCTCATCCCCATACTGTTTTTATTTATTTACTTTTCTGCTCTTTTGCACACCAATATCTCTAGCTGTATATGACAATCTGATCATTTATCACTCCAGTGTTAATCTGCAAAATTGTAATTATTCGCCTACCTCCTCATGCCTTTTGCACACATTGTATGTAGACTCCCCTTTTTTCTACTGTGTTGTTGACTTATTAATTGTTTACTCCATGTGTAACTCTGTGTTGTCTGCTCACACTGCTATGCTTTATCTTGGCCAGGTCGCAGTTGCAAATGAGAACCTGTTCTCAACTAGCCTACCTGGTTAAAAAAAGGTTTAAAAAAAATAAAAGATAAAAAACACAGGTCAAACGTTTTCTGTAAGTCTTCACACACTGTTGCTGGTATTTTGGCCCATTCCTCCATGCAGATCTCCTCTAGAGCAGTGATGTTTTGGGGCTGTTGCTGGACAACACAGACTTTCAAAGATTTTCTATGGGGTTGCGATCTGGAGACTGGCTAGGCCACTCCAGGACCTTGAAATGCTTCTTACGAAGCCACTCCTTTGTTGCCTGGTCGGTGTGTTTGGGATCATTGTCATGCTGAAAGACCCAGCCATGTTTCATCTTCAATGCCCTTGCTGATGGAAGGAGGTTTTCACTCAAAATCTCACGATATATGGCCCCATTCATTCTTTCCTTTACACGGATCAGTCGTTCTGGTCCCTTTGCATAAAAACAGCCCCAAAGCATGATGTTTCCACCCCCATGCTTCACAGTAGGTATGATGTTATTTGGATGCAACTCAGCATTCTTTGTCCTCCAAACACAACGAGTTGAGTTTTTACCAAGTTATATTTTGGTTTCATCTGACCATATGACATTCTCCCAATCTTCTTCTGGATCATCAAAATGCTCTCTAGCAAACTTCAGATGGGCCTGGACACAAGCAGGGGGACACGTCTGGCACTGCAGGATTTGAGTCCCTGGCGGCGTAGTGTGTTACTGATGGTAGGCTTTGTTACTTTGGTCCCAGCTCCCTGCAGGTAATTCACTAGGTCCCCCTGTGTGTTTCTGGGATTTTTGCTCACCGTTCTTGTGATCATTTTTACCCCATGGGGTGAGATCTTGCGTGGAGCCGCAGATCGAGGGAGATTATCAGTGGTCTTGTATCTCTTTCATTTCCTAATAATTGCTCCCCAACAGTTGATTTCTTCAAACCAAGCTGCTTACCAATTGCAGATTCAGTCTTCCCAGCCTGGTGCAGGTCTACAATTTTGATTCTGGTGTCCTTTGACAGCTCTTTGGTCTTGGCCATAGTGGAGTTTGGAGTGTGACTGTTTGAGGTTGTGGACAGGTGTCTTTTATCCTGATAACAAGTTCAAACAGGTGCTATTAATACAGGTAACGAGTGGAGGACAGAGGAGCCTCTTAAAGAATAAGTTACAGGTCTGTGAGAGCCAGACATTTTGCTTGTTTGTAGGTGACCAAATACTTATTTTTCTACCATAATTTGCAAATACATTTATTAACTATCCTACAATGTGATTTTCTGGATTTCTTTTTCTAATTTTGTCTGTCATAGTTGAAGTGTACCTATGATAAATTACAGGCCTCTCATCTTTTTAAGTGGGAGAACTTGCACAATTGGTGGCTGACTAAATACTTTTTTGCCCCACTGTACATGCGACTGTATTGGCAGGGAGCCAGCCCATGATTAGAGATCTCCTCCATTGTGTCCTCCTAGGAGGCCTGCTCACAAGTTGCTGACAGAAACCATACTGTAGCCAAAAGCTCTCCTCTAAAATATGTAGCAGCTTATGATAGTCTAACATGTTTCAACACACTAAACATCAGGGCCACTGTGGGAGTACTTGTCAAAAGTGCTCGGCTGTGTGTGTGCCTCTGGAGAGAAAAAATCATACAAAGCAAATCTCGCCTCTTGTCTTCCAACTCGGTTTGCCTTCCGTTTTTCTCCTGACCTCATCTTATTTCTGTGATCAAGACAGCACCGATTACTCCCACCAAACATAAAATATTAAAAACAATATCCCACACTAGTTTCTCTCTCACTCACTCACTCGCTCTCTAAAAAAAAATACAGAAGCACGCTGTGTCGGTACTAAGTGGTGATGATGATGTTGACTTCATCCACAGTACTCTTAAAAGGCGTTGAGGTTTACAAGCAGATGGGAGTGAGGATTTGGAATCTGTTAAAACTAAATAGCCTCTGGGTCCTTAATTATTAATGCAAAGTAGGGGGTTTAAGGCTGCCTTCAACACTCATTTGCTGAGTTTTCCACGGAGACCTGGACTGCAGCATTTATAATGAGTGTGATTAAAGTAGGCGTACATACCCCTCTCCGAACTTCAGGTGTTGAGTCTGGCCTGCTCTCTTTCTGAGAGTGGTAATAAGGTCATTCTCTATTTCTCTCTGTCCCCTAGCTCCCCATCTCCCCCTCTCCAAATCACGGAGAGATATTTATGACACTGACCTTTCCCGCTGTAAGCTGAAAGTTAAACACACTGTGCTTCTATTGATCCCTGCACCAGGCAATTAAAACTCAGTATGAGAGGAAATCGTTTGCACTTGCTATATGACACATGGGCTGGTGGCCTGCCAAAACGCCCCTCGGTAGAATATAAATTCTCTCCATCCGACTGAATCGAACCCTCACTGGGCCTGAAAGATGGCCATATTGAATGTGTACCTTGATTGTGGTGCTATCTGGCATAATGGACACGCTTGAGCAGCTCAATGCTCTCCTGTGTGCCCCATCTCCTAGGAGCTCCCAATTGGATCCCTAGCAAGAGGGAGAGAAACATGAAGTTAGTTTTTATTGAGAGATGGATAATTCCAAAGTGTCTTGTCTGGGGGAGCCCAATGATGCGAGCCATCGGAGCGTGGAAGCTTCCTACACAGACCCAATCAGCATCGGCAGTGAGGACGCTGGTCCCGCCGCTTATGGAAATGAGCTATTGACATCTCTCTGCACTGATTGCTACAATAGACAGCTCTGCATCTGTAATGACACAATCTTTGTTCACAACACGCTAATGGCCTCACCGGTGGCAGTAGATCTCAGTCTTTCTCAACAGAAGCCGATTTTAATTTGTCAAAGAAATCGCTGTAATTGAAATTGCACGATTGACCTACCTTGATCTTTCCCGTTCTCTGTATTGTCTATGCTTTTTGCAGTCACAATTTTCTGGCAGGCCAAACCGCGATAGCTGTAACACAGTTAGCCATACTATTTCATCCCTTTTTTCTTTTTTCCCCCAGGTGTGCTGCTGTGTGTGTGTTTAACAGTGGTGGGGGGGTGTCGGGCCCAGAGCTGTGTGAAAGGGTTAAATGCCAGTGAGCTGTAGTGGATCTCACACCTTCTCTGCTCCGTGACACTGATGGGGATGATAGGCGCTGCAGGATATCCCAGGGGGGAACGCACTTCTCTTCCCCTGTACCTTCTGCCACCCTCCCTCTCTACCCTCATGCTCCCCTGTCCCCTCACCCCCTGCCATCCTGTCCCTCCGCATTATCTGATCTTGTGTAAAGTCCACTGATCATCACCACAAACACACTTGGGTTTGCTTTCTGTCTTCTTCTTTCTATCTCTTTCTATTTCTCTCTCACTCACACAAATATCAACTCCGACACACTCCAGTGCCTTCGGTGAGGAGAGAGGGTGAGTGTGTTTTTGCCATTGAGCAGAGATGATAGTGTAGGAAGGCTGGCTCCATGTGATGAGAAATAGTATAAGAATGGAGAGCTCTCTCATGTCTCATTCCAGGCAATATATCTGAGGGCAGATACTGTCATTTTTATCGATGGACTGCCTGCCCCATGGAATACAGAGTGAGAGGAAGAAGAGATAAACAAATTGCAGACTCATATGCTTGCCAGCTCTGTGATCAGACAAAGACCTGGTAAAATAAATAATCTGTTGATGGTGTGAGGTTAATAACTCTCTCTCTCTGTGTGTGTGTGTGTGTGTGTGTGTGTGTGTGTGTGTGTGTGTGTGTGTGTGTGTGTGTGTGTGTGTGTGTGTGTGTGCGCCTGCCTGCACGTCTGTCCGTTTGCGTGCGTCCGTGCAAGCATTTGTGTTTCTGTCCGTGATTGTCCATGTGACGGCATGACCAGTGCCAAGGGACACCGCTATCTCCCTAGCCACCTTCTTTCCCCTTAAGCATCACTGCACAACCCTCTCAGCCAAAATCCATCACAGAACAGAGCGGCAAAATCCACTTCCGTTTGTCATTGAGAGGCATCTCTCTGTGCTTTGCGATGTCTTTGGCATGGGAGCCGCCATTTCAAATCAACAAATCAGCCGTAATTCAATAAATGTATTGATCACTCACTTCCCCTGGGCCTGCCTGCTGTGGCTGTCGGGGCATTAGAAGAAGAACGTGGAAAAGCATTTGCGACTAAAGGGATAGGACGCGAGGACAAGGTCTGATGGAGATTAGGTTAGAAGGGGAGACTGTACTAGGATGTATCCTTTCCTCTCATCCTGTGTGTCCCAAATGGCATCATATTCCCTACATAGTGCACAGCTTTTGAACAGGGCCTGTAGAGCTCTGGTCTACAGTAGTGCACTATGTAGGGAATAGGATGCAATTTGGGACGCTCACTTTCTCTCCGTTGTTTGATGATTAATCGAAACCCATTAGTATGGCGCCCGGAATGGTGAATTCACTCTTAATTAGTTTCTTTTTAACCCCCGGTTTCTCCTCTGCTTTGTCACGGGGGGACGTATTATCTACACAATGAGAGATTGGCACGCAGCTTATCTGATCCTCACACTAGTCACAGGCAGCTGTTGTATTATTGCTGTTCGCTGCAGTATCAGAAGGCTAAGCCGTTGTGGAATGGCATCTAGGGCTTTAGAATACATTACACCAGCATGTGTACACACACACACACACACACACACACACACACACACACACACACACACACACACACACACACACACACACACACACACACACACACACACACACACACACACACACACACACACACACACACACACACACACACAAACAGGCGCAGAGTCAAACAGACACCACACACAGGCGCAGAGTCAAACAGACAGCACACACACTAAGCAGACTCAGGAGAAGGGCTTTTAGAGGTGGTGTGAAGGTATGAGAGACAGATTGTCTCTAAGTTGGTCTTTCAGAGGAGGGCGGTGTGTGTGCGTATATAGGAGAAAGGGGGAAAAAAGCCTCTTGATCTATTGGGATTCTGTGATGGGGTGTGGTGAACCAGGGTGGAGAGAGAAGCTGCACACTCGGAGCAACACGCACACTAACGTTAAAAAGACACCGATCCAGTGTTTACCCCCTGCTGATTTCTCAGGCCCTGTGTGGGAATGGGTTCAAGTGTCATCCAGTCTACTCAGATCAGCTCTTTCTCCTTCCCCTCTCCCTCCCCGTGTGCCTCTGCCACCACCATTAGCCAGACCTGTCACTGGCTTCCATGACTTGTTTGTGTTTAAAACCCCCCATGTTAATGTTTGTTAAAAAAGCTTGACATAAATACAAACCTCCCCACCGGATATCTTTATGACCACATTCTGTGCAAATACTTAAGCGGCTAATTAAAATGTCCAACCTGTCTGCCGTGTTTGTTTGACCAGAACCAGAGCATGTGATGGAGCTATTGGAAACCCTGCTCATCACCGCTCTGGCCCTCCACGTCCTTTCTAACCACTCTGCTAAAAACCACTTCGCTCTCACAGGAAATATAAACTGCCGCTCCAAATTTGATCCATTTAATAAACTCACAATTTAACCAAAACCAGTCTATTGACTACCTGCACCTACCCTTTGGTTTTGAAATATTGAAACCAAACCATGTGGATTTGCCCCACCTTCCCTGAATGACGACTCATCCCTACATATAGGCCCAATATAGGCTGCATCTCAATCAATAAAAAAATCATTATTTTAGGTGCTCCTAACTTTTTTATGTTGGGAGCACCAGTGCCACCTGCTACCTCTCTAAGCAGTCAATCAGTACACCTGGCCAAGCCGACTCCGTAATAGTCTCTAGTGTCTACACCTGGATGTGGCTTGCTGCCCTATTGGGGCAGCACCATAGACATATTCTGTGTTTATAGGCTGACATCAGTAGCCATGGGGCCAGAGATTCAGAGACCTGTTCAAGAGGTTAGAGAGGCAGACTACTATCCAGAAGGTTGCTGATTTATATCCTGGTAAGGGCAATGATCTAACAATCTCATCAAGGGTTTTGGTTTGAAATTCCATGTTCCATCCATCCAGTCAGTCAGTACAGCAGCTGGATGTGGCCTGCTTTCCCAATGTGTGAGACAACTTGTGTTTTCAGTCATCACAAACTTGTCAAAGACAGCTTAGGGGATTGGATGAGGGTCGTTGGGTGTAATTCCATTGAACAGTATGATGGGTGAAAATTGCACACATTCTTCACTCCATTAAACCTTTAGCCAGGTTGTTATTCCGTTGGCAAGCGAGAGAGACCGAGAGCTTATGTAGTTTACAGTCGTTCCCATTGCCACCGATGTGATTCGTCACACAGGGAAAGCCCCCATCCCATCATTACTATTCTGTAAATGGATTCCACATGAAGCCCGACTGCATTAGCGGGGCCTGTAATACGGGCCGTATAAAGGTCACAATAATGATATGTAAACGTGTCGCACGCCAAGGCGGCCCACTTCTCTAAAGAGCAATAGAGGCCGTTAAAGAGATATTGTCGAGCGGCTACAACGGGCTCCCCGTTAACCTCGGGCTCGTTACACACTGGAGATACTCAATAATATTTACTAGGCTGCCCATCTTGCCTCTGCCACACACAGTGGACAGCTGGGCTTTAGGCTGATTCAGCTATCTATTGAGTTTTGTCACTGCATTAGCCAACCCCATCTGACTGATCATCATTTTGTGTGTGTGTGTGTGTGTGTGTGTGTGTGTGTGTGTGTGTGTGTGTGTGTGTGTGTGTGTGTGTGTGTGTGTGTGTGTGTGTGTGTGTGTGTGTGTGTGTGTGTGTGTGTGTGTGTGTGTGTGTGTGTGTGTGTGTGTGTGTGTGACATTCATGGACTTTGTCACTCGGGCCAAATGAAACTTTTATTCATGGGATGGTGATTGTCTACAATGGAGGTCAGAGTAAGGTAGTGTTTGTGTGGGAATTTAAGAGAGCTGTTAATTATCCCTAGAATATCTTTAGAAAGGGAATGTGTTGTGTTGGTGTGGCACTACTTCACATCCTGTGCTGTGTTTTCTAACCTGATGTGTGTGTCTGTCTCTCTGATCTGTTCCTGTGCTGTCTGTGTGTTGCAGACCTGCGAGAGATAGTATTTGTGATCCAGAGCCAGAGTAACTCATTCCACATGAGTTGGGCAGAGAGACAGCGAGCAGACCTGTTACAACAGACTCAGAGCCTCACACAGGTACCACCAGCACCACTTAAAGAAACAAACACAGCAAATGATTTACTATCCTTTTGGTGAACTACAATTGACTTCCTTTCCATTTTCCCTAACCCCTAACCCTAATTCTAACCCTAATTGGAACCCTAAACCTAACCTCTATGCCTAAAATAGCCTTTGTCCTCATTGTCCCCACGATGGAGAATTCCTTGTTTTACTACCCTTGTGGGGACTTTTGTGGATTTCCAGGACCCACAAGGATAGTAATATATACACACACAGGTTTTTCGAAAAACAACAGCATCCCTTAACTTCAACCATCTTCTCTATGGCTCATGGCTGTTACTTCCCTACTTATTCCTCTACGCTCCCTGTGGAGCATACAGCCGTCATATCTGTTACTCTTTTGGAATAATTAGAGTGGAAAACCATCAGCTTAGTGTAACCGAGTCAAGTTCAACTCTTTACGTTTAAATACCACCATCCGTGCCATTGAATTGCTTTTCGCTGACGCCTCTGCCTGAAGTATTTCAAGAAGGTGGTCAGCTGTGTTTGCGAGACAGAGGATGCAAGATCAAATAGCAGTGCGGGTTTGTGAGCGAGATAGCTAGACTTTTAAATTCATTAAATAGAACCATTGAGAGTGGTTACATTTCTCCAGCCCCATCCCTCAGCTGTTTACCAAACAGTGATGGGGTGGTTGCTTTGTTGTTGTTTGACTGCAGATTGTTCCTTTAACACGGTGTTATACAACCTAATTAACAAGCAGAGTTTCAGTTCTGTATCGATACTGCAGTCAACCAAGGAAATAAATGATATGTCTTTTCACAATACACTTAATCAGCATCAATTAACCGAGGCACCAGTGCAGTCCATGCTCGTTGCCACATGGTGTCAGTATTGCTTTTGATATGAAGGAAACGACCATTGTCTCAGATCGCAGCCCCATCTGAACGGTAGAGAAAACTAGGTACTGGTAGCATAGTGTGTTATCCAGTAGTGTAATGCAATGAAATACATCACCATGGTTGTCTTTGTTAAACAGACTGCATCATATTGTATTGATGTCACTTGTTAAATCCACTTCCACTTCAGGGGAAGAGAGGTTAAAGAAGGATTTTTAAGCCTTAAATTGACATTTGAGACATGGATTGTGTATGTGTGTAGAGGATGTATGGGCAGGACAAAAGATTTAAGTGCCTTTTGAATGGGGTATGGTAATAGGTGCAAGGCGCACCGGTTTGTGTCAAGAACTGCAATGCTGCTGGATGTTTCACACTCAACAGTTTCCCGTGTGTATCAAGAATGGTCTACCACCCAAAGGATATCCAGACAGTTTGACATAACTGTGGGAAGCATTGGAGTCAATATGGGACAGCATCCCTGTGTAACACTTTTGACACCTTGTAGAGTCCAGGCCCTGACGAATTGAGGCTGTTCTGAGGGGAAGGGGGGGCAACTCAATATTAGGAAGGAGTTCCTAATGTTTGATATACTCGGTGTATAGTCAAACTTATTCAGCTGTATATTTCTATAAAAAGTGGCTGTGTGTAAGACAGTCACTTGCAGGACCTCGCAGTTTTTGTTTGTGTGTGCGTGCATATCATGGCACCAAAGAACATGGCTGACGTTTTACATTCTCCCAACCAATTGTGATTTTTTTTTTTTTTACTTATTGTGTGCATTATGTTGCTGCTACCGTCACTTGTGACCAAAAATAACTTCTGGACATCAGAAAAACGATTACTCACCGTGGACTGGAAGAAACTTTTTCTGAGTCCGACGAGAAGGATATCCTGCTTTCACTGGAACAGGTCCAGATCCATGCCTTTTGCGTGATGAAAAGATGCCGGAAAAGGGGACGAAGATCGGAGATCCTTCTGAGAAGCCGGAGGCGAGCGAGTAAACTCCCAATGCCTTCCATTCTCCTTGCTAACGTGCAATCGTTAGAAAAGTAAATTGATGGCCTATTATTAAGATTATCCTACCAAAGGGACATTAAAAACTGTAACATCCTATGTTTCACTGAGACGTGGCTGAATGAAGAAACAGACAATATAGAGCTGGCGGGATTTTCTATGCACCGGCAGAACAGAGACGCTACTTCTGGTAAGATGAGGGGTGGGGGTGTGTGTCTTTTTGTCAATAACAGCTGGTGCCTGATGTCTAATATTTAAGAAGTCTCGAGGTATTGGTCGCCTGATGAAGAGTACCTTATGATAAGTTGTAGACCACACCATCTACCAAGAGAGTTCTCATTTGTATTATTCGTAGCCGTCTATTTACCACCACAAAGCAAAGCTGACACCCAGAAGTGGCGCTCCTAGTGGCCGGGGACTTTAATGCAGAAAAACTTATATCAGTTTTACCAAATTTTTACCAGCATGTTGCATGTGCAACCAGGGGGAAAAAACTCCAAGACCACATTTACTCCACACACACAGAGATGCATACAAAGCTCTCCCCCGCCCTCCATTGGGAAAATCTGACCACAGTTCTATCCTCCTGATTCCTGCTTACGAGCAGGAAGTACGGAACTGGTTAGATGACGCGGATGCTACACTACAGAACTGTTATGCTAGCACAGACTGGAAAATCTTCCGGAATTCATCCAATGGCATTGAGGAATACACCACCTCAGTCATTGGCTTCATCAATAAGTGCATCGACGATGTCGTCCCCACAGTGACTGTACGTACATATCCCAACCAGAAGCCATAGATTACAGGAAACATCTGCATCAAGATAAAGGCTAGAGCTGCCACTTTCAAGGAGCGGAATCCGACACTTATAAGATATCCCGCTATGCCCTCAGACGAACCATCAAACAAGCAAAGCATCAATACAGGATTAAGATTGAGTCCTACTACACTGGCCCTGACCCTCTTCGGATGTGGCAGGGCTTGAAAACTATTACGGACTACAAAGGGAAACCCAGACGCGAGCTGCCCAGTGACGCGTGCCTACCAGACAAGCTAAATGCCTTTTATGCTCGCTTCGAAGAAAGCAACACTGAAGCATGCACGAGAGCACCAGCTGTTCTGGATGACTGTGTGATAATGCTCTCGGTAGCCAATGTGAACAAAGCCTTTAAACAGGTCAACATTCACAAAGCTGCTGAGCCAGATGGATTACCAGGACGTGTACCTAAAGCATGCACGGACCAACTGTCAAGTGTCTTCACTGACATTTTCAAACTCTCCCTGACAGAGTATGTAATACCTACATGTTTCAAGCAGACCACCATAGTCACTGTGCCCAAGGAAGCGAAGGTAACCTGCCTAAATGATTACCGCCCCATGGCACTCACGTCGGTAGCCATGAAGTGCTTCGAAAGGCTGGTCATGGCTCACATCAACAGCATCCTCCCGGACACCATAGACCCACTCCAATTCGCATACCGCCCCAACAGATCCACAGAAGACACATTCTCAATTGCACTCCACACTGCCCTTACCTGGACAAAGGGAACACCTATGTGAGAATGCAGTACATCGACTACAGCTCAGCGTTCAACACCATAGTGCCCACGAAGCTCATCACTAAGCTAAGGATTCTGGGACTAAACACCTCCCTCTACAACTGGATCCTGGACTTCCTGACGGGCCGCCCCCAGGTGGTAAGAGTCGGCAACAACACATCTGCCACGCTGATCTTGAACACTGGGGCCCCTCAGGGGTGTGTGCTTAGTCCCTTCCTGTACTCCCCGTTCACCCACGACTGCGTGGCCAAACACGACTCCAACACCATCATTAAGTTTGCTGACGACACAACATTGATAGGCCTGGTCACCGACAACAATGAGACGGCCTATAGGGAGGAGGTCAGAGAACTGGCAGTGTGGTACCAGGACAACAACCTTTCCCTCAATGTGAGCAAGACAAAGGAGCTGATCGTGGACTACAGGAAAAGGTAGTCCGAACAGGCCCCCATTAACATCAACGGGGTTGTAGTGGAATGGGTCGGGAGTTTCAAGTTCCTTGGTGTCCATATCACCAACAAACTATCATGGTCCAAATGTACCAAGACAGTCGTGAAGAGGGCACAACAAAACCTATTCCACCTCGGGAGACTGAAAAGATTTGACATGGGCCCCCAGATCCTCAAAAGGTTCTACAGCTGCTCCATCGTGAGCATCCTGACCGGTTGCATCACCACCCCGTATGGCAACTGCTCGGCATCTGACCGTAAGGCGCTACAGAGGGCACAGTACATCACTGGGGCCAAGCTTCCTGCTATCCAGGAGGCGTTGTCAGAGGAAAGCCCCCCCCGCTACCTTTCCCCCTCTTGTACACTGCTGCTACTCGCTGTTAGTTTGTTACCTATGCATAGTCACTTTGCCCCCACCTACATGTACAGATTACCTCAGCTAGCCTCTACCCCTGCACTCTGACTCTGTACCGGTGCCCCCTGTATATAGCCTCGTTATTCTTATTGTGTTACTTTTTGTTATTACTTCTAATTTCAGCCTACTTGGTAAATATTTTCTTCTTCTTGAACTGCACCGTTGGTTAAGGGCTTGTAAGTAAGCATTTCACGGTAATATCTACACTTTGTATTCGACGCATGTGGCAAATAAAGTTAGATTTGTATGAGTAAGGAGGCTGTGGCTGTTTTGGAGTCTTGGGAACAAGCTCCCCCACCCTTGCCACACACACCCCACCTAGTCTACTCCGATTAAAGCATACTGTGTCTCTGTGATGGCTGTGTCTCTCTGACCCTGAGTCACCTCTCAATCAGCCTCCCATTCCTCTGCTCTGCTCCATGTCCACACTCTCCACAACCACATCATGCTCTGTTTCTGTCTCTCTCGATCTCTCTCTCCCTGCTCAAATAAAATAATTTGTCACATGCACCAAATACAACAGGTGTAGAGACCTTCCCGTGAAATGCTTACTTACAAAAACCCCTAGCCAACGGTGCAGTTTAAAAAAAAAAAGCTTTAAAAAAAGAAACACTAAAATAACAATAACAAGGCTATATACAGGGGGTACCGGTACTGAGTCAATGTGCGGGTGTACAGGTTAGTTGAGTTAATTGAGGTAATTTGTACATGTAGGTAGGGGTGAAGTGACTATGCATAGATAATAAACAGTGAGTAGCAACGGTGTAAAAACAAAGGGGGGTTCAATGAAAATAGTCTGCTGCTGATTATGAGTCTGCACACACACAGTGGCCATCACCAAAACTCTGCTTCCTCATGCCACTCAAATCTGGCAATCGTTTTTTTTAGAAGTGGCGTAAAGCCATGGCTTTTTGTCCTTGCCGCCTGCCTGGTGTTTGAACTGACTTATTTCTTACTACCTCAGGTGAGTTGAAAGTCAAGTTTAGATGGGTGAACATACCATTATGACCCTCGTTATGTTGTTGGTGTGTATATGGGGCTTGACTGAGCTGCTGGCAAACCCCCGGCTGACTAATATGGCTAACACACTGGACACAGACTAGGGTTAATGAGTTACAGTCCAGTACTATGATGGTGGGATGGTAGGTGTTTGTGGGACATTGCTGTTGAGTAGCATGAGTATTTAAATCAATCTGGAGAGAGGCTGTGTGTCTGTGAGCAGCATGGTCCCCCTTGGTCTCCAGTCTGCTGTTTGGAGTGGTGCAGTCATGAACCCTTGTTTTCCTCTCTGTGTGAGACTACCTCAGGCCACTACTGATTTACCTCACATGCCCTTCAACTCAGAATCAGAGAAGGTTTGATTGAAACCAAGTTTGTGTTTTCATCTCCAAAAGCAATTTTTTGAGCAGTGCATAGGGCAGTACCATTAGGCTACACACAGTTTGTTTGTTTGTTTTAGAATAGCCATTGTGTAGGTACTTAGTAAAGCTGGGTGATATGGACAAAAATCCATATTGTGATAAATTGCCTAAATTGATGCGATAAAAAGAGTGATAAGTTCATAGCATTAATGTGCTCCACCGTTTTCTAACATGATCCTTTAAACTACTACTAGTAGTTTGATGATTGTAGCCATCAATTGTCCAATAAACAATCACCCATATTAGCAAACTTTATTTTATTTCAAAATTCACATTTTTCTATATATGCTACTTATCGTAATGGATGATATCGTGTTGTAACGGTTTTGACTTGAGGTTATTATTTATAGGGGTGCCAGGTAGGTTGTGCCTACCAGAGAAAACATTAGTTTCTCCTTTTAGTTTGGGTGGGAATGAGTCCCATCTGGTCCGTCAAGTCTACACCAATACAAAGGACGTATGTAAAAGTCAGGATGGAAATAAACTTTTCATAAACCCTTAAAACATTGAAAAGAACTTCAAAAACAATTATATTCTGTTGCGTGGGTTGTATTAGCAACAACAATGATTACACACATATATAATAATATCACAATGCGTTCTGGTTCCTCCAGAAATGTCCTGTACCTCGGGCCTAAAAAGAGTCCTGCCCGGTAAAGGAGTTCAGTGAACTCAAGTGACTTTTGTCACGCGATGTTTGTCCGTTCGTTCCGTGTAGCGTAAACCCAGTATTAAACATACAATCAATATAACAATTACTTTACCACAGAACCTTAAAGCGGATCAACTCTTAATTAAGTCCTCAACTACCACTAACTACACAAATCACAGTATACATCACATCCAAACAAATGAAATACCGTATACAAAAAGGTGGTAGTCAGTCGGTCAGTCAGACAATCCAATCCGCCAATAGATCTCCAGCGGAGAAAGGCCACGAAGAACGGAGAGGTGTAGTCCAGGGACGCAAAGAGTGGATCCGATCCTGGGTAAACTCTCTTAGGCTACAAAACACACGTTTAACGGCAACAAAACAACGGAATAGAGAAGCTTCGGGAACTGACGGTTGAACACATCCTCATGCACGTCTCCATCACAACCCCCCCTTTTTTGCGCAGCTGATACTGGCTATTTAATTGGGAATTAAAGGGAAAGCGCCCTATTGGAAGGAGCTGCACTGAGACGGTTCAGAAAAATTCAGGGCCGTCACACACCCCCTCCCCTGGAAAAAGCCGACCATTGCCCTGGAAGGCACATCTTGGTCGGGGGAAACCGAGAAAGGTCTCCTCATCACTTTCCTCTACAAAAGGATTCATTACTTTTTGGAGCTCACGCTCCTCAGCTGAGGAGTCACAGGCCTTAAGGTGCGAGACTTCTGGGTCTGGGAATCCGAGAAAAGTATCCTCACTATCCTCTTCAAAGATATCCAGGACCTTGCGGCGCTCAATCGCCTCCAATTCCTCAGCCGAGGGGTAACAGGCCTTAAGGCGTGAGACATGGACGATGCGCATATCTTCACCTGTGTCCTCGTTCACCACTCGGTAGTTCAAAGGGCCCATCTGCTCCACAATCCTATATGGTCCTTGCCATTTAGGAGCGAGCTTGGCCGAGAAGAATTGTTCAGCTTTCGAGTAAGGATGAGAGCGAAGCCACACCCGATCACGAAGCTGGAACTGCATGTCTCGTCTGTTCTTATCATAATTTCTCTTCTGCTTGAGTCGAGCCTGGATCATGTTCTTTGAGACAAGAGCTCTCAAGTCATGGAGATGGCCTACCTGGTCATAGCAAGCAGCGTCTGGAGTAAGCTGCTGGGGCTGTAGCACCATATCCAAGGGTCCTCGGAGAGGACGACTTAGGTACAGCTCTGCAGGTGTGACTCCAGTGGACTCTTGCACAGCAGAATTCAGGGCAAATCGAAACTCATGAAGGTGCTTGTCCCAGTGTTTGTGCTGGGTCCCTACATAGGAAGCAATCATTGTCTTCAAGGTTCGATTTACTCTCTCAGTGAGATTGGTCTGTGGGTGATAGGCCGTGGTCAACTTCTGCCTCAGGTTCCATCTTTGGCAGGTCTCCTCAAAGAGATCAGAGACAAATTGGGAACCTCGATCAGACAGGATGTAATCAGGCACTCCCCAGCGAGTCAGGATCTCTTTCGTAAGGATGCTAGAGACGGTCCTTGCTGTGGCCTGACGCAGGGAAAAGAGTTCCACCCACTTTGAATAGTAATCAACAAAAACAAGTATGTACACATTCTGATTGGAGCTTCTAGGAAATGGACCCATCAAATCCACTCCTAACATTTCCCAAGGTCGGGTAACCACCGTTTGCTGCAACTTGCCAGCAGGCTTTCTACCTTCTGGTTTGTACATTTGACAAACCTGACAATTTCGGATGTGTGACTTCACATCCATGCTCAGATGTGGCCAGTAGAGTAACGCTTGCAACCGCTTGTAGGTTTTGAACCTGCCCAAATGACCAGCTAATGGGTCTTCATGGAAATATTGAAGCAGTTGTAGGCGTAGAGTGTCCGGTATGTACATTTGGTAGAGTGTTCTGTGAGGTAGTTGTACGACTCGGTAGACTTTATCTTCAATGATGGTCAGCTTTGTGGTAGGATTGACCATCTTTTCTCCATCTTCCAGGATAGTCTGGTACAAAGCCTGTACTTCTGGATCATCCTGTTGAGCTTTCCATATTGCCTCATCAGAGATGGGAAAGTCTGTTTTGGGCGAGTCTCGACTGCTTGACAGGACAGTAGCACATGTAAGATCAGGGCCACCGTTATCACAAGTAGGAGCTCTGGACAAGGCATCTGGAACAGTGTTGTATTTTCCTTTCCTGTATTCCACTGCAAATGTGAACTCTTGCAACCGTAGAGCCCATCTTATGAGTCTGGTGCTTGGTTTGTTGGTCTTGAACACCCACACAAGGGAGGAATGGTCAGTGACCACAGTGAAGTGTCTTCCCTCCAAGTAGTACCTCCACTTTTCCAAAGCCCAGACCACTGCAAGGCACTCTTGCTCTGTTGTGGAGTAGTTCCGTTCTGCTCCATTCAATGTCCGACTGGCGAATGCTAGCACTTCTTCAGTGCCAAGTCCAGTCTGTTGGACTAGGACAGCACCAAGTCCAACATCACTTGCATCAGTGTAAACAACAAAAGGGCAATCAAAGTTGGGATGACCTAAAATGGGAGGTGTGACGAGATGTCGTTTCAGGGTTTCAAAGGAGGTCTGGCACTCTGCCGTCCATTGGAATTTCGCTCCTTTTCGCTTCAACGCGTTGAGGGGTTCTGCCACCTGGGAGAAGTTCGACACAAACCGATGGTACCATCCAGCCATACCAAGGAACCGTTGAAGGGCCTTGAGTGTGGTTGGCACAGGGAAGTCTTGTACAGCCTTTGTCTTTTCAGAATCCACATGAATGCCGTCGAAAGACACAATATGGCCAAGGAACTTCAGGGAGGTTTGGCAGAAGTTGCTCTTCTTCATATTCAAGGTCAGACCAGCTTCTCGTAGCTTGTCCAACACTGCTTGAAGATCTTGAAAGTGTCTTTCTCTGTTCTGAGAGTAGATAATTATATCGTCCAGGTAGACGAAACAGATCTTCCCTTTGAGCTCACCTAACGCAATCTCCATGAGTCTTTGGAAAGTGGCAGGGGCATTCTTTAATCCAAAGGGCATCACCTTAAAGGAAAACAAGCCCTCAGCACAGACAAAAGCAGTCTTATCCTTGCTTTCCTGGTCCATCTCAACCTGCCAATAACCACTATTGAGGTCAAGGGTAGTGAACACAACAGCGCCAGACAATGACTCCAGGATCTCATGGATGGTGGGAAGAGGATAGGCATCAGTCTGGGAAACATTGTTGGTCTTCCTATAGTCCACACAAAATCTAAGACCACCAGTCTTTTTTGGGATGAGGACAACAGGAGCAGCCCAGGGAGAGGAGGAACGTTCTATTATATCTTGGGTTAACATATCATTTATGAGTCCCTTTTGGATGATTAGCTTCGCTGGGGACAAACGATATGGCTTTTGCTTGATCGGCATTTCCTGTGTAAGGAATATTTTGTGCTTCAGGAGCCTGGTGCGTCCTAGCTTTGAAGTACATACATCAGCATTATTCTGCAGCTGTTCCAACAGCCGTAACTCCTCTGGCTGTTCCAGCTGAGCTCTTCTCACAGCCTGTAAAAGGAGATCGTCAGAAGGATTATCAAGGGTTAGTGGTACCGGAGCAACGGCAGAGAAGAGTGCCACATTTGAACCCCAATCATGTAACTTTTTAGCTTCTGATTGGTGCGGTATTAACTGAAAGGAAGGGGATGTCGATGGGGGGGCGTAGGCAGTGACTCTTGGGGTTTCAGCTCTGGTTAAAGCACCCAGAGAAGGATGGTCATTGCTGCGAAGAGAGTTAGGTGTGTTGGCCTGTTGTGATTTGTGGTTTCTGGAAGGGTTTACTTGATACGGTCTTGGACATCTAGCTGAAGAATGTCCCTTTTGGCTACATCTCCAACAGAACATGAGAGAGGTCTTGGCTGGAGACTCTGGCTGTTGTTGATGGTCTGTCTTGGGCAACTGTTTGGGTGTCTGTTTCTTTCTCTGGTCATATTGCTGTTGGCATTCTCTGTCCTTCTCAAACTGCTGTCCCAAGCGAACCAGTCCATCGACAGTGGTGACTGTAGCATTGCCTTGTCTTGGCTGTTCAGAGGTGCCAGCTTGGCCCTCAGTGGTCTGAACAGAAGTGGACACCAGGGAAACTCTGTGTAAGGAGTTGTGCCTAATGGAGGCCATGTCCACAGACACGTCATCCAACATTTTAACACAATTAGAGAGCTCTGTCTGCAAGTGGTCTACAGTGTTAACCATGGGAGAAAAAACAGAATTAACGTCCTTGAGGACCTCAGTGTGGTGATGTTGCAGGCGCCATTGGAGAGTGGCAGTGAGTTGGTTTCGTTGGTAGTCAAACTGCCTGTCCATGGCACCAGTCATTTCCCGTCTTCCACTCTCACTGAGCTCTGTCAGCGTGTGGGTTAGAGTGCTCAGTGAGTTTCTGAATTCCATGGCACTCTGTTGTTGCTCTTCCCTCAGACATTTGAATTTATGGTGGATAAGAGTTTGGAGATGTTGTTGAGTCCGACGAATATCAAGGATGTCACCTTGAAGTTGTAAGACTACAACCTCTGGAGATAAACCAGACAATGGAGGAAGGTTGGGTGTCAGAGGGAGGGCTAGCTCAGTACTTCCACACAGATCCATGTCAATAAGTGAGTAACTGGTTAGACCTCCTGTGGCCTGTGGCTCAGGCCGGGCATTCAGATTCCCAGGGCTCTGGCCCAAAGCAACTCCATTATCTCCATTCACATTATGATTTGCGTTGTCAGCTTGATGGTCAGAATGGCCCTGTGTATTCCCATTGACAGGTATGACATGGATGAGCACATTATCTTGGGGTGAATCCATTGTTTTAATTCCACACAAAATATTTGCTTTGGTTAGTTCTCAATGTTGAGCTGTCCCATCTGGGGTGCCATTTTTTATGTAACGGTTTTGACTTGAGGTTATTATTTATAGGGGTGCCAGGTAGGTTGTGCCTACCAGAGAAAACATTAGTTTCTCCTTTTAGTTTGGGTGGGAATGAGTCCCATCTGGTCCGTCAAGTCTACACCAATACAAAGGACGTATGTAAAAGTCAGGATGGAAATAAACTTTTCATAAACCCTTAAAACATTGAAAAGAACTTCAAAAACAATTATATTCTGTTGCGTGGGTTGTATTAGCAACAACAATGATTACACACATATATAATAATATCACAATGCGTTCTGGTTCCTCCAGAAATGTCCTGTACCTCGGGCCTAAAAAGAGTCCTGCCCGGTAAAGGAGTTCAGTGAACTCAAGTGACTTTTGTCACGCGATGTTTGTCCGTTCGTTCCGTGTAGCGTAAACCCAGTATTAAACATACAATCAATATAACAATTACTTTACCACAGAACCTTAAAGCGGATCAACTCTTAATTAAGTCCTCAACTACCACTAACTACACAAATCACAGTATACATCACATCCAAACAAATGAAATACCGTATACAAAAAGGTGGTAGTCAGTCGGTCAGTCAGACAATCCAATCCGCCAATAGATCTCCAGCGGAGAAAGGCCACGAAGAACGGAGAGGTGTAGTCCAGGGACGCAAAGAGTGGATCCGATCCTGGGTAAACTCTCTTAGGCTACAAAACACACGTTTAACGGCAACAAAACAACGGAATAGAGAAGCTTCGGGAACTGACGGTTGAACACATCCTCATGCACGTCTCCATCACAACCCCCCTTTTTTGCGCAGCTGATACTGGCTATTTAATTGGGAATTAAAGGGAAAGCGCCCAAATTGGAAGGAGCTGCACTGAGACGGTTCAGAAAAATTCAGGGCCGTCACAGTGTGTCTCATGTGTCTCTGCTGTCTCTAACTAAAACCAGAATCTTTGAGGACTGTCCTTCCAAAGGTTCCTTAGGTTGTCCTTCCTCCTGCTGTAAACAAACGACTTCTTTGGTTACTCTGCTCTAAATTGACTACCTCTTAGCGTTAAAGTAAATACTTTGTTAGTTACTCTAAAGAAATGACTTCCTTGGGTTACTTCTGTAAAGACTTCCTTAGCTACTCTGCTCTTAAGTTAAGACTCCCTTGGTTACTCTTAAATACGTCTTTACGTTACTGCTGTAAAGTAAAGACTTCCAGAGGTCCCACTGCTCTACAGTAACAAGGGTTTCCCTGTCTGGCTTGACTTAAACACTGTTTTTTCTTTTCAGACACCCCCTCCAGTCCTGCTCCTCCACAGTCTGACAGACAATGAGGGAGACTGGAGCATCCTTCCTCTGCTGCCTTAGTAAGTGCTCGGGCCTGTCAGCTTTCAAAAGAGCAGCAACATCCACAAAGACTTCCATCTTGTAATTCCATACAGTACAGTTAGGGACATAACGATTCACCGGTAGGCATTGGTCCCCGGTTCAAATGTTTAAGATATGAGTGCAAGGCCTGCGGGATCCCAAACCGATCCAAATGTAGCATCTATCAGTCAGAAAATCTATTCAAACTTTACGATTCGGCTGCTCTTTTTTTGTTGTTGGGTCAAATGACTTTATTTTTACCTTCTGAAAATACCGCTCATATTTTGTGACAACTGTGTCCTCTCCTTCAGTGTCAAACTAAGAATGTAATTATGTTGAGTCATTGATCTGCAAGTCATTTTTCATGCCGAATAACCCCAGGCAATATCAGTAGCCTATTTTAAATTGCACGCTGTGTGCAGCTTCACGCGCTGACCATCGAGAGGTACACCTGTTCCTGATCTACTCGTCTCTTTCAGCATTCAAATGTTTGTCAAATGGCCTCTGCAATATGAGGCTTTGTTAGCAAATTACAATGGTTGTCATTTAACTGACATTTTTATCAAATCCGTTGTTGAAAAGCGTATGGCTGTCTCCATCTGATAGGGTCAGGTAAAAAAGAGGGGGAAATAATTGCTAACTTTACTAACAATTTTTCGCAAATAACATTGTAACAATATTTGAGGTTCTATGAAAGTTTTGTTTACTTTGTGCAGCATGATATACTACAAGGTCTAAACACAATCGTTAATTAGTTTGAATGACTGTTTCTCCTATTGTATAACAGGATTACCTACCATATGATAGTTACCTATAGCTGTCACCTTATGCCCTGTTTGGCCTTTTGCTACCCTGGGTGCCAGTCTGTTTTGGCTCTCTTGCTAACTCCTTATTGAATTTTCATGCCAAACAATGACAACAATGATGGAGTAGGCAACCGCACAGGCTAGCCTTTTGCTGGGACCAGGCTAGCCTTTTGCTACAAGATCAAAACAAGTAGTTCATATCATGAATGTATCCACTGGTTCAATAATCTGTGTAAAGGTCTGGCGACCATGACGATGTTTCTGCCTCCTTAGCCTCTCCTCGTTGTTTGGGAAGAACTCATCCTGGTTGGTGTTTCTGGAAGAGGAAACTAACGTCAAGGTGACCAAGCTGCTCCAGGCCCTCAGGAAGTTTGACAGGAGAAAAGTAAGTGATCCACAGATTTAGGATTGTAATAATTATATCTCTACTTAATGACCACTCTGTGTGTGTGTGTGCGTGTGTCTGTCTGTCTCTCTCTCACTCTTTAGACGTGAAACCTTTGTTTAGAAAAATAAACTCCAGTACACTGGCATTCTTGTATGTGCCACAGAGTGTCTAATGGATCTCATACGAACATTTTGGCCCAAATTACCTTTACTTGGTACCTTAATCACAGTACATCACTTCTCCTTGGACAATGACTGAGCATTAGCCGTCTGTCTCAGCTGCTGTAATAGAGTCAGTGTGGTGGACCTAGTCTCGGAAACTCAGACCCTAGCCAACAGAGGTGACTTAGAGTCTGGGATTAACAATGGACTCTTTTACAAACACAGTATGAGCAGCTTTAGCCGCCCGGCTCACCGGAGGCCCATTGATAATAATGATGTTACGATTGTTTTTTAGCGGCAGCACAGATGCAGGGAGGGTTTTGTTTTGTGTCTTATCAAGGTGATATTAACAATTTTACTCCAAGCTAGTCTCCAGAGCTGCTCTCTCCCTGAGGTTCAGGATCCAGGTGTTGCCGGTTGATTAGCGACTTGTTTTAAACCACAAACAGAAGGCCAATAGAACAGGTTTTGTCCTCCACAGTGTTATTGAGTTAATATCTTTTTTTTTTTTTTGAATAACCAGATAACGACAGTTGATAGTGTTGCCTCATTTTTTTCAAAGTAACCTATTGACTGCAGCAAAGTGAATGTTTAAACTTTCTGGAGTTTGTTACCATCAATAATTTGTGTAGGTTTTTATAAGAGTTTCAAGTTACTCTCCTACTGTCAACCATAAAATGTGTAATCTTGGGAATTCACAAATTATGTTTTTGTTGCTACGATTTATGGGTGAATGATTTGTGTTTTGATAAGCCTCGACAGTTGAAACAGGCTTTAAACCAAAGCATGGGAAAGAGACAAAAATCCTCCAACGGCCATCCTGATGAGTACATCCCGACACCGTCAAACTAATTCCACCTCCCGGTGGTACACCAGACCTTAACAGAGAACCGAGGTCCAAGTTATTCTCACTCTGAAAAACGATGCATAATAATTAAGTGAACCTTCCATCTGCTAGCCGGGACAGCCTGGAACCTGTAAGGGATCCCAATTCCAAGTGGGAAATAGAATTCATTATTATCTCATCACACAAATCAAATCAAATTGTAGTTTGTCACATGCGACAAATAAAACAGGTGTGGACCTTACCCTGAAATGCTTACTGACAAGCCCTTAACCAACAACGCAGTTTTAAGAAAAAATGTACTAAATAAACTAAAGTTAAATTTTATTTGTGTTCATTTTTTTTTAATTTTTTTTTAATAATGAGGCTATATACAGAGGGTGTCATTGTGCGGGGTACACACAGTGCTGAGCTCCGAGCACTGTATCAGGGATGAGGAGAGGATGTAGGTGGTCTTATGACTCACTTTGTATACACACTGTATGTGTGACTTCAATTTTGGGTGAATTCGATTCAGTATTAACGCAGGAACCATCTTTACCATGGTCAAATAAAGTCTGAAAATAGTTTTGAGTACTTTAAAAACAACTACTACTAATATAACTGGTAGACTCCCCTCAGAGATACTGTATGCTTCCGTTTATCAGATTAAAAGAAGTGTATGCATGGAAGCAGTAGTTTTTTTAACAAAGACATACGTACATTTGCCTGTCATGTCGAATTGGGAATAAAGCTTGCTCTTTTTATTACATTTATTTCTGCAACATTTATAATCCTTAATCTCAATGAATACAGCCCAGATGTGTGGCGCGTTACCAGTTATGTCATCATGATGCTGATGATGTCACATCCATCCCTCAGGAGTGGTTCCTGGGTAAACCTCTCCATGACGAGGAGTCGACCATCATCCACCACTACGCCTTTGCAGAGAACCCCTCCATCTTTAAATACCCAGACTTCTCTGCTGCCTGGGCCCTTAGCATCCCCCTACTTGACAGGTCAGGTCCTAATCTATATCTAACTTCCTTTAACTTTTGTTGTCTCCATCTACCTTTCTTTATAGTTGCGATCTGTGATTTGTACATACATTTTTCGACTTCTAAATTAATTATATAGCTATTTCTTCTTGGAAAATATAACTTATGAATGCCTCATTCAACTGTCTTGTCCAATCAGAACCCAAAATATAAGCTTGTTTTACTCCATTGTTTGTAAACACTGTCAATTGAAAACAAACACGTCATAGCTTTAAAACATAGTTAGAACTATACATGAGAGAGTGATTTCTATACATGAGAGAGTACATTTCTTCAGGCACATCTCTCAGCTGTTTACCAAAAAGTGGCGGTGGCCATTTTGTTGTTGTTTGAATTACAGATGGCAGCGTTGAACCCTAGTCTCCATCTACCCTCAAACCCTACGCTCCATCTACCCTCCTTTAAACACTAGTCTCCCTCTACCATCCTTTAACCCTACCTTGGAATTTCTTTCATTGTCAATGCATGTGAGCCAATCAGTTGTGTTGTGACAAGGTAGGGGGGTATACAGAAGATAGCACTATCTGGTAAAAGACAAAGTCCATATTATGCCAAGAACAGCTCAAATAAGCAAAGAGAAATGACAGTCCATCATTACTTTAAGACATGAAGGTCAGTCAATCTGGAAAATGTAAAGAACTTTTAAAGATTGAAGAAACCATCAAGGGCTATGGTGAAACTGGCTCTCACGAGGACCGCCACAGGAATGGAAGACCCAGAGTTACCTCTGCTGCAGAGGTTAAGTTCATTAGAGTTAACTGCACCTCAGAAATTGCAGCCCAAATAAATGCTTCACAGAGTTCAAGTAACAGACACATCTCAACATCACCTGTTCAGAGGAGACTGTGTGAATCAGGCCTTCATGGTCGAATTGCTGCAAAGAAACCACTACTAAATGACACCATAAGTGAACATTAGACGGGTGGAAATTGGTCCTTTCGTCTGATGAGTCCAAATTGGAGATTTTTTGTTCCAACCGCAGTGTCTTTGTGAGACACGGTTTGGCTGAACGGATGATCTCTGCATGTGTGGTTCCCACCGTGAAGCATGGAGGAGGAGGTGTTATAGTGTGGGGGTGCTTTGCTGGTGACACGGTGACACTGTCAGTGATTTATTTAGAATTTAAGGCACACTTAACCAGCATGACTAAAACGGTATTCTGCAGTGATACGCCATCCTGTCTGGTTTGGGCTTAGTGAAACTATCATTTGTTTTTCAACAGGACAATAACTTCACACACCTCCATGCTGATTAATTGCTATTTTATCAAGAAGGAGAGTGATTGAGTGCTGCATCAGATGACCTGGCCTCCACAACCAAATTGAGAAGTTTTGGTATGAGTTGGGCTGTAGAGTGAAGGAAAATCAGTCAATAAATGCTCAGCGTATGTGGGAACTCCTTCAAGACTGTTGGAAAAGCATTCCAGGTGAAGCTGGTTGAGAGAATGCCAAGAGTGTGCAAAGCTGTCATCAAGGCAAAGGGTGGCTATTTGCAGAATCTCAAATATAAAATATATTTGGATTTGTTTAACACTTTTTTTGGTTATTACATGATTCCATAGGTTTGATGTCTTCACTAATATTCAACAATGTAAAAATAGTAAAAATAAAGAAAAACCCTTCAAATAGTAGGTGTTGTAATATATTTTTTTACGTGAATCACATTTTTATTTGGCGTACCCCCGACGGCATTTCGCATACCCCTGGGGGGTATAGTTTAGGAATACCTGACCTATAGTATTCACTGCTAACATAGATCATGTTTCTTCCCTAGTGGTCTTTAGAAACCTGAATAGCAACCACATATCAGCAATGATGTTCTCTGCTGGACAATATGTTTTTTTCATTATATCATCAATCATTGTTACATTCCTAGTGGTCTAGGGAAAATAATCATATTTTATTCAATTCTAACTGCACATTCTAATAGACAGTGATTTGATGTTCCAGGCTCGCAAACAAAGTGAGAGATGATCCACTCAAGTCTGACTTCACTATCGATCTGAAGCATGAGGTAAGATGTATATACGACAGCATTATTGTTATGAGTTCAAATAAAATGTTATTGGTCACGTACCCATATTTAGCAGATGTTATTGCGGGTGTAGAGAAATGCTTGGTTCTAATGAAAATGCTTTTAATTAAAGAGTCATTTAAATGATTAGTTTAATATTTTGGCTACAGTTTATGATGGCATGGAGTAAAGCAAATGTGTGTCACTCACCACGTTTCTATCCAGTTTTATATGCACTTAAAGTCGTACCGTATAAAACTGATCATGACAGCTCTGATGGAAACAGGACGTTTCGGTACAATTTGATAAATGCAGACAAATAATTTTTTCATTCAACATGGTAGGATCTTTTTGTGTCTAAGATGAATTATGTGTGCAATGGTGGTGGAAACGTCTTTATGCGCAAATATTGATATAATAGCCTATTGAGATAAACTTGAAGTCACGCAATGATATGGTGTGCGGTCCTCCCACTACGAATCAGGAAACCATTCAGTCTATTAGGCTACAGATGAAATAAGTTACGATGAACTTCACAGGGTGGTGAAAGCGCACAGTGATCTTGATGCTCTTGCCCAAAAAATATTGAGGGTCTTATTCTGGTGACATGATGCTTGACTGGTATTTGACAAATACAAATATCCTTGCTCTTATCCATAATAATGTCATCATGTAGACTAGCCTTCCGGCACTGTATCTGAGAGCTTTTGGCTAGAGTGCAGATGCCAAGACCAGAGTATGCACATTTACTATTTAATGGAACAGTTTTTGTGACAAAACTATCGGTACAGTTGAAAATGCGATGGAAACACATTGAACTTTAGATTTGTATTCGGTACATGAAAATTTAAGTGGTAAAAGTATACTGAACAAAAATATAAACGCAGCATGCAACAATTTCAAAGATTTTACTTAGTAGCAGTTCCTAAAAGGAGATCAGTCAATTGTAATAAATTAATTAGGCCCTTATCTATGGATTTCACATGGCTGGGAATACAGAGATGCATCTGTTCGTCACATATACCTTAAAAAAAGGTTGGGGCGTGGATCAGAAAAGCAGTCAGTATCTGGTGTGACCACCATTTCCCACATGCAGAGACACATTTCCTTCGCATAGAGTTGATCAGGCTGTTGTTTGTGGCCTGTTGTCACGTAGCTAGGAGTGGTGGGTGCGGAGTCGGGCGCAGAGAGCAGAGGTTTAGGGAAAACCTGATTTATTCCGGTAAGTAAGGTCACGCCAAAAACAACAGGCGAAAATAATGACCGACCCCAATCAGGACACCAAACATTCCGAAAAATAACAAAACACAACCATCCACAAACAGAACAGAGAACAAGCCCGCAAAAACGCAGGCGGGCATAGAAGGCTTAAATAGCCCTGAAACAAACCCCAAACAAGAAACCGGTGACATTAACCAACAGCAGCTGGATATTCGCAGGAGCTGGAACACGCTGCTGTACACGTCGATCCAGAATATCCCAAACATGCTCAATGGGTGACATATCTGTGGAGTATGCAGGCCATGGAAGAACTGGGACATTTTCAGCTTCCAGGAATTGTGTACAGATCCTTGTGACTTGGAGCTGTGCATTATCATGCGGAAACTTGAGGGGATGACGGCGGATGAATGGCACAACAATTGGCCTCAGGATCTTGTCACGGTATCTCTGTATATTCAAATTGCCATTCTCTGACAACATCTCTGGTGGACATTCCTGCTGTCAGCATACCAATTGCATGCTCCCTCAAAACTTGAGACATTTGTGTTTTGTGATAAAACTGCACATTTGAGTGGCCTTTTTTTGTCCCTAGCACAAGATGCACCTGTGTAATGACCATGCTGTCATGAAATGCCACACCTGTCAGGTGGATGAATTATTTTGGCAAAGGAGAAATGCTCACTGACAGGGAGGGATTTAATAAACAAATGGGTGTACAACATTTGAGAGAAATAAGCTTTTGTGCGTATAAAATATTCTATACACGAACATTGTCTTAAGCTTAGTAGATGCTATAATTTAAATATAACCTGGTGTCACAAACTCATTACATCCGACAATAGCCCATTAGAAGCAGTTTCCAACTACCTCTTCCTTAAGCCCAGCTGGCTGTCACATTGTTGTCTGAGGGACATTCTGGTCTTGTAACTTAAACCTTCTTTCTTTCTCCTCTTCCTTCTTTTTTTTGCCTCATCTCAGAGCATCTTCCGTCCTTCATTCAGGGGAGAAATAGAATAGCACTCATTGTATGACTTTCTCACTCCCTCCACTCTCTCACTCCTTCTCTCGGCTGGGTTTTTCTTCCAACTGTCTGGACTCACATTGCCTGTCACATTTCTCTGCCTCATGGATACAGCCTCAGATATGAAAGACGGGGAATAACACTTTACAATAAGGATATATTAACATTAGTTAATGCATTAGTTAAGCAGAATAAATCATTAATTAATATATCTTCGAAACATTAATTATTTGTATGCATGTTTACTAAGCCATCAGAAATGCATGAATAAATGATTTATAAAGCTGATATTTCATGTTAGTTAATATATATCCTTAAGTCCCAGCATCTAAACTATTCATTTATAAAATGGTCTGTTGGGACAGTTTCATGTTAGTAAAGGATTAATTAATATTAACAGTATGTTAGTTTTTTATTCATACATTATTTGTAGTTATGCTAGTTCATGTTATTGAGAGATTATCTTTATTCTTGTTTAAAAATAGCTTTTGTGTGCTATATGTATAATTTCTTAATTTTAATTAGCTACGTTTCTTTGAGACTTATTGTAAAGTTGGTACAAATTGCACATTTACCATTGACTAAATAATCTGCCATGACAACTTGTTAAGCATTAGTGAACTAATGTTAGCGGAAACTAACGCACTTTTGTACATCACACTATTCCGTACAATTTACATTATTTTAGCGCCCCAAAAAAGTAATACTTTTAGGTCAACTGTAATATGAATACCATGGTAAAGCACAATTTCTCCCCTTTTCAGCAAAATCAATGACGAGACCTTAATGCTGCCCGTCTCTGTAGCCTTTGCCTAGGGACACTGGGAGAGACGAGCACAGCACAGAGGAAAGTGCTGCAGGTTTACACGTTTCAGACTCCATCTGGACCCAAAGTGGTCTAGGGCCAGTAGGATCAGTCTGCAGCCAGTACAGAACGGCTCTGAAATTTGCAGCCCAGTAGTATGTCTGAAGATTTGGTAGAGCTAAACCCCCCAATGACCTAGGCTTCTGTAAATGTTTTCTACCAATCCGTGGTACCTTGCCATCCCAAATAAAATGCATGAATGTTTGATCCAGTGAAATAAAAAAAGACTTGGGTAAAAAATGGGTAAACATTGAACACATTAATTTTAATGACATTAATCCTTCCGATAAGAGAAAGGGGTAGCGAATTCCAAAAAGTAAAAGATTGTTTCAATCTGTCTGCTAGAGCAACAAAGTTTTCCTGAAACAAATTTGAATATTTCCTTGTCACTTTTACTCCCAAGTAAGTGAATTGATCCCGGACAATCCTAAACTGAGAACTTGTAAAAGAGCACTTTAAAGCAGCCTTGTTTACCGGAAAAAGCTCACTCTTGCCTAGATTCAGCTTGTACCCTGAGATTGATCCAAACTTTTAAAGAACAAATAGGGCACGTGGCAATGAGGTATCGGGGTTGGAGATAAACAAAAGGAGGTCGTCTGCATATAGCGAGACTTTCTGCTCCCAGCCCGCCCTGATTATGCCTTGAATGGCATCATTAGAGCGTAGTGCAATGGTGAGAGGCTCGATTGCCAAAGCAAACAACAAGGGGGAGAGTGGGCAACCCTGTCTGGATCCGCGGTGCAAGGGAAAATAGTCAGAGGACAAGTTATTAGTCCGTACCGAAGCCATGGGGGAAAAATAAAGAATCTTTATCCAAGCAATGAATTTGGGGCCAAGCCAAATCTATAAAGGGCAGCTGTTGGGTAATCCCACTCAACGCGGTCAAACGCTTTTTCGGCATCAAGTGAGACCACCACCTCCGGGTCCTCCGACGCTGGGGAGTACAGTATATTCATAAGGTGCCTAATATTGAAAAATAAACTCTAGTTCAAGCACTAATGGTGAATGGTCAGAGATAACAATACTCTCGTAAGTACACTGCCGAAGGTTAGGCAGAAGTTTTTTGTCCAAAAAGAAGTAATCAATCCGGGAGTATGTTTAATGAACATGAGAATAAAAGGAATATTGTCTATCTGTAGGATGTAGGAAACGCCAGGCCTCAAACATAGCATATTTCTGAAGAAAGGATTGAATAAGTAGGGCACATTTAGATGGGCCTGTATTTGTTTGTGAGGACTTGTCAAGAACTGGGGACATTTTACAGTTGAAATCCCCCCCTAAAATCAACAAATGAGAATCTAAATTGGGAATAGTAGACAGAAAGGAAGAAATTAAACTTGTCATCCCAATTGGGAGCATAAACACTAGCCAAAACAAGAGGAGTAGAAAACAGTTCACCGGTTACTATGACGTATCGTCCCTTAGGATCAGCAATAACCTCAGAAGCTACAAAGGGAGTAGCTTTATCAACCAGAATAGCAGCACCTCTTGATTTACTATGAAGGTTTGAGTGGAACACTTGACCAACCCAGTCCTTACACATCCTAAAATGCTCACCAGTCCTCAAGTGAGTCTCTTGTAGAAATGCAATATTTGCATTCAAATCCTTTAAGTGTGTCAACACCCTCTTACGCTTCACCGGGTTGTTAACCCCTTTGGTATTCCAAGAAATGTACTTGATCGTATTATTTCGGCCCCTCTGGGCATTCCCGTTATTCAACCCTGTCATTAGAGCATAGAATGGAAAAGCAATGAGTGCCCAAAACCCCCAGAATAACTTGTCTCAGAGTAATAATGTACGGTGGTAAATGTTTGGAAAAAGTACAGGAAAAAAAACAGATAAACTAAAAAGACAGAATGACAACATTAGAACTGAACAATTCAACCTGCCCCCCCACCCCCTCCCCCCATCCCAGACAATACCTCCCCAAACGAGGTACAAGCCTAAATAGAACATGTTCTCTTCGCACAGTATGTCTGTGAGAGTGCGGTCTTAAACCTAAACCCACAGTCCCGCTCTTTAAAGTCATGTTTTGTTAGTGGATCAAGCAGCAAAAAGAATGATTTGTATGTATTTTTTTCAAACAAAAAAAAGGCGAATCCCTTGTGCAAACGGAATGACAAAAGCACCACTTGTAGATGTATATAATTGTAATCCCAGTCTTATAACAGGCATTGAGAGGGAAAATAAATCAAATGTATAAAGGCTCTCAGCCAAAAATCTAATTTGAAGTAAGGAAATCGTAGTAAGACAATCAAAAATAATAGTAATTACTCTAGTAGTCTAGTTGAAGCTGAAACTGCTTACAACCAATACCAAAAAACTACGTGTGCGCAACGTTGAATGTTTGCTGGGCATAAATGACGCTCAAAACTTTTAAAATTAAAGTCAGGCCCCAAAAACCGTGTAGCCTCGAGACATTTACTGTTAACTAGGTCAATGCAAACGGATGCAGTAAACAAATAACCAAAAATATTTTGAGTCACCGAGACAATGTGTAAACAAACTAAATAGGTGAGCGAGATAAGGCACGCACACTAGACGATCAAAACATTAGATCACCTCAAATAAGCCTGAATAGTTTCACCAACTATACAAGACTAGCCTGTTACGTCTATGCATAATTGTACCACAAGTGGGTTACTTACTATCCACAGTACGCAAGCAACAGTTGCTGAACTGTGAGCATATTCAAGACTTCTTGATGTGACGTTGAATGTGAGCCATAGCCTCATCCGGAGATTCAAATGTGTTGTCTTTACCCTCGTGAGATATCCATAAACGGGCCGGGAATCGCAGTCCATACTTCACACTTGGATGGTCCCGAAGTACTCGTTTGGCCTGTCCGAAAGCTGCGCGCTGCCTGGAAACAGTGGAGGAGTAGTCCTGGTAGATGGAAAAGCTCTGTCCTTGAAAGCTCAGAGTGGTATTGCGGGCTCGTCGGAGGATCTCCATCTTCTCATGAAAAAAGTGCACTCGAAGAATTATGTCACGGGGCCTCTCCCCATCCCGGGGCTTTGGGCGCAGCGACCGGTGGGCTCGATCAATCAGGGGCCTTTCATCTAAGGCAAGAACATCCTTCAGCAGCCCCGAAATGAAATCCGTGGCGCGATGCATTTCGGCGGACTCTGGGACCGATACAAGTCTCAGATTATTGCGGCAAGAGAATCCCTCTAGACTCACGCAGCTCTCCTTCACCTTTTTCAAATCCGCAGCTAGGCGTTTAACTTCAGCCTCCAGGGATGTAGTTAAATCGGAGACATTAGTAGCGGAGGCCTCCAGTGCCGCAATCGTTGTAGTGTGTGACGCAGTTGTTGTTTTGAGTATTGTGATTGCTGGCACAGTCTCGTTCCGCAGGATGGTTAAATCTGCTTTTAAAGTATCAGAAACCTCCTGTATTCTGGCCTCAATCGTAGCAACCACCTGTGTTTTCATTTCAACTATCTCAGAGCGTAGTAGCTTGATGGCCTCGAATGTTCATTTCAGCGCCGCCAGGCCAAGCCGCGCCCCTGGTTAAAGTGTGCGTCCCCGGGCCCTCAGACTCAGGAGAGGGCGGTGATGAGTCTTGTAGGCCGGGTTTTCTCAAAGTCATGCTTTTGGCCTTATGTTTGGTCAACATGCTGACATTCGGAAGCAAAGTAGTCTTGTTTTTTCGGAAAGGGATCATCAAATTAATATTTGAAAATAAATACGGTTCTGCTGCAGAATTCACATAAACTTTAAGAACACCACGGGAGCAAACGGAAAACACGTCAGTCGCACATGGCGTCCCCTACCATCCCCTGAATCAGATTTTTAGGGCGGCGCTAAAGTTATCTTCAGAAGTAAACAGCAGCTTTTGAGAGTCATGATGCCGCAAAAAAATGAATGCATTCAGTTGTACAATTGACTAGGTATCCCCCTTACCCTGTCCCTTTCTTGTTTTAAACTGCGAGAGAAGTGCTACACCTGGTGGAAAGAGGCTGTCTGACACAGAATGAGTTGCATAATGCGTGCAGTACGTTACGTCATGACACGTCACAATTTAACGTACAGTGTCAGAGGGGTCCGTTTTTAAAAAACTTTTCAGCAATACTATCGGGCTATTACCATGTCAATTAACGCTTGTATAGAAACATAGTTAACACCCCAGATTGTGATACCAACACAGTCGCTACAGTGGGGTTAGTAACCATTACTCCATGAAAAGAAAACTATTCAGAGTACGTCATTTATCTTTAATTTCAAAAACAGAATTAGCATCAAGCTTAGCTAACTTTAGCTTTCTTGAAAGGCTAGCCTTCCTAAACAGTAGCTAGCTAACAGCAGATAATGACTTGGTATAAATGTTGGCATTGAGCTTGAAAGACACTTTTATTTTGGTAGCTAAATGTTTGCTCTTGTTGTAAGCCATGCTCAAGGTCCTAAATACATTTCATAACTGCCATCGACGAGACATTACTGTGCAGCAGTATTCATCGACCTGGCCAAGGCTTTCGACTCTGTCAATCACCACATTCTTATTAGCAGACTCAACTGCCTCTCATTTGAGAAACCAAGGCTGGTTTACCAACTACTTCTCTGATAGAGCGCAGTGTGTGAAATTGGAGGGCCAACTACTTCTCTGGCAGTCTCTATGGGGGTACTACAAGGTTCAATTCTTGGGCCGACTCTTTTCTCTGTATACATCAATGATGTCCCTCTTGCTGCTGGTGATTCTCTGATCCACCTCTACGCAGATGACACCATTCTGTATACTTGTGGCCCTTCGTTGGCCCTGTGTTAACTAACCTCCAGACAAGCTTCAATGCCATACAACTCTCCTTCCATGGCCTCCATGCTCTTAAATGCAAGTAAAACTAAATGCATGCTCTTCAACCGATCACTGCCCCGCACCTGCCCGCCCGTCCAGCATCACTACTCTGGACGGCTCTGACTTAGAATATGTGGACAACTACAAATACCTAGGTGTCTGGTTAGACTGTAAACTCTCCTTCCAGACTCACATTAAGCATCTCCAATCCAAAATTAAATCTAGAATTGGCTTCCTATTTCGCAACAAAGCATCCTTCACTCATGCTGCCAAACATACCCTTGTAAAACTGACCATCGTACCGATCCTCGACTTTGGCGATGTCATTTACAAAATAGCCACCAACACCCTACTCAACAAATTGGATGCAGTCTATCACATTGCCATCCATTTTGTCACCAAAGCCTCATATACTACCCACCACTGCGACCTGTATGTTCTCGTTGGCTGGCCTTCGCTTCACTCTCGTCGCCAAACCCACTGGCTCCAGGTCATCTACAAGTCTCTGCTAGGTAAAGCCCCGCCTTATCTCAGCTCACTGGTTACCATAGCAGTATCTACTCATAGCACGCGCTCTAGCAGGTATATCTCACTGGTCACCCCCAAAGCCAATTCATACTTTGGCCGCCTTTCCTTGCAGTTCTCTGCTGCCAATGACTGAAACGAACTGCAAAAATCACTGAAGCTGGAGACTCATATCTCCCTCACTAGCTTTAAGCACCAGCTGTCAGAGCACCTCACAGATCACTGCACCTGTACATAGCCAATCTGTAAACAGTCCATCCAACTACCTCATCCCCATACTGTATTTATTTATTTATCTTGCTCCTTTGCACTCCAGTATCTCTACTTGCACATTCATCTCCTGCACATCTACCATTCCAGTGTTTAATTGCTATATTATAATTCCTTCGCCACCATGGCCTATTTATTACCTTAACTCCCTTATCTTACCTCATTTGCACTCACTGTATATAGACTTTTTGTTTTCTTTTTAGCGTAAAACATAATGTAACTGAGGGAGAAAGGGTAATGTATAATATTTACGTTGTCAGGATATGTTATTGTTAGGCATCAGGGCTGTTTAGTTGTGGAGGAGGAGACTCAGCCTAGGAGAAAGGGTGAAATATCAGTGCCTGTGTGAAATGTTTTGTGTGTCTGAATTACAGTTGTAATGAACCTTTGGGAAGAATTCAACTTGGTTAAGCTTCTCTAGTGTCCGTGAGTTATTTACTCAAAATTGGAACCTAACAGAAGGAAGCCGTGGCAAACTGCAAGCATTGCAAAGCAATCACTAGCCTACTATTCAGTGGAGTGGCTGTATGGTCTCAAATCTGGGATTAAGGGGCTCGTTTCCAAGTTTAAAATGATAAACATTCAACATTGGCCATGCTGTCAATGAAGCAGGATTTGTGCTACGCTCAAAACAACTGTTAACTCGGAACTGCGAAAACTGTACCTCAGTGAGTTCAAGACAACTGGGAAGTTGGGAATAAATATGCTCTGACTGTGAAAATATGTTTTGAACGGTGTTATATCCAACTCTGAATTGTAAACCTGAAGATCAATGACGACGTCATGATTCAACGTTTTTTCCGGGTTCCCAGTTGCTTTGAAAGCACCATAAATCCAGAAAATGCCAGACTTGGTTGACAAAATCTGCCCACGATGGACCATGGCCACCACCTTCAAGTGAGCACAGCACAACAAGGCGAGTCCAAAAATGTATTGTATAAAGGTGCATAAACTATGTAATATGCCAGGGAGATATGTATACTGTAGCTAAGAAAGTAATACTAAGTGTATGACTTGATGGTGCACATGTAGCATATGACCTGTTTTAAAGAAATGTTGTAAGAGCTTTCATTGTCTGCTTTATTTATCCTATGGTTCTGACTTGGTGTACAGGGAGAACACTGTAAGAACGGCCCATGTTCTGAATTCTGTCGCTGTACATTTCAAAAGTTCTGAACAAATAGTGAAATTGACTACGTCCGTCCTAGCTCACTCATTAATGTCTTCATCAGAATTACAGATTGCCTTTTATCCGCTTGTCGTCCCCTTATGCCATAGCTTGTATAGTTTGTACATCTCAGTAGAAATCACATTTGTTTAAACAAGTCAGCCATATCAGCTATGTTTTTTTAAAGGCAGTAAATGAGGCTGAATGAACTGTTTCACTGCTAGACAACTGCTCCCCCAGCCGCGGCTCGAGCCCAGCCCCGCTTCGCACCCCAGCCCGACCGACCCAGCCCTTAGAGCCAATCCTTATCCCAAAGTTACGGATCTGACTTGCCGACATCCCTTACGTACATTGTTCTAACATGCCAGAGGCTGTTTACCTTGGAGACCTGCTGCGGATATGGGTACGGCCTGGCGTGAGATTTACACCCTCTCCCCCGGATTTTCAAGAGAGCTCACCAGACGCCACCGGAACCGCAACGCTTTCCAGGGCTTGGGCCCCTCTCTCGGGGCAAACCCATTCCAGGGCGCCCTGCCCTTCACAAAGAAAAGGGAACTCTCCCCAAGACCACCACAGGAATGGAAGACCCAGAGTTACCTCTGCTGCAGAGGATAAGTTCATTAGAGTTGCCAGCCTCAGAAATTGCAGCCCAAATAAATGCTTCACAGAGTTCAAGTAACAGACACATCTCAACATCAACTGTTTTTAGAGGAGACTGCGTGAATCAGGCCTTAATGGTCGAATTGCTGCAAAGAAACCACTACTAAAGGACACACATAAGAAGAAGTGACTTGCTTGGGCCAAGAAACACGAGCAATGGACATTAGACTGTAGAAATCATCTGTCCTTTCGTCAGATGAGTCCAAATTTGACAGTGTTGGTTCCAAAAGCTGTGTCTTTGTGAGACGCAAAGTAGGTGAACTTCTGTAGCTCAGTTGGTAGAGCATGGCGCTTGTAACGCCAGGGTAGTGGGTTCGATCCCCGGGACCACCCATACGTAGAATGTATGCACACATGACTGTAAGTCGCTTTGGATAAAAGCGTCTGCTAAATGGCATATATATTATGCCATATATATTATTATTATTATATTATTATTATAGGTGAACAAATTATCTCCGCGTGTGTGGTTCCCATCGTGAAACATGGAGAAGGTGTGATGGTGTGGGGGTGCTTTGCTTGTGACACTCTGTGATTTATTTATTTATTGAACGCCGCAGCCCGTCTGGTGTTCAACCTTCCCAAGTTCTCTCACGTCACCCCGCTCCTCCGCTCTCTCCACTGGCTTCCAGTTGAAGCTCGCATCCGCTACAAGACCATGGTGCTTGCCTACGGAGCTGTGAGGGGAACGGCACCTCAGTACCTCCAGGCTCTGATCAGGCCCTACACCCAAATAAGGGCACTGCGTTCATCCACCTCTGGCCTGCTCGCCTCCCTACCACTGAGGAAGTACAGTTCCCGCTCAGCCCAGTCAAAACTGTTCGCTGCCCTGGCCCCCCAATGGTGGAACAAACTCCCTCACGACGCCAGGACAGCGGAGTCAATCACCACCTTCCGGAGACACCTGAAGCCCCACCTCTTTAAGGAATACCTAGGATAGGATAAAATAATCCTTCTCACCCCCCCTTAAAATATGTAGATGCACTATTGTAAAGTGGCTGTTCCACTGGATGTCATAAGGTGAATGCACCAATTTGTAAGTCGCTCTGGATAAGAGCGTCTGCTAAATGACTTAAATGTAAATGTAAATTTAGAATTCAAGGCATGACTACCACATCATTCTGCAGTGATATGCCAACCCATCATTTGTTTTTCAACAGGACAGTGACCCAAAACACACCTCCAGGCTCCATTTGACTAAGAATGAGAGTGATAGAGTGCTGCATTAGATGACCTGGCCTCCACAATCACCCGATCTCAACCCAATTGAGATGGTTTGGGATGAGTTGAGTGAAGGAAAAGCAGCCAACAAGTGCTCAGCAAATGTGGGAACTCCTTTAAGACTGTTGGAAAAGCATTCCAAATGAAGCTGGTTGAGAGAATGCCAAGTGTGCAATGTTACTACGTGATTCAATATGTGTTATATCATAGTGTTAAAATAATGAAAAACCATAGAATGAGGAGGTGTATCCAAACTTTTGACTGGTTCTCTACGTCTAGAACTAAATATGTAATTTCATTATAGGTTGCCATTTTTCTCTTATTCCAAGCTTTATCTAAAAATTCAGCAAATGTGAATATAGAATGGACAAAAATACATTTAACTTTCTCATCACTCAGCCACAAAATGTCATGGTATACCTGGCTTTTCACTCACGTAAATCGTGGTAGAAAGTGCAATAGAGTATTGAGTGAATTTCATTCTCTTCCTCTTCAAGGTAACAGTAGTTAGTCCTCTTCCATTTCATCACAATACCGTCCTGTTTCAATACACAGGGGCAATAATCCTTTATCTTACCTGTGCACATAGGGATCTCCTGCTAGTTAGTAGGCTGTACATAGCATATCCCTCGCACATGAAATAGTTCTTAATCAAATAAAAGATTCTCAATTTAGGTTCATGATTAATGTCCTCCACCCATTCCTTTTCATATTACATCTTCAGTTTTCAGTTGTTTTTGAATATTGTTTGTCTTTCACCTCGCTGTAACGAGGTTTGTCTGTTGTTTGTAGAGAGTCAGACCGAAATGCAGCTTGTAGGTTACTCATGACTTTTAATGAAGATAAAGCGGTACATGAAATAACTGAAAATACAAAACAACAAACGAGTGAAACTAATTACAGCCTATCTGGTGACTAACACAGAGACAGGTACAATCACCCACGAAATACAAGGCACACTCAGGCTGCCTAAATACGGTTCCCAATCCGAGACAACGAGAATCAGCTGACTCCAATTAGAAATTGCCTCAGGCAGCCAAGCCTAACTAGACACACCCCTAATAATACACACTCCCAATTAATACAACCCCAATACGAAATACAACATATAAACCCATGTCACACCCTGGCCTACCCAAACATATAACAAAAACACAAGATACAATGACCAAGGCGTGACAGAACCCCCCCCCCTAAGGTGCGGACTCCGGGACGCACCTCAAGAGCATAGGGAGGGTCCGGGTGGGCGTCTGTCCATGGTGGCGGTTCTGGCTCGGGACATGGACCCTACTCCATAAATGTCCTAGTTCCTCCCCTTCGCGTCCTAGGATAATCCACCTTCTCCGCCGACCATGGCCTAATAGTCCTCACCCTGATCCCCACATAACTGAGGGGCAGCTCGGGACCGAGGGGCAGCCCGGGACCGAGGGGCAGCCCGGGACCGAGGGGCAGCCCGGGACCGAGGGGCAGCCCGGGACAGAGGGGCAGCCCGGGACAGAGGGGCAGCCCGGGACAGAGGGGCAGCCCGGGACAGAGGGGCAGCCCGGGACAGAGGGGCAGCCCGGGACAGAGGGGCAGCCCAGTACTGAGGGGGAGCCCAGTACTGAGGGGGAGCCCAGTACAGAGAGGAAGCCTAGTACTGAAAGGAAGCTCAGTACTGAGAGGAAGCTCAGGCAGGTAGTAGGCTCCGGTAAATCCTGGCTGGCTGGTGGACCTGGATGATTCAGGTTGTCTGGCCGATCTAGAAGATCTTGGCAGACTGGCACTTCTGGCGGATCCTGGCAGTCTGGTACTTCTGGCGGATCCTGGCAGACTGGTGACGCTGGGCCGACTGGCGGCGCTGGGCAGACAGGAGACTCCGGCAGCACAGGAGAGGAGAAAGGCTCTGGCTGCGCTGAACAGGCGGGAGACTCCAACAGTGCAGGAGAGGAGAAAAGCTCTGGCTGCGCTGAACAGGCGAGGCGCACTGGACGCGCTGGGCCGACTGGGAGCACTGGTGGCGCTGGACAGACAGGAGACTCCGGCAGCGCAGGAGAGGAGAAAGGCTCTGGCTGCGCTAAACAGGCGGGAGACTCCGATAGCGCAGGAGAAGAGAACAGCTCTGGTTGCGCTAAACAAGCGGGAGACTCCGGCAGCGCAGGAGGGGAGAAAAGCACTGGCTGCGCTGAACAGACGAGGCGCACAGGAGGCCTGGTGCGTGGTGCTGGAACTGGTGGTACTGGCGCGGGGACACGCACAGGAAGCCTGGTGCGGGGAGCTGCTACCGGAGGACTGGTGTGTAGAGGTGGCTCTGGATAGACCGGACCGTGCAGGCGCACTGAAGCTCTTGAGCACCGAGCCTGCCCAAGCTTACCTGGCTCGATGCCCACTCTAGCCCGGCCAATAGGAAGGGCTGGTATGAGTTGCAGCTGGCTCTGCACCCGCACTGGAAACACCGTGCGCTCCATAGCATAACACGGTGCCTGCCCGGTCTCTCTAGCCCAGACATGGGCAAACTACGGCCCGCGGGCCACATACGGCCCGTTAGGCTTTTTAATCCGGCCCGCCGAACTTGTCCAAATTATAGTAAAAACCTCCTTTTTTCCCCTTTCCCTGCAATGCCCACGTTTCCCCAATAGATGGCGCACTCAAAACACATTGACCGTTGTTGGAGTGGCGCGTATTTCTCTTTATTTCACTTTAATTTTCACTTCGTTTCACGTGGACATTTTTTCACACATGAATGAGCTGAACGTGAAGCTACAGGGGAAAGATCAGTTTGCGCACGACATGTACACAAATGTGAGAACCTTCAAATCCAAGCTGGTTTTATTCTCCAGGCAAATGTCAAACAAATCTTTCGCACATTTCCCCACACTAGCCGTGCAGAAAGAGGCCGCCCGAAATGCGAAGAAATACTGCAAATCACTGGACGATCTGCACAGAGAATTTTGCCGTCGGTTCTGTGATTTTGAAAAAATTGACAAGTCACTTCAACTGGTGTCCTGTCCCCTGTCACAAGACCCCGAATCAGCACCGCAGGATCTTCAGTCTGACTCCGTCTCAAAGGAGAAGTTCAAGTCTCTTAAACTGAATGACTTTTACGCTTCACTTAACGAGACCGCGTTTCCAAACTCGACCTACGTGTGTGAGCAGACGTTTAGCGTCATGAAAATCAACAAAGCCCATCACAGATCCAAGTTAACTGACCAACTCCTCAGATCTGTCCTGAGAATTGCCACAACAAAACTAACTCCAGACTTTGATGCACTGGCAAAAAAGGGAGACCAACAACACTGTTCCCACTGAAATGGTGAGTTTTTCTGCTGTGTTATGAAAAAATGCATATGGAAAGTTTGGAAGTGCGTCTTTTAATTAAGAGCAATGCGCATTTACGCACAGCAGCGGTACAGTAGCTTAATTAACACGCCGCACATCGCTCTTAATTTAAATTTTCAGCTGCAGGTAGGATATTTAATACAGCCTATGTCTGTGTGCTTGGCAACGATACACGTGTACAGTTTGCGCGTGAAGGCGAGGGCGTCCGTGGCGAGTTTGTAGAGCTCGCGGTCAGGACAATCCATCCATGATTTTGCGGAGTTTAACACAAGTAGATATTATTGAGCTTGAGTATTTCGTTGTGTAATAATATGTTTTGAATGTTGAAAGTGATTCCATTTTTCAATAAATGTTGATTTCTTTAACTTTGCACCTTCGATTGAAACTTATTAAAAACAGACGCAATCTTGATAAATCACAGTGCGTATGTTATTTTAATCTATTTACATTTCCTCCCAGTATCTGCGAAATAGTATGTAAATGCCATATCTTGCATATTCCTTGAGACAAATTTATTAACTGATAAGGGCTATTTTTCACATTTGAAAGACAGTTAATAAATTGGGTTGTAGTGTTCTTACTGTGCTATGAGGTTTGCACACACTACATTTAATGCTTTAGTATATCCGGCCCAAACATTCCCTCCAAATGCTCCTGGCCCGGCCCCTCTGTCAAATTTTAGAACCCATTGTGGCCCGCGAGTCAAAAAGTTTGCCCACCTCTGCTCTAGCCCAACAGTGAGCACAGGGAGTATGCGCAGGTTTCCTACCTGGCATAACTATTCTCCCTTTTAGCCCCCCCCCCAATACATTTTTTGGGGTGACTTTCCGGTTTCCAACCGCGTCGCAGTGCTGCCTCCTCATACTCGCGCCTCTCCGCTTTAGCTGCTTCTATTTCCTCCTTGGGACGGCGATATTCTCCCGGCTGCGCCCAGGGTCCTTTTCCGTCTAATATCATCTCCCAAGACCAGAAGTCCTCATATTGCTGCTCCTCACAATTAACAGGGAGAGTAGGCTCAGGTCTGACTCCTGACTCTGCCACTCTCTCTCTGCGCTTTCCCCCATTACCTACGGTTTTCGCTCTGTATAGCCGTGCTTTCCTTTTCGATTCCATCCGTGTATAGCCCTCTTCGCATTGCTGTAGGGAATCCCAGACGGGCTCCTGCACTCGCTCTGAGTCGGCCGCCCACCTGTCGATTTCCTCCCACGTAGTATACTCCTTGCTTCTGTTGTCCATAACGTCCTCCTTCAGATCCTGCCAGTTCACACGCTGCTCGGACTGTGAATGGTGGTGGGTGATTCTGTAACGAGGTTCGTCTGTTGTTTGTAGAGAGTCAGACCGAAATGCAGCTTGTAGGTTACTCATGACTTTTAATGAAGATAAAGCGGTACATGAAATAACTGAAAATACAAAACAACAAACGAGTGAAACTAATTACAGCCTATCTGGTGACTAACACAGAGACAGGTACAATCACCCACGAAATACAACGCGCACTCAGGCTGCCTAAATACGGTTCCCAATCCGAGACAACGAGAATCAGCTGACTCCAATTAGGAATCGCCTCAGGCAGCCAAGCCTAACTAGACACACCCCTAATAATACACACTCCCAATTAATACAACCCCAATACGAAATACAACATATAAACCCATGTCACACCCTGGCCTACCCAAACATATAACAAAAACACAAGATACAATGACCAAGGCGTGACACTCGCAGGGTTCCCAACCCATGTCCTGAGTTATTGCCAGTATAGGTGCAAACTTGTGGACAAAAAAAAACATTTCTATGGCTGAGCTCTTTAATCACCTCTTCATTAAGTCAAGATTCCTATTTGACTCAGCCATGCCTCTTTGCCCGTCCAAAGCTTCATCTCCCAGCCCTTCTAATGCCACTAGGCCTAGTGCCGTTCCATCTTTTCCCCCAGCTTTTCCCTGCAAGCGGTCACGGAGTCTGAGGTGCTAAAAGAGCTCCTTAAACTTGACCCTAAAAAAACATCTGGTCAGATGGTTTAGATCCTTCCTTCCTTTAATGTTGCAGCCCCTATCATCGCAAAGCCTATCTCTCAACTTTTTAACCTGTCTCTTCTCCCTAGGGATGTTCCCAATGCTTGGAAGGCAGCCTTTATTTAAAGGGTGAGATCAAGCTGATCCTAACTGTTATAGGCCAATTTCTATCCTGCCCTGCCGGAAAAACTTGTCAATAATCACCTGACTGTCTTCCTTGGATGTCTAGAATGTTCTCTCTGGTTTGTGCTCAGGTTATGGATGTGTCACTGCAACCTTAATGATATCGCCACTGCCCTTGACTCTAAGAAATGTTGTGCTGCTATTTTTTTAGACATACTCTCAGCACAGATCGAAGCTGCAGGCTAAGGTTAAATCTAGACTTACGGAGATGTAATTTATAGATCACCAGTAGGACACATCACTGCACTCTATACTCCCCAGTAAACTAGCCATCTTTGTGTACCCAGCGCAAGACCCACTGGTTGATGCTTATTTATAAAACCCTCTTAGGCCTCACTCCCTCCTATCTGAGATGCCTACTGCAGCCCTCACCTTCCAGATACAACATCCGTTCTGCCAGTCACATTCTGTTAAAGGTCCCCAAAGCGCACACAAAACCTCTAATTATATTCGCTGACACCCTGCAGTTAAATTTTGGCACCAGTAGACTAGCTACTTAGTTATGTAAACCACAACCCCTGCGAACACACCTTCTGCGATGTTGGTTACAATGTGGTACTAATTTAAATTAGGTAAAAGAATAAGATATTACCACTGGTGTATTAAAATGAGAGATTTTGTGATGTCACAAAATTCCTTTTAATAATCCCCCCTGAATCCAAGTGTTTGATATGGGGGAGGTGACCAGTAACTTTATGATCTATATCAATGTAGAATGACTTTATCAATGTAGAAGCAAAACATGATTTTGGCTGTGCAGGACCTTTTAATTCATCTCAATTTACAGAACTGTATTGTGGCATTTCATGGCTTCCTGTTTCATTGGGGGATTTTTTAAAAAGGGTAACACGTATGTAAAATCCAAAGAACTCACTAATGAAAGGAGACAAATGTTTGTTGACTTTCATAAATCAGGCAATGGGGACATGAAAACAACTGAAAAACCAAATATACCACCTACCACTGTTTGGGTTTGAAGTAGTTTAAAACCACTGGAACAGTGGTACACTTGCCAGGTAGAGAACAGATCTTGTCCCCACGCACAGAGAAGAAGATTGGGGGGGTGCAAAGTCCAAGGGCCATAGTTGGAGAATTACAGAAATTCCTCACATCTTGGGGTCACCAAATCCTCAATTAGATACCCCCTCCATGACAATAGGCTATTTGGAGGGGTTGCCATAAAAAGGCCTTTATTGAGAGCAACACCTAGAGTTTGCTAAACGTCATTAGCACTTGAATTGGAACCGGGTGCTATGGTCAGATAAGATGAAAATAGAGCTATTTTGCCACGCACACCAGTGGTGGGTTTGGCCTCGACAGAAAGATGCATATGCGGAAAATAACCTAATACATACTGTAAAATATGGTGGTTGATCTTTGATGTTATTGGGGCTGTTTTGCTTCCACTGGTCCTGGAGCCCTTTTTTAAGGTTAACGACCTCATGAACTCTCGTAGTAGTAGAACATTTTAGCCAAAAACCTGGTTGCATCTGTCAGGAGGCTGAAACTTGGTCGCAAATGAAACTTCCATTAAGACAATGACCCTAGGCACACATCAAAATCCACAAAGAAATGGTTAATTGACCACAAAATCTAAATTTTGGACAATCTCTGGACTTGAACACCATTAAAAACCTGTGGTTTGAATTGCGGAGGGCAGTCGATAAACGCAGACCGAAGGATATCAAGGATCAGGAGAGTTTCTGTATAGAGCAATAGTGTGTTCTTACAATCTCATAAAACATTATAGAATAAGGCTAAGTGCCATTATCCTCACAACTGGAGGGTGCACAAAGTATTGAACACAAGGGTGCCAATAATTTTGACATCTTTTTAAAAATATATATTTCTTGTTAAAGAAAATATTTTGTTGTATTAATATTTTATACAGTCATTTCCAATGTGACCGTAAAGCCTTCTGCATGCTTTGGTATGGCTGGCGTCTCACATACTACCTTTGCTTGAAAAACAAGAAAAGGCTGCAATAGTACTGTTTGTCCACCTTGAGACGCCGTAGCCACTTCCTCAAAATAGTCCAAATTAATCTAAGAAAACTCAAGAAATCTGTCTTAATTTTGACATTTTGTAGAGGAGATCTTAGTCGCGCAATTTTACATTAAGACGTTTGGTGGAGTATTTTGCATGAACCATTTGTCTCTCGTTGAATGACAACAAACACATCATTGAAGAATCCCAACTATTGACCAATCACCGATGAAGGGGAGTCGACTTCAGCTACCGACTTTGGCTTGCTTCTAGAAGAAAATGTGTTTGCATGAGCAGCTGAAAAAAACAGTAACAGTATCTTCCCATGTTGTTGCAGGTAGCTCTGTATATCTGGGAGAATGGCCACGGGCCTCGTCTGACGGCAGTCCCAGAGCTATGTACTGAGCCAGAACACTCTCCCACTGCCCAACACTGTGCTACCACCCTCAGGAGACCTGCTCCCCTGTGTGTAGGTACCAAGTTGTGCATACTGTACATCACAGGTCTATTCTTCACCATAGATCTAGGTCGAAATAATAGTACGTTTTTTGTTTCAGCTTACTTACTTGGTGCACTTGATTGGGGTTTAAATGGAATTGCACCAATGGAATAGTCCCAAAAGTGCCAACCCCACCCACTAAATCCAAGTATTTTGGGGGGAAAGGATACATGCTTTGGACCCAAGTCTGCTCCACCCCCCAGGAACAATGATTGTGTCAGTCTTCATGCATGCAAACTATCAGAAGGTTGGAGAGGAATCTCAGGATGACTTCATTGCTCAAATCTTTTTTCTCCCTCAAGTGATATTTTAAAGTACCGTCAAATCCTCTTCAAGTACTTTACATTCCTGGGTGAGACCCTCTTCAGCAGGCTACAGCCTCTATACTGGAATTCCGTCTCACATCGGCGGGCAGCTGCAGCCCTCGAGCCGTGTTGGTGTCATACCTTTTCTCCAGTCCCACAGCAGCACACCTGATGAATCCAATTGTGGGCTGAAATAAAAAGTAGTTATTAGTTCATTTGAAACAGGTGTGGAGTGTTGAGCTGAAAAATGTGATGCCAGCAACATGGCCAATGAGGACCGCCACTGCCCACCCAACACAAACCACTGTGTTGAGCTGAGAAATGTGATGCCAGCAACATGGCCATTGAGGACCGCCGCTGCCCACCCAACACAAACCACTGTGTTGAGCTCTGGCCTATTAGTTTGCACTCAGATGCTCTTAATATATTCCCCTCTGTTCTTAATGCCTTTCAGTGTGTCTGCCTTGTACCCCTGGAAGTGTTGCCTTTCTTCAGCCTGGTCTGAATATTCCATAAAGTGCTCAGAGAGAACAAGGTGCCCTCTCTCCTTTTAGTCTTTCTCCTCTCTCATTCCCCTTAGGGAGAGAGATCCAGGGCTATTCTAGCTCTCTCCTTTTAGTCTTTCTCCTCTCTCATTCCCCTTAGGGAGAGAGATCCAGGGCTATTCTAGCTCTCTCCTTTTAGGCTTTCTTCTACCCTTCCTCCCTCCTACCATTCCTCTCTAACTTTAATACATTTAAATGACCTTTTAGTCATTTAGCAGACACTCTTAACCAGAGTGAGTGCTCAAAAAAAAAGTGATCCATTTTCATTTGGAAGAGTCAGCTTTTTAAACCAACATGGCTCAGTTTAAATTATTTTTACATTGTAGTAAAGCAAAATCTCATTTGGTATGTGTTTTGACATAATTTAGTAATTTTATGTAGCAATTCATATTTTTTCCCATTAAAATGCGATTTGATTAAAGTTAATTCCAGAGTGCATACATTTTCGTACTCCCTCCAAACCCTTCAAACTCCTAACCTTTCTCCCTCCTACCCTTTCTCCCCCTCTGATCTATGACTATGCTGGCTCTCTCCTTTTAGTCTCCCTCCTACCCTTCCTACCTTTTCTCGACATCTTCCCACTAACCTGGCCAGAGCTCTAATATGCAGAGAAGACAGAGATAACTCATAGGTCTGCATCCCAAATTGCACCCTATTCCCTTTATAGTATACTACTTTGGGCCAATTTGACTACTTTTGGCCAATTTCCTACTGGCCCTTGTGAAACGTAGTGTACTACATAGAGAATAGGGTGCCATTTGAGACACAGGCAGAAAGCTTTGAGCCTCACAGAGAGGCAGAGGACAACCTATAAGCAGGGTGTATGGCCTCCCTCTGGCAATCAGCCTGAGAGCCACAGACAGACATGCAGTAGACCTGATCACTTAAATTAACATGGCCAATTTACATTTCACTCTCAAATAATAATGCATGTGTCATCTGAAGGAACTTGTCCAGATTCACAAGGTCTCTTCAACATGGGCAGGGAATTTGAAAAAGTTAATGGTGCTTCAACAACAATAACCGCTCCCCTCTTGGGATGTATGTTCGATAACTAGGGCCCAGTGTTATTCCTGATCATGTGACCTGCCCAGGAAAAACTCTGGGCCCTAAAATATGTGTCTAATTCTTATATTCCTGCTTTTCTTACAGGGGGAGCCTGTAAAGAAGGAAGACATCTTTGTTGCTGTGAAAACTTGCAAGAAGTTTCATAGTGAGAGAGGTGAGTCAGACATTTGAAGCTCACCTGAAGCTCTGGGGTGGTTAAACTCAGACAGGGTCCATAATGTCAACATTTGTTCTATTCTTCTAAGGGATGGGATGCATATTTAGCCTTTGAGATGTGTGCCTGGTAAAGTACTGACTCTGTGGTGGCCTGGTTTAACTCTAAGCACAAGATGTCAGTCACAAACTTGCTTTGTCACGGCGTAGAGGTGGATTGGTACCCCCCCCCCCCCCTCGACAGCCTAACTGTTAATGTAGCTTTCATGACAGCGCTGAGTCAGAAGTACCAGGAATCCATTAAAACTTAATGAGACAGATAACATTTTGCCGTTAGAATTTCAGAACCATCCGGAAAATTCTACATAAGCTCCAGCTGACATGTCGGTCACAGCTACTTGCTCTGATTATAATAATTACAGTCATCCTGAACTAACACACAGACAGAACTAAAAGGGACATTAGATGTATTTATGGCATGAGGGTTGGATGTGAAAAAATAGTATTTTGTAATTGACTATTTTTCCCCTCAGTTGCCTCCAGTCCTTTAATGCTTTTGACTCTTGACTCTTTCTGTTTTTATTTAAATTTTACAGGTCCAATTCTTTTACATTGAACAAGGAAAAAAACTACAGAAACATCTATTGAAATGTTTATTTCAAAAAGTTCTGTAAAAGACTAAATGTGTTTAACATTCATTATTAATAATTGCTGCACGTTTTCTGTGTACCGAAGCCTGATTCTACTTACTATTGTCTTGTGAAAGTGTTGAGCTGTATTGTTTTACCTGTCGTTCTGTTGTCCTGCCCCAGTCCCAGTGGTGAAGAAGACGTGGGAGAGAGAGGCATCTCTGTTGGAGTATTACAGTGACCACACTGACCCCTCCATACCTACCATTGACCTAGGAGTCCCCAACACAGAGAGAGGTGAGTTATAGTCCAGGGCCTGTATCCATAACATCTCAGAGTAGGTGTGCTAGTCTCCGATCCATTTAGCCTTTTAGATCATAATTATTAAGATTACATGGACATGTCTGACAAACCTTTATTTGGGAGTGTCCCTTTAACTCTGGCAGATGGCAAGTCTGATACGACAGGTACAGCAAGGTACGTTTTACTAGTCTACCAAAGCACGGCACGTTGTATTGTGTTGTTGTTATTTAAACAAGAATAATTTGGCTTCCTGTCTGATCCTGCTATCATAACATTTGGGGAGAAACAAAGGGCTGTGGGCCTCTTTTTTGCCTCTCCTTATGAGGTTGTTAATTGAGTGTCTTGTTTGTGACTGAGATACGGAATCTGCACATTTACTAAAACTTCAGCGCTCATCTCTTCCATGGCTCTCAATGTCAAACTAGAAAGATCAGATTGTTTTGTTTTTTCATGATTGCGACATGGGTCATTTTAATTCAGGACTCTTGTAACATACTGCATCCATTGAAGTGTAAGATTTAGTTTTATCAGGTAGAAATGGACATATTTTAGGATAGTTTAGGAATGAATATGGAAACCTCAGATTCAACCAGTACCACTGCTCTGGGAGTAAATTACCATCCATTGACTTGAGTTTGATAGAAGAGGTCAAAGTAAGCTTCATTATTCAACACCACACTAAAACGAAAATCAAACTATTTCATTTGTGTCCACATTCAAATGGTTAAAGTTGATTGTGATATGAGTAAGAGAAAAAAATCTATATTTGGGCGTGATGCTGGCCTTAAAATGGTAGCACCCTATTTGAACTTTGATGTAATTTGACCCAATATTATGGCATTAGGATTAGCAATTTTATGCTGATTTGTATCAAATAACATTTAAAACAGTTGAGATGTAATTGTAAAATTACTTTGTATGAGTCTCATTTATGGTTTTGCAGAAGGATTTTAGTCTAATGTCTCCATCTCATTATTGGTTTCTCTGATTTTAACAATAGAAGTAGTGCCACCACTATCTACAGTTATTGTTTTATTTGTTTTAACCTTTATTTAACAAGGCAAGTCAGTTAAGACCAAATTCTTATTTACAATGACTGCCTACCCTGGCCAAACCCTAACCCGGACGACTCTGGGCCAATTGTGCTCCGCCCTATGGGACTCCAATCACGGCCGGTTGTGATACAGCCTGGAATCGAACCAGGGTCGAACCAGGGTCTATAGTGACGCCTCTAGCACTGAGATGCTGCTCCACTCGGGAGCCCTACAGTGAGTCTGTCTACATCAATGCTAGAATTTTTATAATTTTGGTATCTAGTATTGTAATACTTAACCTGGTATTGGTATCCAGTGCAGGCTCCAGGCATAAGCGACATAAATAGTTGCTTAGGGACTGTTAGACATTTTCAGAACTGGGACCTGGACAAAAATGTGGGAGGGTCATTATTTTTCAATTTTTATCTAGTCTAGGGAAAAGTCATGAAATTTCTAATCGATTTAAGAAAAATATTCCAAATTAGCTCCATAATATCGACAGAAACATGGCAAACGTTGTTTATAATCAATCCTCAAGGTGTTTTTCAAATATCTATTCGATAATATATCCGTCAGAGCAATTCATTTTTCAGTAGGACCGATTGGAGTAATGGCTTCCTCCTGTATTTTACGCGAGAGTCACCCTGGGAGCCATCAGGTGACCATTTACGCAATGTAGCCGCCTACAGCTATTCTTCAACATAAATGCGTAAAACTACGTCACAATGCTGTAGACACCTTAGGGAATACGTAGAAAGCGTAAACTGGTTGACACATTCACAGCTCAATAGGGACTCATTGGAACGCAGCGCTTTCAAAATATGGGGCACTTCCGGATTGGATTTTTCTCAGGCTTTCGCCTGCATCATCAGTTCTGTTATACTCACAGACAATATCTTTACAGTTTTGGAAACGTTAGTGTTTTCTATCCAAAGCTGTCAATTATATGCATATTCTAGAATCTTGTCCTGATAAAATATCCCGTTTAAAACGGGAACGTTTTTTTTTCTCCAAAAATGAAAATACTGCCCCTAGAGTCGCAACGGGTTAAATTCCTATATTGCCAGATTCTACCCCTCATTCTCTGCACATTTTGTTTTTACCTTTATTTAGCTAGGTAAGTCAGTTAAGAATAAATTCTTATTTTCAAAGACGGCCTAGGAACAGTGGGTTTATCTGCCTGTTCAGGGTCAGAACAGCAGATTTAAACCTTGTCAGCTCGGGGGTTTGAACTTGCAACCTTCCGGTTACTAGTCCAACTCTCTAACCACTAGGCTACCCTGCCACCCCAATATCATGTGCACCTGTGGTTTCAATCAAATGATCTATAACCTACAGCTATACTATTGGATATACTATTGGATATAGGCCTAGGCTATACAAAGTGCAAGTTTTATTTATGCGGAAATGTACTTCCTTCCTGAGTTTTGCGCTGCTGGGATGGTGTTAATAAAATAAGACAACACTGCATACACACTAATGAATAGGCTATCCCATTCATGATGGATAGGCTATCCCAATAACAATTATATCAGTGTGTGCTGATGTCCTGTTAAGTTTGAGAGGAAGAGCGTGAACATTTTGAGGAACGGAGGTAAACTTCAACTGGAGATTGGTGCTGAAAGTAGGCTAATTCAAGAAGGCTTAATTCATTTAAACAGTCTTCATTTAAATTCAACCTTTATTTAATTTTAAAATGTTTTGTACTTGTACCCTTTTTTTCCCTCCAATTTCATGATATCCAATTGGTAGTTAGTCTTTTCCCATCGCTGTAACTCCCCTACGGACTCGGGAGAGGCAAAGGCCGAGAGTCATGCGTCCTCTGAAACACGACCCTGCCAAACCGCACTGCTTCTTGACACGCTGCTTGCTTAACCTGGAACCAATGTGTCGGAGGAAACGCCATCCAGCTGGTGACCGAGGTCAGCTAGAGCGTGATGGGACACGGATATCCCGGCCGGCTAAACCCTCCCCTAACCCGGACGATGCTGTGCCAATTGTGCGTTGCATCATGGGTCTCCCGTTCACGGCCGGCTGTGACACAGCCTTGGATCAAACCCAGATCTGTAGTGATGCCTCAAAGACTTATGATGCAGTGCCTTAGACCGCTGCACCACTCGCTACTAAGAGGTAGGCTCAGAGGTAGGCCTTGGGCTGTTACGGTGACCATATTACCGCCACACTGGCAGTCAAATTCCACGTAACTGTTTAGTCACGGTAATTAGGCTTCTCCAAGCACTGATGCTGCTGATGGTCATTAGCAGCCTACAAAACTTGCTAACTGCCTGGTACTCAGCACTTCATTGTCCCTCTGACATCAATGCAAAATTTAATCAAAAATCTAATCAAACACTTCATGAGATCCCATGAGCTCATGTTCCAAAACATTTCTATAGGCTATGCAATTGCATGAGAAAAGAGTTTTGATGGCCTCTATTAAAAAGAGGAGGACCCCATCAGCTTTTAGGCTACGCCTACTATATTTATTTCTCAACTTTCCTAATGTTAAGCACGTTGCTTCACTTTACGACAGGGGTATAGCCTACCTGGCTGGCATGAAAATGAACCACGGGAAAAGCCTCCTCCATTCGCTATTTAAATGCATAGATGACATGTATTTTTTCCCATGCCCCTGTGCTGAGACATGTGCACGATAATGGTTCATTATAAATCAAAACTAATTTCACACATATTATGTAGTTTATGTAAAGACAAAATTAAATTAAGAATACTCTGTGTGACAATATTAGCCTATAACTTGTGAATGATGTATTATCAATGATGCCCAGCTTGTGCAGTAAGGCAAGAAACACGGCATGCCTATTTTTTTGCTACTTTTTAAAATCATAGTCGCACACCTCATGTAGCTTAGCCCATAAGCCTATATGTTTTGATAAGGTTTGTATCACAACTAAAGTGGCCAAATAACTTAGCACATTTGCCATCATTTTTAAGAACAGTGTTTTTACGCTAATTGATTGCATTTTGGAACATTGGCGCTTATAGCCTAGTGCCACGTGCTCATTACTGCTCTTATAATGAGACGAAATAGCTTAATAGTTTATCAACATTTAAAGCTAAACATTCTGATCTGTTGCATCAGCCTCATTGCTTTTTTGATGCGAGTAGTTGTATTCATTTGTGATCTATCGCATCCAACTCCCAGAGTACGTTTTGGAATATTTATTTCTTCTTCAGAAGGACAAGTTGACCAATAGAATAGGTCAACTTTTGTACTAGTAGATTGACATAGGCTAGTGCTTTTGTTGTTCGTTTGGCCTACGCCTTCTGTATGCATCTCGGAATTCGATAAGAGTGTCTGACATTCACTTGTAGCCTACTTCTTAGCTGAAATATATGTGAGAAGGACCCACGTGACGGGTATTAGCTAATAAGAATTGAGATATTGGAGAGAGCCATGTGAGTGAGATGTGCTTCGGAGCACGGTAGCCGGAAGGGAATTATAATTATTATATTCAGCCCAAGGGCAAAACATCCACTTTGGCCACAAAAGACATAGATTTTCAGGGGGCATTAGGGCCACACAAGGGATGCCGGCAGGATGTTCAAGGGTTGGTGCGAGTATTATCAAGTGCTGGACAATATTTTTTATATATTTTTTTCACCTTTTATTTAACCGGGTAGGCCAGTTGAGAACAAGTTCTCATTTTCAACTGCAACCTGGCCAAGATGAAGCAAAGCAGTGCGACAAAAACAACAGCACAGAGTTACACATAAACAAACGTACAGTCAATAACACAATAGAAAAATCTATGTACATTGTGAAAATGTAGAGGAGTTGAGAGGCAAGGCAATAAATAGGCCATTAGAGGCAAAATAATTACAATTTAGTATTAACACTGGAGTGAGGGATGTGCAGATGATGATGTGCAAGTGGAGATACTGGGGAGCAAAAGAGCAAGAGGATAAGTAACAATATGGGGATGAGGTAGTCGGGTGTGCTATTTACAGATGGGCTGTGTACAGTGATCGGTAAGCTGCTCTGACAGCTGATGTTTAAAGTTAGCGAGGAAGATAAGACTCCAGCTTCAGTTAAGGAGGGGCTTTACCGAGCAAAGGCTTATAGACGACCTGGAGCCAGTGGGTTTGCCAACGAATATGAAGTGAGGGCCAGCCAACGAGAGCATACAGGTCACAGTGGTGGGTAGTATATGGGGCTTTGGTGACAAAATGGATGGCAATGTGATAGACTACATCCAGTTGGCTGAGTAGTTGGAGGCTATTTTGTAAATGACATCGCCGAAGTCAAGGATAGGTAGGGTAGGATAGTCAGTTTTACAAGGGTATGTTTGGCAGCATGAGTGAAGGAGGCTTTGTTGCGAAATAGGAAGCGATTCTAGATTTAATTTTGGATTGGAGAGGCTTAATGTGAGCCTGGAAGGAGAGTTTACAGTCTAACCAGACATCTAGGTATTTTTTTTTTATATATTTTTTTTTTACCCTTATTTAACCAGGCAAGTCAGTTAAGAACACATTCTTATTTTCAATGACGGCCTGGGAACAGCGGGTTAACTGCCTGTTCAGGGGCAGAACGACAGATTTGTACCTTGTCAGCTCAGGGGTTTGAACTCGCAACCTTCCGGTTACTAGTCCAACGCTCTAACCACTAGGCTACGCTGCCGCCCCAATTTGTAGATGTCCTCATATTCTAAGTCAGAACCGTCCAGAGTAGTGATGCTAGTTGGGCGGGAGGGTGCGGACAGCAATTGGTCGAAGATAATGCACTTAGTTTTACTAGGATTTAAAAGCAGTTGGAGGCCACCAAAGGAATGTTGTATGGCACTGAAGCTTGTTTGGAGGTTTGTTAGCATAGTGTCCAAAGAAGGGCCAGATGTATACAGAATGGTGTCGTCTGCATAGAGGTGGATCAGCGAATCACCAGTAGCAAGAGCGACATCATCGATATATACAGGGAAAAGAGTCCCTGTGAGATAATTGATCCCTGTGGCACCCCCATAGAGATTGCCAGAGGTCCGGACAACAGGCCCTCTGATTTGACACACTGAACTCTATCTGAGAAGTAGTTGAGAAGCCAAGGCTATTGAGTCTGCCGATAAGATTCCTGTGATTATCGGGGTAGAGCGCCTTGGCCAGGTCGATGAAGGCTGTCTTTTATCGAAGGCGGTTATGATATCGTTTAGGAACTTGAGTGTGACTGAGGTGCACCCATGATCAGCTCGGAAACCAGATTGCATAGTGGAGAATGTACCGTGGGATTTGAAATGGTCGGGGATCTGTATGTTAACTTGGCTTTTGAAGATTTTAGAAAAGCAGGGCAGGATGAATATAGGTCTGAAACAGTTTGGGTCTAGAGTGTCTCCCCCTCTGAAGAGGGGGATGACCTCGGCAGCTTTCCAATCTTTGGGGATCTCAGATGATACGAAAGAAAGGTTGAACAGTCTAGTAATAGGGGTTGCAAGAATTTTGGCGGATAATTTTAGAAAGATAGGGTCCAGATTGTCTAGCCCAGTTGATTTGTAGGGATCCATATTTTTCATAACTTTCAGTACATCAGCGGTCTGGATTTGGGTGAAGGGGGGGTGGGGCTTGGGAAAGTTGCTGCAGGGGATACTGAAATGTTGGCCAGGTCAGGGGTAGCCAGGTGGAAAGCATGGCCAGCCATAGCAAAATGCTTATTGAAATTCTCGATTATTGTGGATTTAGCGGTGGTGACAGTATTTCCTATCAGTGCAGTGGGAAGCTGTGAGGAGGTGCTCTTATTCTCCATGGACTTTAGTGTCGCATAACTTTTTGGAATTGGTGCTACAGGATACAAATTTCCTAACTAATTTCCAAATTTCCTAACTGACTGAGTATATTGGTTCCTGACTTCCCTGGAAAGTTGCATATCGCGGGGGCTATTTGATGCTAATGCAGAACGCCACAGGATGTTTTTGTGCTGGTCAAGGGCAGTCAAGTCTGGGTTAAACCAAGGGCTATATCTGTTCTTAGTTCTACATTTTTTTGAATCGGCATGCTTATTTAAGAAGATGAGGAATGCACTTTAAAGAGCAACCAGGCATCCTCTACTGACGGGATGAGGACAGTATCCTTCCAGGGTACCCGGGCCAGGTCTCTTAGAAAGGCCTGCTCGCTGAAATGTTTTCGGGAGCGTTTGACAGTGATTTGATTGTTTGATTGTTAATGAGAGACTGATGAAGTGTGTGCAGCTTCAACAAGTAACAAATCAGAGCTCATGCCTTTCATGCAACGTTTTTCAAAACATCATTAGAGTCCCACCATGCAGCTTTAGAATGTATTAAAATATAAACATACAGTGCATTTGGAAAGGATTCAGACCCCTTGACTTTTTCCACATTTTGTTACGTTACAGCCTTATTCTTAAAATTGATTCAATAATAAGATGTCATCATCAATCTACACACAATACCACATAATGACAAAGCAAAAAAACATTTTTGGGAATTTCTGGAAAATGCATAAAAATTTAAAGACACATTATTTACATAAGTATTCAGACCCTTTGCTATGAGACTCGAAATTGAGCTCAGGTGCATCCTGTTTCCATTGATCATCCTTGAGATGTTTCTACAACTTCATTGGACTCCTGTCGTAAAGCAAAAACCAAACCATGAGGTCAAAGGATTTGTCCGTAGAGCGCAGAGACAGGAATGTGTCAAGGCACAGATCTGGGGAAGGGTACCAAAATAATTCTGCAGCATTGAAGTTCCCCAAGAACACAGTGGTCTCCATCATTCTTAAATGGAAGCAGTTTATAACCTCCAAGACTCTTCCTAATGCTGCCCGCCCGGCCAAACTGACCAATCGAGGGAGAAGGACCTTGGTCGGGGAGGTGACCAGAAACCTGATGGTCACTCTGACAGAGCTCCAGAGTTCCTTTGTGGAGATGGGAAAAGTACAACCAGAAGGACAACCATTTCTGCAGCACTCCACCAATCAGGTATTTATGATAGAGTGGTCAGACGAAAGCCACTTCTCAATTAAAGGCACATGACAGTCTTCTTGGAGTTTGCCATAAGGCACCTAAAGGACTCTCAGACCATGAGAAGCAAGAAACCAAGATTGAACTCTTTGGCCTGAATGCCAAGCGTCCTGTCTGGAGGAAACCTGGCACCATCCCTACGGTGAAGAATGGTGGTGGCAGCATCATGCTGTGGGGATGATGGCAGGGAGTGGGAGATTAGTCAGGATTGAGGGATAGGTGGACGGTAAAAACTACAGAGAGATCCTTGATGAAAACCTGCTCCAGAGCCCTCAGGACCTTAGACTGGGGCGAAGGTTCACCTTTCAATAGGACAACGACCTAAAGCACACAGCCAAGACAACGCAGAAGTTGGCGATGGAACAAGTCTGAATGTCTTTGAGTGGCTCAGCCAGAGCCCGGACTTGAACCCCATTAAACATGTCTGGAGAGACCTGAAAAGAGCTGTGCAGTGACGCTCCCCATCTATCCTGACAGCTTTTGTGGATCTGCAGAGACGAATGGGAGAAACACCCCAATACAGGTGTGCCAAGCTTGTAGCGTCATACCCAAGAAGACTCGAGGCTGTAATCACTGCCATAGGTGCTTCAACAAAGTACTGAGTATATAGGGTCAGGGCCATAGTGTCTCCCAACCCCCCGTCTCAGCCTCCAGTATCTATGGTGCTGTAGTCTATTTGCCGGGGGGCTAGGTTCAGTCTTATCTGGTGTTATTCTCCTGTCTTATCCGGTGTCCTGTGTGAATTTTAAGTATACTCCTTCTAATTTTCTCTCTCTCCCTTTCTTCCTCCATTCCGGAGGACCTGAGCCCTAGGACCATGCCTCAGGACTACCTGGTCTGATGACTCCTTGCTGTCCCCAGTCCACGTGGTTGTGCTGCTGCTCCAGTTTCAACTCTTCTGCCTGAGGATATGGGGGGGACTGGCCTGCCCTCAGAGCCTGGTTCCGCTCTAGATTTCTTCCTTGGTTCCTGCTTTTCTAGGGAGTTTTTACTAGCCACCGTGCTTCTACATCTGCATTGCTTGCTGTTTGGGGTTTTAGGCTGGGTTTCTGTATAGCACTTTGTGACATCTACTGATGTGAAAAGGGCTTTATAAATACATTTAATTGATTGATTTGTTGAATACTTATGTAAATGTAATATTTCAGCATTTTTAATTTGTGTGCAAACATTTCTATAAACCTGTTTTTTCTTTGTCATTATCGGGAATTGTGTGTAGATTGATGAGGCAATAAAATAAATATATATATTTTTTTAGAATAAGGCTTTAATGTAACATAATGTGGAACAGTCCAGGGGTCTGAATATTTTCCGAATGCACTGTATAGTCCAATGTTTGTAGCACAATTAAAGTTGCATAAATAACTCTAAATTAAGCATATAGTTTATTTGTTAACGGCTCAAGACAGAATAGCCGCATGTGCGCATTCCCTCATCGTTTTGGAGAAATATTTATTTTATTCAGCTTTGTTCAATTGTATTCTACATACTATAAAATAATGACGCAGAATAATAAGCAAACCTTATCTGCTAAATAACTGCTAAATAAACAAGTGTAGCATACAGCCATATGGCATAGTCAGATCAGGACCCAACAAAAGGACAACTCTGAGTATGCTATTCTGTTCTTCTGAAATAGACTACACTTTCTTCTTACCTGTCTAAAATAAATAAAGGCTACATTACATGGATTTATTAGACTTTTAAAAATGTATATTTTCCAAAGGTCTGCCTCAGTAGCTTGTAGGCTATGTGTGGAAGCCAGTAAATGCTAAATGTATTTATGTTAATTAATGTCAGTTATTTTCTTGACAATCACCGGCTGACAAAATGTCATGACTGCCACAGCCCGAGGTAGCCCTATCTGCATTACCAGTAGTGGGTTAGGCTAAATAAATGCAACACACTAGAGATAATTAAAAGAATAATGATAAAGGAACCGAAATAGGCTGGATAGAGCATGCCCAGAGCTCATGGTTAAGTGGTAGCAGAGCAAAATTGGAGCTGGAGAGTGGGCCAACACTCCAAACTTTTTAAAATCCTCTCAGCGCTCCAGCCAAATTACGCATGCGCGCCTCCTCGATCTACTCTGCTCACATGCACTGGTGTTGTATAACAAAAATATTATTCTTGTCTCCATTCATTTAAAAGGATGTAGAATTGCATGAAATGTGTTTATAAAATAATATTTCTTCTTGGATCCCCAAATACGATGATAGATTCATGCAATGCCTTTATTACACTGAACAAAAATATAAACGCAACATGCACCGATTTCGAAGGTTTTACAGTTCATATAAGGTAATCAGTCAATTGAGATCACTTTATTAGGCCCTAATCTATAGATTCACATGACTGGGAATACAGATATGCATCTGTTGGTCGCACATACCTTAAAACAATAAGTTTTAAGCGTGGATCAGAAAAACAGTCCGTATCTATTGTGACCACCATTTGCCTCATGCAGCATGAGATATCTCCTTCACATAGAGTTTATCAGTGTGTTAATTGTGGCCTGTGAAATGTTGCCCCACTCCACTTCGATGGTTGTGCAAAGTTGCTGGATATTGGCAGGAACTGGAACACACCGTCGTACACATCGATCCAGAGCATCCCAAACATGCTCAATGGGTGACATGTCTGGTGAGCATGCAGGCCATGGAAGAACTAGGACATTTACAGCTTCCAGAAATTGTGTACAGATCCTTATGACATGGGGCTGTGCATTATCATGCTGAAACATGAGATGATGGCGGCAGATGAATGGTACGACAATTGGACTCAGGATCTCATCACGGTATCTCTGTGTTTTTCACATTCCCATCGATAAAATGCAATGGTTTTTGTCTGTAGCTTTTGCCTGCCCCACCATAACCCCACTGCCACCATTGGGCACTCTATTCACATCGTTGACATCAGCAGACTGCTCACCCACACGACGCCATTTGCCATCTGCCTGGTACAGTTGAAACTGGGATTCATCTGTGAAGAGCACACTTCTCCAGCGTGCCAGTGACCATCGAAGGTAAGCATTTGCCCACTGAAGTCGGTTAAGACACAAAAATGCAGTCAGATCTAGACCTTGGTGAGAATGATAAACACAGATGTGCTTCCCTGAAACGGTTTCTCACAGTTTGTGCAGAATTTATCAGCTTTCCGGGTGGCTGGTCTCAGACGATCCCGCAAGTGAAGAAGCCCGATGTGGAGGGCCTGGGCTGGCTCTGCGATTATGAGGCTGGTTGGGCGTACTTCCAAATTCTCTAAAACGATGTTGGAGGTGGCTTATGGTAGAGCATTGCACATTCAATTATCTGGCATCAGCTCTGGTGGACATTCCTGCAGTCGACATGCCAATTACACACTCCCTCAAAACTTGAAACATCTGTGGCGTTGTGTGACAAAACTGCACATTTTAAAGTGGCCTTTTATTGTCCCCAGCACAAGGTGTGTAATGATCATGCCGTTTAATCAGCTTCTTGATACGCCACACCTGTCAGGTTGATGTATTATCTTGGCAAAGGAGAAATGCTCACTAACAGGGATGTGCACAAAATTAGAGAATTAAGCTTTTTCTGCATATGAAATATGTCTGGGATCGTTTATTTCAGCTCATGAAACATTTGACCAACAATTGACATGTTTCTTTTATATTTTTTGTTCAGTGTACAAAGGAGATCTTTCACCCTACCCTTGTCCTCTGCGGTCTGAGAACACACAACCTTCTGGCCCGCAGCCCTACGCAAAAAAAATTGCTACGTTGCCATGTAATGCTTGTAAGACAGAACAGTTTCTAAAAGTGCATATCTAAGGCTCTGGTCTGTCCTAGGAGTTAGGGTGTTCTCTGCTATCCACTATATGTTTTAATTATTATTGTTGGTGTAGGGCAGGGTCACTTGTTTGTTTTTTCAAGCGTTCAGGGAGGGTCAGGTAAAAAAATATAATTATTGAAGGGAAGGCCATCCATTTTTATTCAAAAGAGATCCAATTTCCTCAAGGTATCCCTCATTAAAAGTATTTGTATTACATTTTTTAGAACTCAGAGTCTCAACTTACTGATGAAAGTTAGAATGGTAGAATAGACAAGGTGTAATTTTTCTCATTATGTCAGTCACTGACAGTCACTCAATGAATTTACTGAGAAAAATGTCAGCTAATAATTTTTGGGTGGTAAAGTTAGTCGAGCCAGGTATCTAGTAATCATTGGCTGAATACCAACCGAGCATGCAGAGCAGGTGCCCAGGGGCCCCCATTGATTTTGTCAGTCACTCCCATTCCGATTTCATTAACATGACATAAGTTTTGGCAAAATGTGTAGAATTGCAGGAAATTAACTTTAAAACTGCAAAGATGTATCACCACCCCATGGCAATATGTGTAATATTGCAGAAAGCTTAATTTAAAGGACCTACATATCATATTGTTGCATTGTAATTTCAGAAAATGTCCGACTCAGTTAATGTACAGAGCCACTCAAATTGATTGGAGTCACAAAAATTGACTGGGCCTGAGACGCACACAAACCGATTGTGACACAATCCTGGTGGGACCTCTACCCAAGAGCAACGGAAGGCACCAATACATCCTGGTTATTCTGGATTATGCCACCAGGTACCCGGAAGCCATTCCCCTGCGCACCAAGGGAATCGAGGGAATCGCACATGAGTTAGTCATGCTGTAGGCATCCCCAATGAGATAAACCGACCAGGGATCCCCGTTCATGTCACAAATCATGAAGGATCTATGCAAAGTAATGAAAATAACCCAGTTGCACACCACTGTCACAGACCGATATTTTTTTCTATATTTGCAAAAATGTGTGTAGTTTACTGAAAATGTTTTATTCAACTTATTTTAGAATAAGGCTGTAACTTTTAACAACATGTGGAAAAAGGGAAGGGGTCTGAATACTTTCCGAATGCACTGTATCCCACAGTCGACCCTAAATTGTGATCGACGTGCACAATTATTAACTTCAATTGTGCATTGATGTCAATGGTTCTAGTTCTAGATCTCAAATTCTAGTTTTAGTTCTCAAATTAAGATTCAGCCCTTTAATGCAATCTTGCGTCATACAGAAAAAGAAACGGTACTTTTGTGTGTGTTGTTCTACAGGTCATTGTGGGAAGACGTTTGCCATCTTGGAGAGGTATATCAGCGATGCGGTGCCAAAGACGAGCTGGCTGCTGGTGGTGGATGATGACACACTCATCAGGTAAAGCTGTCAGTATGTACACACACACACACACACAAAGATACGCACACACACACACACAGACACTAAGGCCGATGGTGTGTCTGAGTGATAGTTCCTCCAAAATGTGTGTCTTCACTTATGCCAAAACACCTGATGCAGTGAAAAACTGTCAAATAAAAAAAATGTAAGAACTCTTCAAGACTGCCTCCTGAGGGACCAGTCAGCAAACTGATTCTTTTTTATTTAGTGTGGAAGTTACCAGATGTAGAGAGCAGTGGAGTCTAAATTTAAGTGGGGGGTTTTGATGAGGAATATCCTACCGGTTGTACGTGTCTGTGTATGTGTGTGTATTGTGTGAGTATTGTGTGATGAGAGAGAATATATGTGTGTGTGTGCATGCGTGAATGGTGCATGCATGCACACGTGTTTGTTTGTACATGCATGTGTACCTGATGAGTGTGAGTGTATGCCCTCCCCAGCCTGCCCAGACTGCAGATGCTGTTGAGCTGTTACAACCCCTCTGAACCGGTGTGTCTAGGGGAGAGGTACGGCTACGGGCTGGGCCAGGGAGGCTACAGCTACATCACCGGAGGAGGGGGGTGAGTCACTTACAGCTTCTACATCCCAAATGGCACCCCATTCCCTACATAGTGCAGTACTTTTGATGGCCCTGGTCAAAAATGCTGTATTAATCCTCTAGTGAATAGGGTGCCTTTTGGGACTCAGCTAGCATCTCTGACACAGACATTTTGGATGCAGAATTTTATGTTAATTGAAACAGAACCCATCTTTATAGAGCATTGGTTCTCAACTACGATCCTCGAGGACCCCCAACTAGAGGTTTTCACGATTCCAACAGACCCAGAATTCCGAGACCTGTCCAGGGACCCAAGCGGATCCAAGTCCTAAATTCTTTCTTTTGTCTCGGATCTGGGTCAGATCTGATGTGACCGTCACATGTCTCTTCTATGTGCAACTAAAATAGATTTGCCGACTGGGCCTGATTGGACCTGTGAAGTGATGAGAACTGCGCAAGCTTGTCTGTGTCAGCTAACTGCAACTCAATAAAACGTATAGCTTATGTCCAACTGAAATTGGTCCCGGACGCTCACCTCACGTGCGCCTGCTGCTGAGGAGAGCGAGAGTAAGAGGAGCCTTGGCCTATAGGCTACTCTTGATTGCGCAGATGGAGGCCTTTTTTTAATTAGGTCAAATGGAAGTTAGAATAGAAAGATTATAGTGAAAAGAAATTGACAAGGGGAATCGCAACAAAGCATCCTTCACTCATGCTGCCAAACATACCCTCGTAAAACTGACCATCCTACCCATCCTTGACTCTGGCGATGTCATTTACAAAATAGCCTCCAACACTCTACTCAACAAACTGGATGCAGTCTATCACAGTGCCATCCGTTTTGTCATCAAAGCCCCATATACTACCCACAACTGTGACCTGTATGCCCTCGTTGGCTGGGCCTCGCTTCATATTCGTCGCCAAACCCAATGGCTCCAGGTCATCTACAAGTCTCTGCTAGGTAAAGCCCCACCTTATCTCAGCTCACTAGTCACCATTGCAGCATCCGTAGCACGCGCTCCAGCAGGCATAGATTGGGGCAAAAAAGTATTTAGTCTGCCACCAATTGTGCAAGTTCTCCCACTTAAAAAGATGAGTGAGGCCTGTAATTTTCATCATAGGTACACTTCACCTATGACAGACAATCACATTGTAGGATTTTTTAATGAATTTATTTGCAAATTATGGTGGAAAATATGTATTTGGTCAATAACAAAAGTTTATCTCAATACTTTGTTATATACCCTTTATTGGCAATGACAGAGGTCAAAGTCTTCACAAGTACTTATTTTCCACCATAATTAGCAAATAAATTCATTAAAAATCCTACAATGTGATAAGGTCTAAGGTTAACACAGGCTTAGGAAATCTTACACAGGGCATTCGGAAAGTACTCAGACCTCTCGACATATTTTGTTACGCCTCCCTACCACTGAGGAAGTACAGTTCCCGCTCAGCCCAGTCAAAACTGTTCGCTGCTCTGGCCCCCCAATGGTGGAACAAACTCCCTCACGACGCCAGGACAGCGGAGTCAATCACCACCTTCCGGAGACACCTGAAACCCCACCTCTTTAAGGAATACCTAGGATAGGATAAGTAATCCTTCTCACCCCCCCTTTAAGATTTAGATGCACTATTGTAAAGTGACTGTTCTACTGGATGTCATAAGGTGAATGCACCAATTTGTAAGTCGCTCTGGATAAGAGCGTCTGCTAAATGACTTAAATGTAAATGTAAATGTAAATGTTACAGCCTTATTCTAAAATGGATTACATTTTTAAAAATCCTCATCAACATATACACAATACCCCATAACAAAGCAAAAAATGTTTTGTAGATTTAAAAAAATTCAAATTTAGAAGTATTCAGATCCTTTGCTATTTCGAGCACAGGTGCGTCCTGTTTCCATTGATCATCCTTAAGATGTTTCGACAACTTGATTGGAGTCCACCTGTGGTAAATTCAATTGATTGGACATGATTTGGAAACGCACATAGGTCCCACAGTTGACAGTACATGTCAGAGCAAAAACCAAGTCATGTTTGGTGCCCTGGGGAAGAATACTAAACATTTCTGCAGCATGGAAGGTTCCCCAAGAACGCCGTGGCCTACATCATTCTTAAATGGAAAAAGTTTGGACTCTTCCTGGGGCGGCAGGTAGCCAGCCTAGTGGTTAGAGCATTGGGCCAGTAACCGAAAGGTTGCTAGATCGAATCCCCGAGCTGAAAAGGTAAAAATCTGTCGTTCTGCCCCTGAATAAGGCAGTTAACCCACTGTTCCTAGGCTGTCACTGTAAATAAGAATGTGTTCTTAACTGACTTGCCGAGTTAAATAAAAAAAAGTTGAACGGTGTTTCCTTCAACACATTGGTGTGGCTGGCGGGTGGGTGTTAAGAAGCGCTGTTTGGCAATTCATGTTTTAGAGGACGCATGACTCGACCTTCGCCTCCCGAGCCCGTTGGGGAGTTGCAGCGAGGAGACAAGATCACAATTGGGGAGAAAAGGGGGCTAAAACAATTGAAGTAAATAAAAAACGAAAACTTTTGGGACGGTTTTGTGTGGTATGGCTATTATTAGGCTATAACCCTACTGCAGGCCTATGACATGAAGAAAGTGGGCACCGGCGCTCCAACTGTCAGTTGAACTTGAGGTGAGGAAGACTGTTTCAGGCCTACCCGAGTTACTCCTGTAATCTAACAACATAATGCTGATCTTTATGCAAAAATATTCTGGTAGAAAATGTTTCAAAATAGCCTCCTTCTATATGCCAATATCTGTATAGCAGTAGTAGCCTATTTCACAAGGATAAAGAAATGCATGTTGGAAACATGGCCCTGGCATATCTCTATCTTTCTCTGTCTCTAGGGCTAAGCTTCTCTTCCTTCATATTTGAACATTTTTATATCATACAGTATAACTATAGGTCTATATGCTTGCAATACCTTGATGCATTTCCGCTCAAATCTCTTACAGCTGAAACGTGAGGTGGACAATTGTTGTTTTAGGAAAGTATAAAACAATAAAACAATAGGCTATAAAGTTTTTAATATGCTACACATCGAAACACAACAAATCTTTATTTTTATAGACAGTTTTTAAGCACACATAAACTGTCGATCATTTGGCCAATATTGCTTGTTTATTGATGGCTCTGGCATTCGAAGGTCTCTTTTGATTTCTACTCTCGGATCTGAACGGGTCTCTCTGTCCTCGGGTCCATTTCGGGAACAGGTCTCCGTTTCTTTTTTTTTTCATTTATGCATATCGGGTCGAGTGGGAAAGCCACGGATCCATTTCGGAACGGGTCCAACTTTTTTGGACCCATGAAGACCTCTACCCCAACAGTGCATGTTTTTATTGTATCCCCAGACAAGCACACCTGATTCAACTTGTCAATTAATCATCAAGCCTTCAATGAGTTTGTCCAGGGCTACAACAAAAATGTGTGCTTTTGGTGGTACTCGAGGACCGGAGTTGGGAACCACTGTTTTAGAGGAAGTGTAGTAGTGGTAGAGTTGGTGTTGAACTGTGTATACACTGCAGGAGGAACTATATTTAGAACAAATCCATTAGCAATCTCTCAAAAACCCGTGTTTGCAGTTTTCTCTACAGCTACTTATCTTCAATTACTTGTATTTTTTCTGAATGGCCTGTGCCTTGTTTCTCTGTAATGAGTTTCTGGTGTAATTTTGCATTCTCACTTCAAATCATTGCCATGGATTTGACTGGATTATTAGAGCAAAATATAACAACAATATAATAGAATATACGACCGACATAAATGTAGTCAAATTGGCCAATTGCAACCACGATTGGCCACCTAGATCATCTCGTTAAAGTTTAAAAATCGTATGTTTGACACCCCTGCGTTAAACCATCAATATGCGCTAAAATCACCCTACAGCTGATATCAGTTGCAACCATCATCCGCCACCAACTTACCAAACTTACTGTTTGTCCCTCAAGACACCGTTGCCAGTACACTTCCTCAAAATAGTCTGAATTTGCCGATGTCTTAGTTGCGCAATTTTACATCTAACTAAGATGTTTGGGGCAGTATTTCTCAAGTGAAATTAGCATGAAAACAAGTCGTCTCTCGCTGAATGACAAACACTTAATTGAAGAATCCTTACGGTTGACCGATCACAGACGAAGGGGCGTAGACTTTAGCTACCAAAGTTCAGCTTGCCTCAAGAAAAATAATTGTGTCCACGAACAGCCAAAAAAATACCTTGGCTAAGACCAATATGAACAAAAACGTTTGTCATAAATTTAGTCATAATGTATGCACCGTTTCGGATGGGAAGCCTGGTTTCCGGATGTCTCTTTTATCTTTAATGCAACCAACATTTTTCAAGATGATTTTGCCCTCTGGTGGGTAGCATCATCGGAACTTGCAATTTTAAGGGTGATTTATCGATTTGACAATCGTTCTGTAACACTGAAATAAAGTATTTAATGTCCTTGTTTACCACGGAAAATCTACTATGGCAATGTAGCCTACCCTTTCCAATTTATGTAAACCATTAATGATTTTACTTGTCTGAATCGAAAATGCCCATTACTTATCAAGAGTGGAAAAGGAAATATTCCTGAGCTGTAGGCTACATATTTGATATTTGAAACAAAATTGTGATTGTGTCGTATTTTGAATCAAATAATATTGTATTCTTATATTGTGAGGATAGTGGAGATTATTTATTTTAAGCTATTTGTAGAACAACTTGATAAAACTCAATAGTGAACCTTTATTTTACATTTACATTTAAGTCATTTATAATGTCATACAGGGCTACTATACAAAATAGTCATTATTGTAGTCTACTTTATTGAAGAAACAATGTCTGAATTGGAAGGAAATGTGGTAGGATGAGTAATTTGTTATTATTTGGAAGTTGTTATCCAAAGAAACAGATGCCAAGTGTTTCATTTTATGATATTTGTATTGTCTATCACACACATCAATATCACTTTCATTTACAATGTGGTCGGCTAATTAATAAAAAATTGGATTTCAAAAACGTTATTTTCGCAAAGTTATAATCGTCGTAATGGCATTTCCAGTCTGATCATTTTATTTCAGTTGTAATATGTCACATTCTTCCGTTCATCTTTTTCATATTGCGATGTCCTTGTTCCTAATAGGATGATTTTTCATTGGGGCGGGAAGTGAAGGCAGACTGACCATTTCCCATGTAATTTTCACTGTCTAGTATCAAGCTTGTTTGACACCATAACAGCGTCAGATCAGCAGGTGTAGTAGTTTATTGCAGAGTTCTTTTTTTTCATTGCAACCAGAGTTGTTTTAGCTCGGAGCTCCTTGTAGTCTCCCGTTTTAGTAGCGTGTTAAGAAATCCAGTGGCAACTTGCAGGTAACCCGCAGGTTCCGAATCTTCGTTGCAATCAGGCCATTCATTCTTATTTGTGGGATGTGTGTGTACAGTACATGTGAAATTAACCAGACTGCTCTGCTAAGGGTCGCTCTTTACTGGACATTTTGAACACAAACTTTTAAAGTCCTACTCCAGTCTATTTTACATCTCATTTATCACCTGATTTACTCAGTAGGTGGTCCAGTTGTCCTCTGACATGGCAAAAATGGGGGGTGGGCGTCTCTTCTGTTCTCTATTGCTCCTCTATTGTTCCTCAAGCAAGGGGGGAAGCCAATGACAGAGGGCACCATCAGATCAATTCCTTTAATGGCCTACTCCAACTCCACTATTTTGCTCAAAACATATTTGTTTACCCTTAACTGTGTGTACATTGCTGTATTCATACGTGGGATAATGTTTTTTAACAGGTTCAATCCACCTTGTTTTCTCTGAACTGTGTTGGTCAGAGTAGTAATGTTGACGTGTGCCGTTAATAATAATAATAATAATAATAATAATGTATTGGATTGTCCACTTAGGGGCTCAACCATTTTCTGTGCCAGAATGCTCACCAAGCTAATGTGTGTTGGGGTGTGTGTTGTGTCCTGTCAGGATGGTGTTCAGTAGGGCCGCGGTGGTGAGGCTCCTGGCCAGTGACTGCAAGTGTTACCGTGATGACGCCCCTGATGACATGGTGCTGGGGATGTGTCTCAACGCTCTGGGGCTCCCTGTCACACATAGCTCCCTCTTCCACCAGGTAAAACACTGACCTTACCCATTACCCTTATGCCAGGAACCCACAGTTTTATTTTATTGACACGATTCATGCTTCACATACTATTTTCATGATCATTATTGTCGTACACGAAAAATGGGAGCTCCAGAGTCGCTCAGTGTCGCAAGGACAACAATAGCTGATTTACTGCACTTGTGATCTCCCGACAACAACAAATTGTCCCAAACAAAAGTCTAGCATGTCAGAATGTTCTGTCATAGCTCTATACTGTTCGTACTGTCTGAACACTGCAACGAAGAAGATTCCACGCCAATAGGAACGCTGCACACTGGCATGCACTGTAGAAAATATGAAGCAATTGGTTCATCTTTATACACAACATGTTATCTAAGATTTTCTATACCCAAATGACAAGTATTATGGAGTGAAAATATCCAAATCCAATTTTGTTAACCACATTGAAGGCATGCTCGACCACAGATTATGGCATATTTGACAAATAAGCACTTTCTGCTATCTGCTATTTTTTCTGAAAAATTCAAATCAAAGCAGATAGAACTTAATTTATACAAGTGAGAACACCCTTCAGATAGCAAATCCTTAATATGTATTAGCTGTTATGTCGTACATCCACTGCACGACATAACAACGTTTGGATGATCAAAAACGCACCGAGGGAGACAGCCATTACCTTATACCTTTTTTGATCCATTATCCTTACCTCATACCAACTACCCTAACCCATTACCTTTATCTAATAAGTTACTTAAGACCTAATACTGTTTACCCATTATTCTAACCTGATAATACCAACATTTCACAGTTCAACATTGATTGTTGTAGCAAGGCCTTGGTAACGAAGATACCAGTCTTTGAAATTCTCTCTGATTTAATAGCCCTGTTTATGAAATTATCTCTGATTGTACCAGTGTATTTAATAGCCCTGTTTATGAGTAGTACGACAGTCTGGAGTGCGGTGTCCAGTGGCTTCACTACATTCCTACAGAAATATTGTACTTTTTACTCAATACATTTTTCCTGACAACCCAAAGTACCCGTTACATTTTGAGTGCTTAGCAGAACAGGAAAATTGTGAAATTCACGCACTTATCAAGAGAACACATGGTGAAATGATTTATACTTTTACTTTTATTTTTTATGCTTAAGTATATTTATAACAAAATACTTTTAGACTTTTACTCAAGTAGTATTTATTGGGTGACTTTTACTTTTACTTGAGTAACTTTCTATTAAGTTATCTATATTTTTACTCAAGTATGACAATTGTGTACTTTTTACACCACTGGTAAGCAGTCTATGGACAAAATGAAAGAGCAATCCATGGTTTGGTTTTGTCTCCAAATGCAAACTTTTTAGCATTTGTGACACAACCAATGCAAGTCAATAACCTCGATATTAACTTTTAAATAATTGTTCTGTCCCTCCAGGCACGACCTGAAGACTACTCCAGAGACTTCCTAGCCCACCAGGTGCCCATTTCTTTCCACAAACACTGGAACATCGACCCCGTCGCCGTCTTCAACAGGTGGCTAAAAGATGAGTCGGTGTCAACAAGCCCACACGGACTAAACAAGAGCACCAAGGAAGAGTTATAGTCACTCAGACACTGTGTGTGTGTGTGTGTGTGTGTGTGTGTGTGTGTGTGTGTGTGTGTGTGTGTGTGTGTGTGTGTGTGTGTGTGTGTGTGTGTGTGTGTGTGTGTGTGTGTGTGTGTGTGTGTGTGTGTGTGGTCATGGACAAACATATTGTCAGCATGTTTCCTCCATCGGTGTAAATGTTTTCTATATTGTGAATCTTGCGGAGATATGATTTGGAAGGTTCATGCAAGCCTGTCCCTGACTGTGTATATGGGAACTTATTCATGACTGAGGCCAGGATTCAATCCAAGGTGCGTTAGAGCATCACAATATAATGGACATTCGAAGGTAAATGATGCTTGAGTCGACATGCTAGCATTGACCATGAATGCGATCTCGGCCAACCCCGGGGAAAACGTCTTTGGAAGACCTATTGTCGGCTGTTTAACGCTCAGCTATACGTATTGAATCCCGGCCACAGTTTCAATTGATTTACATGTTGAGGCTGTCAGTGTGTGTTCAGATCTTGTCTGTGTATATTTATATGATATAATCTATTCCTTGCCAAGTTGAACAATGAAAAAGTGTTTTTTTTCTCAAGGACATATCTCAACATTATTACTACATGCTGTACAATGTGTACTATTTTGATATCAAAGTGTTATTACTTAAAAATATATGTTTGCGCTGTCTTATTGGAGTTTTATTTCTGGCATTTGGTTTCAGGATTAATTAATGACTATTAATTGTGAATGTAAATAATAGGTGCTATGAAAACGTGTGTGTGTTTTCATTGCCCCTATTATCACACACACCAAATACTGTTGAATGCAATTTCAAATAGAAGCTATGAGAAATGACTCAAGATGTTTGGTTTATTATTGCTTTGATATGATACCTGTAAAAGCAAAGGGCCTTGCACTGTGCTTGGGGGGGGGACCCATACTAACTTTCCTCACATTACTTCATAACTTCATGAGTGATCGGTTTGAACTTGTGTAACTTTATTTATGGAATACTTATCACAGGCCCAGCATGGGGAAACGGATGTGAATAATACAACAATACGACATGTTAAAAATAACCCTTTACATCAGGGGTGTCAAACTCCTTCCATGGAGGGCCTAGTGTCTGCAGATGTTTGTTTCTTTCCTTTCAATTAAGCCCTAGACAACCAGATGTGGGGAGTTTCTTACTATTTGATGACCTTAATTCATCAATCAAGTGCAAAGGAGGAGCAGAAACCCGTAGACACTCGGCCCTCCATAGAATGAGCGTCCTCTTCGGTCTTCTGTTTCCCTATTTATCAGAGTAGTCTGGGATACTTATGAATAAATTAACGTGGTGAAACTCGCTAAATGCACTTCAATGAATTATATTGTCTTTTAGTTGCATTCTGTTGGACAGTTTTACTAAAGCAGCTTAAAGGGATAGTTTTCTCATTACTCTAAATTCATTATACCTTGTCATAGTCGGGCTCTAATCAATCAGTATCGTGGAAGTTCAGTGTTACAGCGTTAGGTAACGTTCCCGTGTTAGCAGAGAATATATGTCGGCTCAATTGCCAAAGCAGCAGCTACTCTTCCTGGGGTCGAGCAACATGAAGGCAGTTTATACAATTTTAAAAACATTAAAATACATTCACAGATTTCACAACACACTGTGTGCCCTCAGGACCCTACTCCACCACTACCACATATCTACAGTACTAAATCCATGTGTATGTATAGTGCGTATGTTATCGTGTGCGTGCGTGTGTGTTGGTGCCAATGTTTGTGTTGCTTCACAGTCCCCGCTGTTCCATAATGTGTTTATTTTTTAATCTGTTTTTTAAATCAAATTTTACTGCTTGTGTCAGTTACTTGATTTGGAATAGAGTTCCATGTAGTCATGGCTCTAGGTAGCTCCCATAGTCTGTTCTGGACTTGGGGACTGTGAAGAGACCTCTTGTGGCATGTCATGTGGGGTATGCATGGGTGCCTGAGCTGTGTGCCAGTAGTTTAGACAGAAGTTGTGATGAAGTCAATCTCTCCTCCACTTTCAGACAGGAGAGATTGACATGCATATTATTAATATGTACATCCAAGAGCCAACCGTGCTGCCCTGTTCTGAGCCATTTACACTTTTCCAAAGTCCTTTTTTGTGGCACCTGACAACACGACTGAACAGTAGTCAAGGTGCAACAAAACTAGGGCCTGTAGGCCCTGCCTTGTTGATAGTGTTGTTAAGTAGGCAGAGCATCACTTTACTCCATTTCCACATTATTTATTACAAGTTTTAGTTGAGGTTTTGGGTTTAGTGAGTTATGTTCCAAATATAATGCTTTTAGTTTTAGAAATATTTAGGGCTAACTTATGCCTTACACCCACTCTGAAACTAACTGCAGCTCTTTGAGTGTTGCAGTCATTTCTTTCGCTATAGTAGCTGACGTGTAATAGTGTTAAGTTATTCACGTACATGGACACTCTGGCTTTACTCAAAGTCAGTGGCATGTCGTTAGTAAAAATTTTAAAAAGCAAGGGGCCTAAACAGCTGCCCTGGGGAATTCCTGATTCTACCTGGATTATATTTGAAAGCATTCCATTAAAGAACACCCTCTGTGTTCTGTTAGACAAGTAACTCTTTATCCACATTATACAGGGGGTGTAAAGCCATAACATACGTTTTTCCAGTAGCAGACTATGATCGATAATGTCAAAAGCTGCACTGAAGTCTAACAAGACATCCCCCTCAATCATTTTATCATCAATTTCTCTCAGCCAATCATCAGTCATTTGTGTAAGTCCTGTGCATGTTGAGCGTCCTTCTTATTTCACCTTTATTTAACCAGGTAGGCTAGTTGAAAACAAGTTCTCATTTACAACTGCGACCTGGCCAAGATAAAGCAAAGCAGTGCAAACAACAACACAGAGTTACACATAGAATAAACAAACAGTCAATAATACAATAGAAAAAGTCTATATACAGTGTGTGCAAATGAGGTAGGATAAGGGAGGTGAGGCAATAAATAGGCCATAGTGGCAAAATAAGAACAATATAGCAATTAAACACTTGAGTGATAGATGTGCAGAAAATGAGTGTGCAAGTAGAGATATGGGCTATGTACAGGTGCAGTGATCTGTGAGCTGCTCTGACCGCTGGTGCTTGAAGGTAGTGAAGGAGATTTGAGTCTCCAGCTTCAGTGATTTTTGCAGTTCGTTCCAGACATTGACAGCAGAGAACTGGTAGGAGAGGCTGCCAAAGGAGGCTTTGGGGGTGACCAGTGAGATATACCTGCTGGAGTGTGTGCTATGGGTGGGTGCTGCTATGGTGAGCAGTGAGCTGAGATAAGGCGGGGCTTTACCTAGCAGAGACTTATCGATGACCTGGAGTCAGTGGGTTTGGCATGACTATGAAGCGAGGGCCAGCCAATGAGCGTGTACAGGTCGCAGTGGTGGGTTGTATATAGGGCTTTGGTGACAAAACGGATGGCACTATGATAGATTGCATCCAGTTTATTGAGTAGAGTGTTGGAGGCTATTTTGTAAATGACATTGCCGAAGTCAAGGATGGGTAGGATGGTCAGTTTTACGATGGTATGTTTGGCAGCATGAGTGAAGGATGCTTTATTGCGAAATATGAAGCCGATTCTAGATTTATTTTTGAATTGGAGATGCTTTATGTGAGTCTGGGAGGAGAGTTTACAGTCTAACCAGACACCTAGGTATTTGTAGTTGTCCACATATTCTAAGTCAGAAGCGTCCAGAGTAGTGATGCTAGCTGGGCAGGTGGGTGCAGGCAGTGAACGGTTGAAAAGCATGCATTTAGTTTTACTAACGCTTCATTGAATCAGATGGCTCATTCATCACAAAGCACACTGATATTGCAAACTACTTTAATGACTTTTTCATTGGCAAGATAAGCAAACTTCGGGATTACGTGCCAGCAACAAACGCTGACACTACACATCCAAGTATAATGGACCAAATAATGAAAGACAAGAAATTAAGAGGTGAAACAATTGTTGTCTATCAACAATGACAAGCCAATGGGGGTCAGACAATCTGGATGGAAAATTACAGTGGATAATAGCAGACAATATTGCCACTCCTATTTGCCATATCTTCAATTTATGACTACTAGAGAGCATTTCCCCTCAGGCCTGGAGGGAAGCTAAAGTCATTCCGCTACCTAAGAGTAGTAAAGCTCACTTTACTGGCTCAAATAGCCGACCAATCAGCCTGTTACAACCCTTAGGAAGCTTCTGGAAAAAATTGTGTTTGACCAGCTACAATGCTTTTTCACATAATTTCAGCATGCTTAAATAGGAATGCCTCATGCAAAAACTGTTGTACAGGAACAGATATAGCCAGACCTGCCTGCCCTTGACCAGCACAAAAACATCCTGTGGCATACTGCATTAGCATCGAATAGCCCCTGCGATATGCAACTTTTCAGGGCAGTTAGGAAAGATAAGGCTAGCTTTTTCAAACAGAAATATGCATCCTGTAGCAAACTCCAAAAAAGTTCCGGGACAATGTCCATGGAGAATAAGAGCACCTCCCAGCTGTCCACTGCACTGACGCTAGGAAACACTGTCACCACCGAGAAATCCACAATAATCGAGAATTTCAATAAGCATTTTTCTATCCACCAAGCTACCCCACCCTGGTCATCAGCCCTGCACACCCCATAGCTACTTGCCCAAACCTCCCCATTTCTCCCTCAACCAAATCCAGATAGCAGATGTTCTGAAAGAGCTGCTGAATCTGGACCCCTACAAATCAGCCAGGCTAGACAATCTGGACCCTATCTTTCTAAAATGATCCGCCAAAATTGTTGCAACCCCTATTTACCAGTCTGTTCAGCCTCCTCTTTCGTAACCATCCTGCCCTGCCTTTCTAAAGTCTTCAAAAGCCAAGTTAATAAACAGATCACTGACCATTTCGAAAACCACTATGCAATTCGGATTCCGTGCTGGTCACGGGTGCACCTCAGCCATGCTCAAGGTACAAACGATATCCTAACCATCATCGATAAAAGACTCTACTGTGCAGCCGTCTTCATCGACCTGGCCAAGGCTTTCGACTCTGTCAATCACCGTATTCTTATCGGCAGACTCAACAGCCTTGGTTTCTCAAATGACTGCCTCGCCTGGTTCACCAACTACTTCTCAGAGATCAGTGTGTCAAATCGGAGGGCCTGTTGTCCGGACCTCTGGCTATCTTTATGGGAGTGCCGCAGGGTTCAATTCTATATATATCAACGATTTCAGTCTTGCTGCTGGTGATTCCCTGATCCACCTCTACGCAGACGACACCATTCTGTATACATCTGGCCCTTTGGACACTTAACTAACCTCCAAATGAACTTCAATGTCATACAACACTCCTTCTGTGGCCTCCAACTGCTCTTAAACGCTAGTTTAACTAAATGCATGCTTTTCAACCGTTTGCCTCACTAATCTACTAATTAGTATCACTAATCTGAACAGTTCTGACTTAGAATACGTGGATTGTGGACAACTACAAATACCTAGGTGTCTGGCTAGACTGTAAACTCTCCTTTCAGACTCATATTAAACATTTTCAATCCAAAATTAAATCTAGAATCTGCTTTCTATACCACAACAAAGCCTCCTTCACTCATGCTGCCAAACTCTCCTACCGATCCTTGACTTCGGCGATGTCATTTACAAAATAGCCTCCAACACTCTACTCAGCAAGACTGCATCCAGTTATCACAGTGCCACCTGTTTTGTCACCTAAGCTCCATATACTACCCACCACAGCAACCTGTATGCTCTAATCGGCTGGCCCTTGCTTCATATTCGCCAGACCCACTGGCTTCAGGTCATCTATAAGTCTATGCTAGGTAAAGCTCCGCCTTATCTCATCTCACTGGTCATGACAGCACACGCTCCAGTAGGTATATTTCACTGGTCATTCCCAAAGCCAACACCTCCTTTGGCCACCTTCCAGTTCTCTGCTGCCAATGACTGGAACGAATTGCAAATATCGCTGAAGCTGGAGACTTCTATTTCCCTGACTAACTGATCGCTGCAGCTGTACATTGCTCATCTGTAAATAGCCCATCCAATCTACCTACCTCATCCCCATGTTGTTTTTATGTAGTTTTCTGATCTTTTGCACACCAGTATTTCTACTTGCACATAATCATCTGCACATCTATCGCTCCAGTATTAATTTGCTATATTATAATTACATGCTACTATGGCCTATTTATTACCTTACCTCACGCCATTTGCACACACTGTATATAGACATTCTTTTTTACCTAATGATTTTTTGACTGTACCCTTGTTTAATCCATGTGTACCTCTGTTTTTTTGTTTGTGTCGCACTGCTTTGCTTTATCTTGGCATGGTCGCAGTTGTAAATGAGAACTTGTTCTCAACTAGCCTACCTGGTTAAATAAAGGTGGAATTTTTTTTGACTTCATGGACCTTGTTTCTTAGGCTACATATGTTAATATGGGCTATTTTTAACACTTTTCTATGTTGCTTGATTGTTTTTAATGCTTTACTGGGAAGCTTATCAGAGGTAGACTTACTCATGTTTTTTATATTGGAGCTGATAGTGCAGGGTGAGCTGCATAAAGTTGTCTTCCTACTATTGCACAACGCCTCAGTGCTAACAGTGTAACTATGGTTTATAGGCTTGTGATTACTGCTTACAATAGCTGTAGGATAAACATATGTTTTAAGTGCAATTAGGGTACATAAATTAAATACCTTTTTTTGTGTTTACCAATGCACCTACGATCATGTACATTTGATGCAGCATTATGACGACGTGGGTCCTTCTGTAGCTCAGTTGGTAGAGCATGGCGCTTGTAACGCCAGGGTAGTGGGTTCGATCCCCGGGACCACCCATACGTAGAATGTATGCACACATGACTGCTTTGGATAAAAGCGTCTGCTAAATGGCATATATATTATACGACTCATTGTCACAATGGTAGGGATTAACTGAGCTGGTCTTGGATCATTTACCAGTCATTGTTTCAACTCAGCCTTGAAATGCATTGACAGAGTCCAGGAGCCAAGAGGATTTGGATAGACTCCGTCATTCATGTAGAGTATCTTCTATTTCCAGAAGGTGTAATAAATCAATAAAAGTGACTCCAGCAGAGCTAAAGTAGTCTTTTAGCCAGATGTGTAATGCCAGCAGTCTGCTGAATCTTTCATACCCGTGGCCGAACGATGATACTGGACCTGAAATTATTGCAGTTTTTTGGAGTCTTTTAATGCTAAAATCAGTTTTAAAAAATAATCATTCAAATGTTCTGAGCAAGCTCTCCTGATATCGTTTGACCCCGGGATCTGTGGTAGAACAGCTGGAAGCAGCCTGGTTATGTCCTGTACTCATGCTCCTGGGTAAGCACAGGGTTTTTGCCTTGGGGACCGAGATGTTTCTCACCATAGAGCTGCCTATGATGACAGCTGGTGATGTTGAATGGACCGGTCTCAGAGCTTCGAGGAACTTAACTCGAGGTAGAAGCCACTGGAGAGGGAGACAGAGCCGAGAATGAAGACGCAGGTACCTCCGGATCAGATCTTGATTGGGAAGCCACCAAGGACGAAGGTGCCGGAACCTCTGGATCCAGGGCGGCAAAGCTGTTTCTTGTCTGTGTCAGTTCCGGGCTCAACATCTCCAAGGAGACCCCCGTTGCAAGACGACCCCTCCTTCAACGTCCAGTGTGACGTACCTCCATGGCTGGTTGGTTGGGTCGAGATCAGCTCTGTTCTCCAGGGAAGGGGGAGATCCCTTCGGGGATGGAACCCTGCCTAGAGCCGACACGGCGACCAAACTTCCACCAGACCAGAGCGGCATCTGGCTACTGTGGTGGAAGAAAAAGTAGGTAGGCGTGGGTTCCCCAGTAGCTTATGTAGGTTTGCTACTTTCTTGCTAAGAGTAGCTACTTCACTCCTGTAGTCTTCCGCATGCAATCAGTTGCTACATTGAAAGTCAGCGTGGTCCACATTGTCCCGAAACAAAGCAAAGTAAATACAGCTCCTGCAATGCTGGAAACGTTTAATAGCGGCTCCTATTTGAGACCACCGTGCCAGCTAGGCTAGCTGTCCTTTCGCGTCTCTCCCCCTATATGGAATCTGGCAGGATCCCGGGACAGATAGAAGCGCTCACAGCAAGTTAGCTCAACAGAGCCGCAGGATCCAAAATAAAATTGATATTGCTCCTCGGCTTTCAACATCTGGGCATGGCATATGAATTTCAGAGATATAATACAAATTAAGATTGAGTTTCTTTAAGGATGAGAATGATATAGACATTTTACTTTCTTTTGAATCCATTCAAACATTTCCATCCTGTCAGCCCAGTGGATACTGTACAACACAATAACAACCCAGCAGGCAAAATGTAATTTTCTGGATGTAAATGCTTTTTGCGGTTTAATAGAATACAATTAGATTACAACTTGCTCTCTGTTATTACCAGGTAAATGCATTTTTCATGAAGAGATCAGGACGTCATGGGAAAGACATATTTGGTTTATCTGGTCAGTTAGCCAAATTACAACAAGATAAAGACTTTAAAGCTACAGTCTGCAATTGGTACATACAGTTGAAGTCGGAAGTTTACATACACCTAAGCAAAGTACATTTAAACTCAGCTTTTCACAATTCCTGACATTTAATCCTAGTAAAAATGCCATGTCTGGGGTCAGTTAGGATTACCACTTTATTTTAAGAATGTGAAATGTCAGAATGATAGTGGAGAGAATGATCTATTACATATTTATTTATTTCATCACATTCCCAGTGGGTCAAAAGTTTACAGACACTCAATTAGTATTTGGTAGCATTGCCTATAAATTGGGTACTGGGTCAAATGTTTCGGGTAGCCTTCCATTAGCTTCCCACAATAAGTTGCGTGAATTTTGGCCCATTTCTTCTGACAGAGCTGGTGTAACTGAGTCAGGTTTGCAGGCCTCCTTGCTCGCACACGCTTTTTCACACGCTTTTTCAGTTCTGCCCACAAATGTTCTATAGGATTGAGGTCAGGGCTTCGTGATGGCCGCTCCAATACCTTGAATTTTTGGTCCTTAAGCCATTTTGCCACAACTTTGGAAGAATGCTTGGGGTCATTGTCCAATTGGAAGATGCATTTGCAACCAAGCTTTAAAACCTCTTATGGATCCCTTCACGCGCCAATCCCTTTCGTGGGATCGATTTGACAACATCCAGTGAAATGGCAGCACGCCAAATTCAAACTACAGGAATATCAATATTCAACATTCACGAAAATATCTGTGTAATACATCAAAATAAAGCTTCACTTCTTGTTAATCCAGCCGCTGTGTCAGATTTCAAAAAGGCTTTACGGCGAAAGCAGGCCATGCAATTATCTGAGGCCCCGCATGCAAGCACATGAAAATAATTTTTCAACCAGGCAGGTGCGACACAAAAGTCAGAAATAGCCAAATAGCAATAAATGCCTTACCTTTGAAGATCTTCTTTTTGCAATCCCAAATGTCTCATTGACACAATGAATGGTCGTTTTGTTCGATAAATTCCTTCTTTATATCCCCAAAATGTCCATTTATTTATCGCGTTTGATTCAGAAATACACCGGTTCCAACTCGCCCGTATCTAATACGTTACCTGTAAAACTTGGTCCAAACATTTCAAACAACGTTCCTAATCCAACCTTGGGTATCCTAAAATGTAAATAATCGATAAAATTGAAGACTGAATAAACTGTTTCTAATACTGGAAAAAAACTATGTGAAGCCTGTTCCTGATTCGTGCACCAAAATAGTAAGGACCTTCAGAGTGACACATGGAATGAATAGCCCTACTTCTTCAATTCTCAAAATATAAATATTGTACAATTTCTAAAGGCTGTTATCATCTAGTGGAAGCCATAGGAACTGCAACCAGGTTCCTCATAAATAGGGCTTCCCATAGAAAACAATTGGGAAATCCTATGACCTCAATTTCGGTTTTCCCCTGGATGGTTTGTTCTCGGAGTTTCTCCCGCCAAATCAGTTCTGTTATACTCAGACATTATTTATTATTGTCTATCCAAATCTACCAATTATATGCATATTCTAGCTTCTGGACCTGAGTAACAGGCAGTTTACTTTGGGCACGCTTTTCATCCGGATGTCAAAATATTGCCCCCTAGCCTTGAGTTTTAACTTCCTGACTGATGTCTTGAGATATTGCTTCAATATATCCACATAATTTTCCTTCCTAATACAGCCATCTATTTTGTGAAGTGCACCAGTCCCTCCTGCAGCAAAGCACCCCCACAACATGATGCTGCCACCCCCGTGCTTCATCTTTGGAATAGTGTTCTACAGCTTGCAAGCTCCCCCTTTTTCCTCCAAACATATCGATGGTAATTATGGCCAAACAGTTCTATTTTTGTTTCATCAGACCAGAGGACATTTCTCCAAAAAGTACGATCTTTGTCCCCATGTGCAGTTGCGTAGTCTGCTTTTTTTGCCGGTTTTGGAGCAGTGGCTTCTTACTTGCTTCAGGTTATGTCAATATAGGACTCGTTTTACTGTGGATATAGATACTGTTGTACCTGTTCCCTCCACCATCTTTATAAGATCCTTTGCTGTTGTTCTGGGATTGATTTGCACTTTTCGCACCATACCTGCGCTGTATGACGGCTGCGTGGTCCCATGGTGTTTATACTTGCATACTCTATTCTTTGTACAGATGAACATGGTACTTTCAGGCATTTGGAAATTGCTCCCAAGGATGAACCAGACATGTGGAGGTCTACAATTCTTTTCTGAGGTCTTGGCAGATTTATTTTGATTTTCCCATGATGTCAAGCAAAACAGGTGCTGAGTTTGAAGGTAGGCCTTGAAATACATCCACAGGTATACCTCCAATTGACTCTAATTATGTCAATTAGCCTATCAGAGGCTTCTAAAGCCATGACATCATTTTATGGAATTTTCCAAGCTGGTTAAAGGCACAGTCAACTTAGTGTTTGTGAACTTCTGACCCACTGGAAATGTGATACAGTGAATTATAAGTGAAGTAATTGTTGTAAAAATTACTTGTGTCATGCACAAAGAAGAACTACACTTTGTTAACAAGAAATTTGTGGAGTGGTTGTAAAACTAGTTTTAACGACTCCAACCTAAGTGTATGTAAACTTCCGACTTAATCTGTACGTAGACGGACTCACAGGTCACTTTAATAATGTTTACATACTGTTTTACTAATTTCATATGTAAATAGTATATTCTATTGTATTCAATTCAATGCCTCTCCGACATTGCTCGTCCTAATATATATTTCTCAATTCCATTCTTTTACTTTTAGATTTGTGTGTATTTTGTGAATTGTTAGATATGAATGTGCTGTTGGAGCTAGGAACACAAGTGTTTGCCTACACCTGCAATAACATATGCTAAATATGTGTATGAGACCAATAAAATATGTTATTTGATTTGAATATATCATAGAATCATGTAGATGTAAATGTATCTGTAGAGTCTGATTGCAGAATGTAGGAAATAGTTGGAATGGCTTTGTCCTAGCAGGTGGAACTTAGACCCTGTGAACTGTCAGTGCTCTCTGAGTGGAGAGAGGTCGTGAAGGGGGTGCGATGGATCTGGAGCTGGAGCTGGATATGGGCCTGGAGCTGGAGATGGGCCTGGAGCTTGAGCTGGAACAGGGCCTGGAGTTGGTGCTGGGCCTGGACCTTTACCTGGAGGTTGGACTGAGGCTGGAGCTGGAGGTTGGGTTGAGGCTAGAGCTGGAGGTTGGGCTGAGGCTGGATTTTGGGCTGAGGCTGGAGGTTGGACTGAGGCTGAAGTTTGGGCTGAGGCTAGAGCTGGAGGTTGGGCAGCACCAGTACCTGTGTCTAATTCCCCGGAGGTTGGTAATATTGTATGCATGTCAAATCAAATCAAATTTATTTGTCACATACACACTGTTAGCAGATGTTAATGCGAGTGTAGCGAAATGCTTGTGCTTCTAGTTCCGACAATGCAGTAATAACCAACGAGTAATCTAACCTAACAATTACAAAACTACTACCTTATATACACACACAAGTGTAAAGGGATAAAGAATATGTTCATAAAGATAAATGAATGAGTGATGGTACAGAACAGCATAGGCAAGATGCAGTAGATGGTATCGAGTACAGTATATACATATGAGATTAATAATGTAGGGTATGTAAACATTATATTAAGTAGCATTGTTTAAAGTGGCTAGTGATATATTTTACAAAAATTTCCATCAATTCCCATTATTAAAGTGGCTGGAGTTGAGTCAGTGTGTTGGCAGCAGCCACTCAATGTTAGTGGTGGCTGTTTTAACAGTCTGATGGCCTTGAGAAAGAAGCTGTTTTTCAGTCTCTCGGTCCCAGCTTTGATGCACCTGTACTAACCTCGCCTTCTGGATGATAGCGGGGTGAAAAGGCAGTGGCTCGGGTGGTTGTTGTCCTTGATGATCTTTATGGCCTTCCTGTGACATCGGGTAGTGTAGGTGTCCTGGAGGGCAGGTAGTTTGCTCCCGGTGATGCGTTGTGCAGACCTCACTACCCTCTGGAGAACCTTATGATTGTGGGTGGAGCAGTTGCCGTACCAGGCGGTGAAGTTTGTGAGTGCTTCTGGTGACAAGCTTCTTTACAACGCTGTCTGTGTGGGTGGACCAATTCAGTTTGTCCGTGATGTGTACGCCAAGGAACTTCAAACTTGCTACCCTCTCCACTACTGTTCCATCGATGTGGACAGGGGGGTGCCAAAAATCTTGCTTGTTTGTAGGTGACCAAATACTTATTTTCCACAATAATTTGCAAATAAATTCATTAAAAATCCTACAATGTGAATTTCTGGATTTTTTTTCTCTCATTTTGTCTGTCATAGTTGAAGTGTACCTATGATGAAAATTACAGGCCTTTCTCATATTTTTAAGTGGGAGAACTTGCACAATTGGTGGCTGACTAAATACTTTTTTTGCCTCACTGTACCTTGTGTCTGAGCCGTTGAATTGCGACTCTACTTTGTCTCTTGACCCTTGGCTTGTTTGATTGCCTTTCGGAGGGAATAGCTACACTGTTTGTATTCGGTCATGTTTCCGGTCACCTTTCCCTGGTTAAAAGCAGTGGTTTGCGCTTTCAGTTTCACGCGAATGTTTTCATCATTGCTTTGGGAACAACATCATCAATGCACTTTCTAATGAACTCGCTCACCGAATCAACGTATTCATCAAAGTTGTTGTTGGACGCAATGCGGAACATATCCCAGTCCCGCGTGATCGAAGCAGTCTTGAAGCGTGGAATCAGATTGGTCGGACCAGCGTTGAACAGACCTGAGCACGGAGCGTCTTGTTTTAGTTTCTGTCTGTAGGCAGGGAGCAACAAAATGGAGTCGTGGCCAGCTTTTCCGAAAGGAGGGCGGGGGAGGGCTTTATATGTTGGTTGTAATTACATTAACAGAACTAGTGAACATTGGATAAGCAACACTGAGCTGCATTGGTTTGGGTGTGATGGATAGATGTAGTCACTATAAGCCCTACAATTAAAGTTGCCTGAAGCTGAATGGAAAGTGCTATGCCCTGACCCGTTACTCAGAAAATATTATTGTGTCTAATTTACATAACGTTGGTTAAGTTACTGGCTTGGACCAAAAACAAACACATTCTACACATTTATAAACTACCTTTCATTGCAACCATGGTGTTATTTTTTACTTAAGTGTAAACAGTATATCAAATAATGTGACAATGATCCACATTGTTGGGTTCTAGCTTGAAATATACTTGTTCATGTTATCATACGAGAACTTATTGATTACTTTACATGTATAATGAATGTATATGTTGGGGTCAATGGAGGGTGGATAAGAACTAGGTGTATGGAAAGGGGGATTGCAGAAAGTATACATTCTGTCAAAACATGGTATTGTTAACTCTCATGTATCCTATGGAGAGAGGCAAAGGGCAACAGTCTGGTTTCAGTCACTGATAAGTCAGAGATTAGGGAGGCGCAGTGGCGTCCCGTCATTCAGGGCACGTGTGGCTCTGAGCCCTACACTTTTAGCAGGGCTCTCCTGTTTTGCATGTTATTTTGGCATTAATACGTGTTGCATATCAGTTTGCAAACAATGTAAAAAAAATATATATTGAGTTATAAAGCTGCATACAAACATGGTCTCTTTTTTGTTTTATTGAATAAGGCAGCTCCAAAATGCAAATGGTTTCAGTCTAGCTCAGTGCTTTCTGTGGTGGTGGGGCAAGCCAGCAGAAAATACGGAGCGTTGCACCGTGATTGGCTCAGTGTTCTGTCACTCATGGGGACTCTGTGACCGCCAAGTCTAAGGGCAGAGCTAGAAAATTCAAGCCCCTTGGGTGCTGCCATAGAGTTACATTAGAAGTGCCCATCCAAGAAGGCTCACGGTTATTGGCCACAGATAAAATGATGTCAAATCACATTACAGTAGCATTGATTGGACTGTTGGTAGTTGGAAATTGCAAATTCCACAATGATTGGTTTGGAAGGAATCAGTGGCTAATTGCAAGCATTGCAAAGCTATCATTAGCCTACTATTCAGTGGAGCGGCTGCGTGGTCCCAAGTCTAAGATTAAGGGTCTCTTTTCCTCATTTAAAATTATAAACATTCAACATTGGCCATGCTGTCAATGAAGCATGATTTGTGCCGCCCTCAGAACAAATGTTAACTCGGGAACTGCAAAATCTGACTTTTGTGAGTTCATGACAACTGGGAACTTGGGAAAAACGAGCTATGACTGCGAAAATACGTTTTGAACTTTCATCCAACTCGGAATTGTAAATTCAGAACTCGGACCTCTTTCTAGAGCTACGACCTGAAGATCACTGACGGTGGTCTTTTTTCTTTGAGTTCCTAGTTGTCTTGACAGCACTATAAATCCAGAGAATGCCAGACTTTGATGACAAAGTTTGATGACAAAATTTGCCCACGAAAGACTGTGCCACCTTCCTGTTCAAGTGAGCACAGCACAACAAGTTGAGTCCAAAAATGTATTGTATGCTGCTACATAAATTATATAATATGCCAGGGAGATATGTAAACTGTAGCTAAGAAAGTAATACTAAGTGTATGCTGTGTAGTTAGCTGTTAGTAGCCCCACCCTAATAAATTGGTCTATTTTCAGGACGCTGACCAAAGGGACGATCCCGGGGATCAGGAGAGGACTGGTCGCCTCCGCTGAGGCACGGAAATCTGACAAACCGGCCGAGGTGTAGGAGCCACCTTTATTTATCCTACAGTTTTGACTTGGTGTTCAGGGAGAACACTGTAAGAACGGCCCATGTTCATGTTCTGGATTCTATCGCTGTACATTTCAAAAGTGCTGAACAAATAATTATATTGACTACATCCGTCCTAGCTCGCTCATGAATGTCTTAAATGGAATTACGTATTGCCTCTTATGCGCTTGTCGTCCCCTTATGCCATAGTTTGTACATCTCAATAGTCAGTAGCAACCACATTTGTTTAAGCAAGTCAGCCCTATCAGCATATTTTTAAAAGGCAGTAAATGAGGAACTGTTTCGCTGCCAGACAAGGCTCCGCCATGTGTAGCAGTGATAAGGTGTTAGGACTGCTGTCGGGACAGCTTTATGTAGGCCCTAACAGTTTTTGGGCACCGTTTGTCACCGTTATAGTGCAATTAATGTATTGTATAGTGTTGTGTTGTGTAGTGGCTTTGCTGGCATGCATCCCAAAATTAGTATTTTTTTGCCCCACCAAGATTTACTTGCTAAAATCGCCACTGGGGAGGAGCGGGGAATTTGGCCGAGGTCAGGTCAGATGAAGTGGTTAGGAAAAGTCCTATCCCACACATATATACTTCCATACCCAGTGGGTGAATAAACTTGTTTTTAATGTTTTACTTTGTTCGTTCAGCACCTAACAGTTGGCTTTGTCGGCAGGATTCACAACGATTTATAGTCAAACTGGAGAATCTGAATCAGTGGAACAGGAGACGGCACATAAAAACATGGTTGGCAAAGTTCTTACACTACTCATTCTGACATCTTGGGGAGACTGGAGTCGTAAGGTGAATACAAATGAAAGGATAGGGGGGATAGGGGGGTTAGAGCCACCTTAAAGTTAGACTAGGCTCCTGCAGGCACTGCGTGCCTAGGAAGATTTAGCCCACTAACAGGTTAGACTGTAGCAATGCATGCACTGTGTGCCTAGGAAGGTTTAGGCCCTTAACAGGTTAAACTGTAGCACTGCGTGCCTACAGTGGTTACTCCTTTAAAAGTTGTGAGCTTACACCAGCGTCACAGCTTCATTGCTCCAGACCACCACAAGGGGGAGTTAGAACACTCATTATGTGTTTGGGTCCCAAGGTTTTTTTTATGACGAATCATATCGAGTGGTTCCAATGACGAATTTTGACGCTAGCCACCCTGGCCTTGTCGTTTTTCAACAAGGATGGCTGACAAAACATTACGGTGGAACCAGATGTAAGTTATTATAACGTCATAACGAGTCAAGCAAAACATTTACAATTGAGAGGAATGTAGAGACAAACGTTTGTGCTTATTTGTTTGTCAAAGTTCATTTACAAAAAACACTATAGCGCAAGTTATCTGAATAGCTAACATTAGCCAGCTGGCTAGTGTTAGGAGAATGAATTTGTAATTTATGTTTCATGTTTTAGGGTCTCCTGAGACTACCAGCATCTTGTGAAACAGTGGACGTAAAGAATCAGGCTAGCTAAAGTATTTACTGCAAATTGAATGTACAATTGTGTAAGCTTGCCTTACAATGCAGCTGAAGTAACATAGCTAGCTAACTATTTACTTGCTTATTGTGTAGTGGAGGATAAAAATAACTATGCCTATGGATGTGTAGCTAGCTACAATATGTAGCCAATCTGTGTATGGACCCTAAAACGTTAGCTCCTGAACTAATATTCATACTCTGCTGTCTTCAACCAAGATCTCAGCGATCACTGCCTCATTGCCTGCATCCGTAATGGGTCAGCGGTCAAACGACCTCCACTCATCACTGTAAAACGCTGAAACACATTCTAATCGACCTGGCCGGGGTATCCTGGAAGGATAGGGATCTCATCCCGTCAGTAGAGGATGCCTGGATATTTTTTTTAAATGCCTTCCTAATCATCTTAAATAAACATGCCCCATTCAAGAAATTTAGAACCAGGAACAAATATAGCCCTTGGTTCTCCCCAGACCTGACTGCCCTTAACCAACACAAAAACAGCCTATGGCGTTCTGCATTATAGCATCGAACAGATATGCAGCTGTTCAGGGAAGCTAGAAACCGTTATACACAGGCAGTTAGAAAAGCCAAGGCTAGCTTTTTCAAGCAGAAATTTGCTTCCTGCAACACTTAACTCAAAAAAGTTCTGGGACACTGTAAAGTCCAAGGAGAATAAAAACACCTCCTCCCAGCTGCCCACTGCACTGAAGATAGGAAACACTGTCACCACTGATAAATCCACCATAATTGAGAATTTCAATAAGCATTTTTCTACGGCTGGCCATGCTTTCCACCTGGCTACTCCTACCCTGGTCAACAGCACTGCACCCCCAACAGCAACTCGCCCAAGCCTTCCCCATTTCTCCTTCTCCCAAATCCATTCAGCTGATGTTCTGAAAGAGCTGAAAAATCTGGACCCCTACAAATCAGCCGGGCTAGACAATCTGGACCCTTTCTTTCTAAAATTATCTGCCGAAATTGTTGCCACCCCTATTACTAGGCTGTTCAACCTCTCTTTCGTGTCGTCTGAGATTCCCAAAGATTGGAAAGCAGCTGCGGTCATCCCCCTCTTCAAAGGGGGGGGACACTCTTGACCCAAACTGCTACAGACCTATATCTATCCTACCATGCCTTTCTAAGGTCTTCGAAAGCCAAGTCAACAAACAGATTACAGACCATTTCGAATCTCACCATATCTTCTCTGCTATGCAATCTGGTTTCAGAGCTGGTCATGGGTGCACCTCAGCCACGCTCAAGGTCCTAAACGATATCTTAACCGCCATCGATAAGAAACATTACTGTGCAGCCGTATTCATTGATCTGGCCAAGGCTTTCGACTCTGTCAACCACCACATCCTCATCGGCAGACTCGACAGCCGTGGTTTCTCAAATGATTGCCTCGCCTGGTTCACCAACTACTTCTCTGATAGAGTTCAGTGTGTCAAATCGGAGGGTCTGCTGTCCGGACCTCTGGCAGTCTCTATGGGGGTGCCACAGGGTTCAATTCTTGGACCGACTCTCTTCTCTGTATACATCAATGAGGTCGCTCTTGCTGCTGGTGAGTCCCTGATCCACCTCTATGCAGACGACACCATTCTGTATACTTCCGGCCCTTCTTTGGACACTGTGTTAACAACCCTCCAGGCAAGCTTCAATGCCATACAACTCTCCTTCCGTGGCCTCCAATTGCTCTTAAATACAAGTAAAACTAAATGCATGCTCTTCAACCGATCGCTACCTGCACCTAACCGCCTGTCCAACATCACTACTCTGGACGGCTCTGATACTTAGGTGTCTGGTTAGACTGTAAACTCTCCTTCCAGACCCATATCAAACATCTCCAATCCAAAGTTAAATCTAGAATTGGCTTCATATTTCGCAACAAAGCATCCTTCACTCATGCTGCCAAACATACCCTTGTAAAACTGACCATCCTACCAATCCTCGACTTTGGCGATGTCATTTACAAAATAGCCTCCAATACCCTACTCAACAAATTGGATGCAGTCTATCACAGTGCAATGCGTTTTGTCACCAAAGCCCCATATACTACCCACCATTGCGACCTGTACGCTCTCGTTGGCTGGCCCTTGCTTCATACTCGTCGCCAAACCCACTGGCTCCATGTCATCTACAAGACCCTGCTAGGTAAAGTCCCCCGTTATCTCAGCTCGCTGGTCACCATAGCATCTCCCACCTGTAGCACACGCTCCAGCAGGTATATCTCTCTAGTCACCCCCAAAACCAATTCTTTCTTTGGCCGCCTCTCCTTCCAGTTCTCTGCTGCCAATGACTGGAACGAACTACAAAAATTTCTGAAACTGGAAACACTTATCTCCCTCACTAGCTTTAAGCACCAACTATCAGAGCATCTTACAGATTACTGCACCTGTACATAGCCCACCTATAATTTAGCCCAAACAACTACCTCTTTCCCAACTGTATTTAACTTATTTATTTATTTTGCTCCTTTGCACCTCATTATTTTTATTTCTACTTTGCACATTCTTCCATTGCAAAACTACCATTCCAGTGTTTTACTTGCTATATTGTATTTACTTTGCCACCATGGCCTTTTTTGCCTTTACCTCCCTTCTCACCTAATTTGCTCACATTGTATATAGACTTGTTTATACTGTATTATTGACTGTATGTTTGTTTTACTCCATGTGTAACTCTGTGTTGTAGTATCTGTCGAACTGCTTTGCTTTATCCTGGTCAGGTCGCAATTGTAAATGAGAACTTGTTCTCAACTTGCCTACCTGGTTAAATAAAGGTGAAATAAAAAAACAATCTATGAACTTCAGCTATCATAGTTGTTGTATCAACTTCAAGTCCGAAAGGCATTTATGAAGCCTATGGATAGAGCAGAATATAATAACTTTATAGTGCCAAGGAGTCCTGACCTCTACCGAAGTCGATGCCTCTCCTTGTTCAGGCGGTGATCGGCGGTCGACGTCGCCGGTCTTCTAGCCATCGCTGATCCATTTTTCATTTTCCATTTGTGTTGACTTGTTTTCCCACACACCTGGTTTTATTTTCCTCATTATGTGTTGTGTATTTAGCCCTCCGATTTCCCCCATGTCTTTGTGCGTGATTGTTTATTGTTAGGTCGGTACGTTTCCGGCTGGTTTATTTCCCGGGTGCTGTTTTACCCGTGTTTAGTGGCAACCGTTATTTTGTTCGCACATTGGGTTTGTTACTTTGTGCATTTGCCTTTATTAAAGGGTGTTGTTCACTTATTTCTGCTCTCCTGCGCCTGACTTCATGCACCAGCAACACCCACCCCCTGACTCAAGGATGCAAGTCCTATATACACATGTACTGTAGTTATTACCATGCATGACATTCCCACATTGTAGCCTGTACATTGATTATATTCACTGATCATGTACTCTTCCTTGGCAAATAAAGTTGCGTATGACTCTCTGAGACATTATTTTTCAGTCATAATCAAACTCCATTATTTAAATGATTCTGTGTCTGCATGTATGTATTACAATTATACCCTTCAACAGTGCTTACCACTCCTGCGACATCAATGATTACACATTGTATCTATGCAATAGATTAGAAACATGATTGATTTGTAATTCATATATACAGAAAAAAACTATGCATATCTATCTCCTTTCATTGCATTAATCTGAGGACACAGGACAGTAATTTCAATGAGATACTTAATTTCAACCAGTGGAGAATGTGAAACGCTTTATTGAAATAAATTCATCATCCAGGTGTTATAATTGTAATATTATAAATGCAAGTTCAATCTGTACTTCAATGCACATATGGTGTGCATTATAAAACAAGGAAGAAAGACGAGGTGGGGAGAGAGGTGTAGACAGAAAGGGAAAGAAGTAAGAACAGCGGCAGAGAGCATATGATTCATGAATTACAGTGCTACCCTAATATTCTCTCAGTTCATCACAATTGTGGTGTCTCCTAACCATCCTTTGGCCCCCAGTCAGCCCGAAGGTCATCTTAAGAGCGGGTGAGGTGGCGATGACCGGCTGGCTTCCTCTCTCACATCAAAACATCTCTGCAGACGAGAGACAGATGGATAGAGAGAGCATGATTAAGCTTTGTTTTTTTATTCTAACACGGTCCGTCATCATAATCATCAGGAGGTGAAATGCAAAACTGACCTTGGATCATTAACTCTGGAACTACTACATCTCTGTCTGTATTTCAATGCAAAGCATCTCTTTAATAATACTTCCTGTTGACCAAGTGACCTCTCACCTCCGATCATGCTGTGCCCTCTGTGTCAGCCTGTTCAGATGCGGGAGGGGTTCACCAAAACAGCTGATATAACCTAGAGGATTTAGGGAGAAGGGGGAGAGGAATGAAGTGGAGAAGAGAGACTGTTATTGTGTGAGTGTGTTCTCACCTGGTGTCCACTAAGTGGCTACAGAGTACTTTATGCTGAAAATCAGACACATGAGGACAAACAATAGAAGATAATGTCAATAGAAGATACTGTATGTGACGCAGACACCTATCGGAGTGTACCTGAAACACTTAAATATAGAGGGCTATGTGTCGCACCACTTGGATATTGCAAGGCTAACCCCCAGGGAATTCAGGACTAGGCAGCAACAGATAGCATAGTGCAATGAAAATGGCTGTGTTGATGTGGTGTAAATCTGAAAATTAGCAGCTGACATCTTAAGTTTTTTTTAGTTAAATGCCTGAGGGTGATAGTTTGTAGTGTGATTTCCTTTCCGGTCCATAGAGGTATTTAAGACCTTATTAAAATCTCCCACCATAATAATAGAGTCTAGTATTGCTTGTAGAGTTGATAGATTCTTATATATACTTTCAAAAAAGCTTGGATCATCATTATTCGGACCGTATAGGTTAATAAGCCATATCTGTTTATTGTCCAATAACATATTTAAAATAATCCATCTACCTTGAGGATCTGTTTGGACAATTTGCACATTTGGATCAAAATTATTGTTAATTAAAACCATCACCCCTTTTGAATTTCTTTGCCCATGGGAGAAGTATATTTCACCCCCCCAGATCTTTTTCCACAATACTTAATCTAAAACTGTTGAATGGGTTTCCTGTAAACAATATATATTATATTCCTTCTCTTTTAGCCAGGTAAATACTGATTTGTCTTTTCTTATTATCTGCTAGGCCATTCAAATTGTAACTGGCTATACATATTTCACCACCTATCATAATGAGACACAACTTTCAATTATTTTTATCAAAATATATGTTTGTAAACGTACCATTAAAAAGTAACATGATGATTGAGTGTCTATATAGCTGTACCATGATCTCTGCCTTTCTACTAAGTAAGCCTCCAATTGGTCCCTACTATTCCACCCGCTAAAAGCCCTCCTCATCCCGTGTTGGTTTGTCATCCCAATGCCCGGCAGACCACCCTCAACCCCCTGTATCCCATCACCCATAACTTACTGGGATCCATCCTTTGGAAAGAGCACACAGTGCCATTTACCGAATTTAAGTAGATTAACTGCAAAATGCATTTCCATCGCCCTCACCTCGATTTGTATTATATATAGCTGTGGATCATCCTCTATTGTCCCTAACATCTTTTACTTCTTCGCAACAGTTGTGGGATACACACATACACCCACACACACTCAACCCATACCCCCACACAACCATAAGCTCACTTACTCAACAATTGCACCACCCCAGAGCCCAACTCAAGATAGGTGTAACGGCTCTCTTCTATCTCCTCCTCTGACGAAGAGGTAGAACAAGGATCGGACCAAAATGCAGCGTGATGATGATTCATGATATATTTTAATGAAGGAAAAACTATACATGCAGAAACTACAAAAATAATGAAATGAAATAATGAAAACCGAAACAGCCCTATCTGGTGCAAACACAAAGACAGGAACAATCACCCATGAAACACTCACAGAATATGGCTGCCTAAATATGGTTCCCAATCAGAGGCCTGACCAAATAAAGAAAGAAAACACAAAATACTAAGACCAAGGCGTGACAATAGGTCTTGAATTACAAATGTACTTGCAGTTGCAGCTGCACGAGAAGGCCTGCAAGACCGCACAAAAAATTAGGCAAAAATTAAGAGATTTTATTTACCATTGTCACATCCTAGATGATGGAAGTCAAATGTACACCTCTACCCTGAAACCCCCACTATACGGTCACCCGTATTGACCATATTCCCAAGCATCTCCATGCAGTCCAACTTTGATTCTGTGCCACTAGGGTCACAATAATATACCCCCTCTCTGAATGTCTGAGTGTGACCCCCTCCCCATGGGTTACTGCAGCTAGTGTTGCCAGCACTGCCACTGCCTGGGTGGGGGCACCCCACCGGAATCCCCACCGGCTAGGTACAAGGTCAGCAAGGTTCTCATTAGCAGCTTTGAGAATTTCCTTGTATATAGTATGCTCTCCCTTTAGGGGGCTTTGGCTTTACAGGCTCAGAATCTTGACGGGGCAGTGCTGCTCTTGGTCTCTGACCATCATTTGGGTGCATACAGACCGCTTACAGCATGCACATAAAACAGTTAGGGACTTCTCCTGACTCTCTGGGTCATTCAGGTGGGTGTCTAGGGTATAGGGTCATGGACCGTACCATTAAAATAGGATCATAAATAATTAGATATAATTTATTTTAAAAATGTACTTCCCCATGATAGGACAATAACAAATAAAATGTATAATCTATTTTAAAACCTTTCCACCATGATAGGACAATAAATAAGACCTATACTTCATTATAAAAGTATATCCATCATCTGAACAGCATTGAAAGCCCTCTCATACCCCGGCCCACAGCAATACATTGGCTCTGGGATATGCAACCATTTCATTACTCACTCAACTCACAAACATAACAAATCAAAATAAACATACACCACACCATCCACACATACTGTGCTTTCTGTTTACTTAGTTTTTATCTTCTATGTTGAATTAGTGCTTGTGTGAATAATTAGTTATATGTGAAGATATATAGAAAAGCTATATTTTTTATTGTATTGTTACAATCCATAACCGGGCTAGAATTGTGTTTATTTTCCTAATCTATGGGAACTCTACAATTTTTAAAATAACAATGAAGTGGTCTTTGTATCTCTGAACACTTGGTTATCAATATATAGTTTTTTCAATGACGAGAGCTACTCCTTTCGCTTTTAATCTATTTTCTTTGAAAATTGGATACAGAACTTTGCGCCGTTCTGCAATTTCCTAGGGAAACTGATCATTCATGCCAATTTTGGTCCCAGCAAGTCTTTTACCCAGGCTTTTAACCATTATTTTATCTTTAAATGAAGCGAATTTGGCAACGATTGGGCGGTCATACCTTTGGCCTCTCTGTCCAAAACGGTGTACACGTTCAAATTGGATTTTGTCGATAACTTCGCGTGGGATCTGAAGCGCTGTAAGGAGGAACTCTCTAACTACAGATTCAGGAACTTCCCCTTCTTTCTCCTGGATACCTGTAAGTACCAGATTCTCCCTCATTGATCTAGTTTGTATGTCCAGTAAGGCTTCCCTCAGAACGGTGTTCTCCTTTTTAATTTCGTTCATTTCGGTTTCAATCTTATTGACTGTCCCTTTTAGCTTGTGTGTTTCCTTCTCCAATGTCGCAGCTTTTTCATCTCGAGGCTTTACATCCTTACTAACTAATTCAAGTATACCCAGTTTGTCATTTATTGATTTTAACAGATCAGTTTCGACCTTTACCATTCCCGGTGGAGAACATTTTAAATCGTCTGTGTCTGTAGAAGAGTCACGTTTCTGTTTTGAAATCGGTTCCCCTGTCTTACTCTCCGTCATGTTTGGGTGTTGCTTGTTTTCGTAATATTTGTCGATAAATGTCTCTAGTCTTAAGATTTGTTTTGTGTTATTATCCAGATTGAAGGTTATCACCCACCAGATTATGTAGTGCTAATATTTTAGTCTAACTTGCCAGTATTGAATATTACGTTTTATCTTGAGGTGCTCCACATAACTTTGTTCAGTCCGCCATTACCTCTTACCTAGTTTTCTGCCTTCTCTGTCTTAAATGTTATAGTTCATTTTCGGAGAGGCCTCCCGAACATCAGTGCGGCTTGGCTTTCATTTGTCGTGGCTTGTGGGGTGTCTCGGTAGGAGGCCAGGAACTTGGCCAGTTTTGTTTCAAAGTCCCTTCGTCTTGTTTTGCTGCACGGAGTACTTGCTTTAGAGTTTGCACAAAGCGTTCTGCCAACCCATTGGTGGCAGGGTGGTACGGAGCTGAGGTTGAGTGTTACTGACATGAATCTTGTAAACTCGTCGCTTACAAAAGCTTGCGCGTTGTCACTTACCAGCTGCAGTGGCAAACCGAAGCGTGCAAACGTTGTTCTGAGACACTATTGTCTGAGCTGAGGTGGAGGAGTCAGTGCAAAACACCTCTGGCCATTTGGAATGGGCATCAACTATAACCAGAAACATGTACTTTTCAAAGGGACCAGCATAGTCCACATGAATTCTCTGCCATGGCTCTGCGGGCCATTCCCATGGATGGACTGGGACAGGCGCAGGCATGTGAAGGGTTTCCAAACATCTGCTACAGTTCTTTGCCATATTTTCTATCTGTTGCTCCAGACCTGGCCACCAGAAGTGGCTCCAACATGACCTTCATGTAGTTGCTGCAAGACTAGATGTTGGCATTTCTGGGGTATCATGACTCTCATTCCCCACATAAAACATCCTTGGTACGTTGTAATTTCGTTTCTCCGCTGGAAATACGGAGTCAGCTTCTTTCTGCCAGTAGCTGGCCATCCTGACATGGTGTAGGTATACACTTTTGACAAGGTCACATCTTTCCTTGTCTCATGTTTGATAACTGTGCTTGTGACCGGTAGTGCCTCGAGCTGAGCGGTATGGAAACATGTCCACTGCATCCACCCTCCTTTGTCTTTTCTTGTACACGGCAGTCTGGATAATCCATCTGCATTTGTGTGGAGGGATGAAGGCTTAAATTCAATGTCATACATATGACTGGCAATGAACAGGGCATATCGCTGTAACCTGGCTGCTGTCATTGCCGGAATGCCTTTCTTTGGACTGAAAATGGAAAGCAACGGCTGGTGATCTGTAACCAGTGTTAAACGCTTGCCATATAGGTATGCGTGGAATTTCTTGACCGCCCACACTAGTGCCAGTGCTTCTTTGTCGATTTGTGAGTAGTTTTTCTCTGCATCATTCAATGTTCGTGACGTAAACGCAACTGGCCTCTCTGACCCATCTTTCAGTGTGTGTGAAAGGTTTGCCCCTAATCCATAAGGGGACACATCACAAGCCAACTTCACTGGCATTTCAGGGTCGTAGTAATGCATCAGGACCTGTTCAGATGTTATGAGCCGTTTTGCCTCCAGAAATGCATTTTCACACTGCTCTGTCCACCGCCATGTCCTATTCTTTACCAGGAGCTGATTTAGAGGCTGGAGTACTGCTGAAAGGTTTGGGAGGAATCTTCTGTAGTAATTGATCAGTCCCGTGAAAGATCTCACTTCTGTGATATTTTGTAGTCGTGGTGCCTGTACCAATGCCTCGATTTTGTCCTGTGTTTTGTGCAATCCATTGCAGTCAATCTCATGTCCACAGAAGACAATCTTGTCTTTGAAGAACTCACACTTCTTTAAGTTTGCCTGTAGACCATACTCTTTCAGTCTTTTCAGGACCTCTTCCAGGTTAGCCAGGTGCTCTTTGTCGGTGCGTCCTGTTATGATCATGTCATCCAGGATACACTGGGTTCCTGGGATTCCTTGCAAAATCTGGTCAATAGTTTGTTGCTAAATGGCTGGGGCTGATGCAATGCCAAAAACCAGGCGGTTATACCTGTATAGACCTTTGTGTGTTTTAATGTCAGGTACTGTTTGGAACTCTCTTCAACCGGTAGCTGCAGGTAAGCCTGTTTCAGATCGATTTTACTGAAGTGTTTCCCACCACCTAGTGCAGCAAAGATGTCATCCAGACATGGTTTAACAGTTACCAGTTAAGAGTTACCTTTAAGTCCACACACATCATTCTAACAGACCCGTCTTTCTTCACAATAGGAACTATGGGTGTGGCCCATTCGCTTCTGTCCACTTTCGTCAGGATCCCTGTATCCTGCAAGCGATCGATTTCCGCTTCCACCTTTGGTCTCAGGGAGTATGGAACAGATCTGGCTTTGCAGAATGTTAAGGTTGCATCATCTCTTAGTACAAGTTTTGCTGTGAAACCTTTTACTGTTCCCATCTGATCACTGAAAACTGTGTTGTATTTCTTCCGCAAGTGTTCCAGTGTTTGGTCTGTGTCTTTCTCTTTGGACTGGAACGTGTGGAGCATTTAAGTCACACCAATTCAGCTTTATTTTTGAAAGCCATTCCCTGCCAAATAATGGGGGGCCAGTTCCAGGCACTGCTGTGTTTGCCCCCCATAATGCACTCTGACCTGCAACGCCCCCATTGGGCTCAATCTCTCTCCTGAGTATGTCTTCAGCAACACAATTGTGTTCTTCAGCTTGATAGCCTTAAAGTGCTCATTGTAGACGGTAGTGGAAATTATAGACACTGCAGGTCCTGTGTCCAGCTCCATTTTGAGGGGTTTGCCTTCGATATTTGGTGTCACCCATATTATGCTACTGCTGGGAGAAGTCACTGTGTTTAACTCCATTGTACCAATTATTCATTAATCTGAATCACTGCCACTGTTCTCTGCTAGTGCATTCACAGACCCTTTAATTTCCTCAGTTTTCCTGTTGTGACTGAATTTTGCTTTGCATGTTCTTTGAATGTGCCCCCTTCTACTGCATTTGTGACAAATTTTGGCTTTGAAACGGTAGTCCTCTGCTCTGTGACCATCTGTCACACCTGTTGCATTTTTCGGCCACGCGGGGGCGCTGTCGACTGCGTGAAAACTTGTGCAGGGAAATTTGTGACAGATCAGTACTTCTTTGACTTTGCAACTCAAATGCATCTTTATTCGCGATTTCCATAGCCACAGCAATTTCAACAGCCTTTGCAAGCGTGAGCTCCGATTCTGTGAGCAAACGTTTTTGAATGTGTTCATGTTTCAGTCCACAAACAAATCTATCCCTTTTAATGTGTCATTTAGGTTCTCTCCAAACTGGCAATGTTCAGACAGTACATATGTAGCAGTGTTGAAGAAACTAACACCCTCCCCCTCATTCTGATCTCTCTTGTGGAAACGAAAACGTTCAGCAATGAGGAGTGGTTTAGGTGATAGGTGATTTTGCAATATCTCCACAATCTCTGTGAATGTTTTATTTGAGGGCTAGTGGTTAGAGCGTTGGACTAGTAACCGGAAGGTTGCAAGTTCAAACCCTCGAGCTGACAAGGTGCAAATCTGTCGTTCTGCCCCTGAACAGGCAGTTAACCCACTGTTCCTAGGCCGTCATTGAAAATAAGAATTTGTTCTTAACTGACTTGCCTGGTTAAATAAAGGTAAAATAAAAATAAAATAAAACATTTATATAAAGGATTTAGACAAAAATGTCCAAAATGCGCAACTTCATTTTTATGCTGATGATACTGTTATTTACTGTTGTGCCTCGTCTCTTACAAAAGCTTTCCAGAACTTGCAAACTGCTTTTTATACTGTTCACCATACCTTGTGTCAATTGAAGCTTATCCTCAATACTGACAAAACTAAACGAATGGTGTTTTCTAAAGCAAGAAATAGACCTCTGAACCTTTCACCTATTACTACCTGTCAGATCAAGGAGATTGAGGTTGTAACCTCATATAAATATATTTTAAATCGTATATTCAACAATTTACAAAAAAATGTAAGATTTATTTTAAACTGCAAAACCCTTACGCACCACTGCACTTTGTATACCAGGGTTGGCTGGCCTTCTCTAGTAACTCGTGTAGGCTCAGTCACTGGTATACTTTATTTACAAAGCCATTTTGGGTTTACTACCTTTTTATCTGGGCATTTTTATTGTTAAGAAATTTGGTGGGTACGCTCTTCGTTCGCTGGACGTTATCCTGCTAACTGTTCCAAATGTCCAAACTGAATTTGGTAAAAGGGCTTTTATGTACTCTGCGCCATCGTCTTGGAACGCCTTACAAAATACTTTTAAACTGGAAGAACTTGTCCCAATTGGTATTTTTAAATCACTGATGAATGATCTTGAGACTTATTCCCTGACCTGTCAATGTTTTTAATTTGCTGTTTTTGATTTTGTTATACTCTTGTGAATCCTATGGTTTTTACTAGATTACTTGTAGTTTTTCATGTTGTTTGTCTGTAATTGGTGCTTGGTGCTGCCTATCTTGGCCAGGACGCTCTTGAAAAAGAGATTTTGAAATCTCAATGAGCCCTTCCTGGTTAAATAAAATAAATACTGCACGGACACACTAAAGCTGTACAGTGTAGTTTGATAAGTCAGTTTCAATTATTTGCAGATGTTTTCCCTATTATTTACAAATTGAAAGATGTAACATTTGAAATTAATGTGGCAGAACAGTTTAGCATAGAGTTCCTGTGGGTGTCTTCTCCTTCAGTGTTTTTGCCTCCTAGACCTCGTTTCTCATTACATGGAATTTCCCCAGTGCCAACTTCACATGAGATGGCCGATGTCTACTGTCATGTGGTTCTGAAAGACAGATATCGCTATGCCGATATCGCTGCTGTCCATGGTCCTGAAATATACAATCTCGGCTATTTGCATATGTACAACCGTCCAAACTTGACCCCACACACATTGATGCTTATCTCTCACACTTTTGAACATTGCACAACCTGCAACAAGACACTGAAAGAACATTTTATTCCAAGTGTGTTTGTGTTTGAATAAAGACCCGAAGAATGAAATCAATGTGTGGATGTTGATTGGACAATGTATATGTGCTTTGAAGAAGCAATTCTTTTTGCATTCCTTGTAGCGTGTATTTTACTGGAGTATGATCAGATTGCTTTGTTGAAACAAGAATAAAGATTTACTCTGAGAAACTTTGCAGATTATAGCATGATTGCCTTGTTTAAAAAAAAATAGCTATGTATAAATGACCCCCTTTTTAAAGAGTTGCTCATTTATCACTTTCTTGCAGATAGAAAGTGTTCCTACCCCTTAACTTATTCCTAATTGTGTTATTTTACTACCTGAATTCCAAACGGATTAAATTAGTTTTTTTTATCATCTCACCCAGCTACAGACAATACTCCATAATGAAAGTGAAAACATGTTTACATTTTTTCTCAAATGTATTGGAAATGAAATACAGTATCTAATTTACATAAGTATTCACAATACATGTTAGAATCACCTTTGGCAGAGATTAAAGCTGTGAGTCTTTCTGGGTAAGTCTCCAAGATCTTTGCACCCCTGGATTGTACCATATTTGCAATACCACAATATATACAGTACCTGTCAAAAGTCTGGACACACCTACTCATTTATGTTTAAAAAAAATGTTTAAACATTTTTTGAATTTTAGAATAATAGTGAAAACATGAACTATGAAATAGCACAATTGTAATCATGTGCAAAAAAGTAGCTATCCTTTTCCTTGACCACTTTGCACACTCTTGGCATTCTCTCAAACCTTTTCATGAGGTAGTCACCTGGAACACCTGGAAACAACCAATAGGTTGTTTTGTGACAAGGTAGGGATGGTGTACAGAAGACATATTATGCCAAGAACAGCTCAAATAAGCAAAGAGAAACAAATCCATCGTTACTGAAGACATGAATGTCAGTCAAAACGGAAATATTCAAGAACTTTGAAAGTTTATTCTAGTGAAGTCGCAAAAACCATGAAGCGCTATGATGAAACTGGCTCTCATGAGGAAGACCCAAAGTTACCTTTGCTGCAGAGGATAAGTTCAGTAGAGTTAACTGCACCTCAGATTGGAGCCCAAATAAATGCTTCAGAGTTCAAGAAACACATCTCAACATGCACTGTTCATAGGAGACTGTGTGAATCAGCCCTTCATGGTCAAATTGTTCCATTGAAACCACTACTAAAGGACGGACACCAATAATAAGAAGAGACTTGCTTGGGCCAAGAAACACGAGCAATGGACCTTAGACTTGTGGAAATCTGTCCTTTGGTCTGATGAGTCCAAATTTGAGATGTTTGCCCTTCAATGTGTGTGTGTAAAGAATCCAGGGTGTTTAGTTGGGTCTACTCTTCATTATAAAACTATTTTTTGAATGGTTTAAAATCCATCAGAAGCTGAATAAGTCTTGACGGGGACAGAGCTTGTTTTGCCAAGGAAAGTGAAAAGGACTGAGGGAAAGTAAAATGGAAAATACATGGAAAGGACCATGGAAGAACCTCAAAGAACATTGCATTTTCAAGATCATGTAACATCAAACATAACATCAAAATGTATCTTATATTCCTGCCCTTACAGAAAAACAACATGATTCCAACTTACATTTTATGTGAGCACAAATTTCATTTTGGAACACAACGTAATCACATTTTCACATGTGTAGTTTAATGTAATCACATGTTGCTTTACATGTTATCACATTATTCACACATAAGATTACATGAAAACATGTTTTTGGAACTCTTCCCGTGTTCACATGTGAAATTCGTGTTTTTTGCGTCAAAGCCCTGCAGTTCCACACTCAAGGTTCTTAGTCAGGTTTTAAAAAGCACATGTACGATTGTGCATGTGTGATGGGTTGAAAACAAAGTCACTAAAAACACACATTTATTTTTTTATTCCCCCCCAAAATTGTTTATGTATTTGTCTTAATTAATATAAATGGTATTTTCTACATACTTTAGCGTTAGCAGTCCATCAGGCCAAAAGATGGCGCTGTTGCACTGTTGTAGCAGGAGAAACAGCAAGTTAAGGCCAAGCGCTCACCATTCTGCAGAATAAGGACCAGAACTTTACAGAGGTAAACTGTGTCTGTTCTTTTAATATTACAGGTATGTAACAGCACTTCAAAACGTTCAAATATATACACAATATGTAATAACATGCTATTTAACAAATTTGTCAAGATATTATCACATTAGGCAATGTTTTGTTTTGGCTTTGTGTCGAACTGAGTGAGAGAAGGTGATTTACATTGAGTGAGAGTATATGTTAGCTTGATGCTAGCGAAGGTTAAAAAAAAAGATTTACGAGTCACAGAGACTGATGTTTACTGAGTAGCTTACTTGTACTAGATTTTGTCTATGATATTTTTTTTAATCAAGAATCCATTTGTTAGGGATTTCTGAGTTGGTTTTAGATGTTATTGGTTGTTTTGTGTAAAATTGTGCTCACTAGCTGGTAAACTGGCCGAGCACGCTCAGTCTGGTGAACTTTTTAGTGCAAACAGTGAGAAATGATTTTCTGGAGGTGCCACTATCTTAAAGCTGAATGTATTGTTGTCACTTTTCTATATAGGTAGCGGTATAGAGAGAATTTCAGTTTATGGTTTCATATATAGGTGTTTCTATTGTATGAATGTGGAATACATTGTGGTTTTCATGTGAAACTGTACACTAAGACAGGGTTATTTGTGGAACATTTTTTAATTCTGCTTTAGATAAAGTGCATTTATGTTGTGTAATTTAAAGTGTGCACTTGTTTGATGTGAATATATTCAAAGTACTAACAAGAAAAAAGACAATTGAAAAAGAGAAAAAAAACGTTCAGAATAAAGAGAGTGGCAGAACTTTGCAGACGTAAACTTGCGTCCGTTCTTTTTACTATTGCAGGCCACCTCAGCTACACATGTACTCTGTCTGCACACGCATCCACGCATGCACATACTGTAACGGTTTTGACTTGAGGTTATTATTTATAGGGGTGCCAGGTAGTTTGTGCCTTCCAGAGAACATTGGTTTCTCCTTTTAGTTTGGGTGGGAATGAGTCCCATCTGGTCCGTCAAGTCTACACCAATACAAAGGACTTATGTACAAGTCAGGATGGAAATAAACTTTTCATAAACCCTTAAAACATTGGAAATAACTTCAAAAACAACTATATTCTTTTGCGTGGGTTGTATTAACAACATCAATGATTACACACACATATAATAATATAACACAATGAGTTCTGGTTCCTCCAGAAATGTCCTGTACCTCGGGCCTAAAAAGAATCCAGCCCGGTAAAGGAGTTCAGTGAACTCAAGTGACTTTTGTCACGCAATGTTTGTCCATTCATTCAGTGTAGCGTAAACACAGTATTAAACATACCATCAATATAACAATTATTTTACCACAGAACTTAAAGCGTATCAACTCTTACTAAGTCCTCAACTACAACTAACTACATAAATCATCACAGTATACCTCACATCAAAACAAATGAAATACCGTATACAAAAAGGTTGTAGTCAGTCAGACAATCCAATCCGCCAATAGATCTCCAGCGGAGAAAGGCCACGAAGAACAGAGAGGTGTAGTCCACGGACGCAAAGAGTGGATCCGATCCTGGGTAAACTCTCTTAGGCTACAAAACAAATGGAATCGAGAAGCTTCGGGAACTGAGGGTTGAACACATCCTCATTCACGTCTCCATCACAACCCTACTTTTGTGCAGCTGATGCTGGCTATTTAATTGGGAATTAAAGGGAAAGCGCCCTATTGGAAGGAGCTGCACTGAGACTGTTCAAAAAAATTCAGGGCCGTCACAATACACACGGACAAACACACACTAATGTTCTCTCTCTCGTGTTTGTCAGCAGTTCATCGTGGCCCTGTCGTTCGCCTCTTTCACCAAAGCTCTGTCAAGGACCTACATGAAGAGTGCCATCACTCAGAGAGACACTTTGACCTGTCCAGCTCTCTCATCGGACTCATAGACGGCAGCTTTGTGATGGGTATCAACAATAACATTGAGTTTCTTGAGAATTCATGTAGTAAAAACCAGATACAGACTACAGTATGATCCATTTTTTGTGTGGCTCAGAGTCTGCTCTCAATACTGTCCAGTTTTATAGTTGTTCCTATTAAGTGATTGACTGGCTTTTGTCCATGACTCTACTGTCAAACCCTTAACATTGTTTTATTTGATGCTGTGTTGTTGGAGTCTAGTATCCAAACTGATATGCCATTTTTAGTTTTTTTTTAAAACAGTGTTTATAATTTGCGATTCCTGACTACTGTAGTGTTGTGGTTTCTTGCAGGTAACCTGCTGTTCCTGGCTGTGATCAGCCATTTTGGGGCGAAGCTGCACCGGCCCAGGCTCATTGCTATTGGCTGTTTCCTCATGGCTGTAGGATCCTTCCTCACAGGCCTGCCACACTTCTTCCTGGAACGGTAAAACAACTGAAAACTTGTACTTGTACTGGTTAAACTTGTACTTGTAGAGATACTCCAATGCGGAGGATAGTTTCACTTTATAAATAAAGAAATGTATCCAGTTGTTGATTCATCTCAGTTAACTTCGAACTAACGTCTTACGTAATTGGTCAGCTGCTTGATTATGTTTTGGGGCCATACATGTTAAGAGAATGGATTAACTTGTTATGGCTGCAATCCTGTTAACGGGATTAGTGTCATCAACAACTGCTGAATAGCATAGCGCTACATTCAATAAATATTACTAAAAATATTTATATTCATGAAATCACAAGTGCAATATAGGAAAACACCTTTTGTTAATCCACCTGTCGTGTCAGATTTTGAAATTATGCTTTACAGCGAAAGCAATCCAATCGTTTGTGTAAGTTTATCGATCGCTCAACAAAACATTAAGTACACTTAGCATCAAGTAGCTCGGTCACGAAAATCAGAAAAGCAATTAAATTCATAGTTTACCTTTGATGATCTTCAGATATTTTCACTCACGAGACACCCAGTTATACAACAAATGTTCCTTTTGTTCCATAAACATTATTTTTTATATTCAAAATACCTCCGGTTGTTTGGCGCGTTATGTTCAGAAATTCATAGGACAGAGCGGTCACGACAACGCAGACAAATTCCAAATAGTTTCCATAATGTCCACAGAAATATGTCAAACGTTTTTTTATAATCAAATATATAATCGATAATATATCAACCGCAAATGTCTTTCACAGTAAGAGAGGGAAAAGCAATAGCTGTCCAAACTCTGTTGCGCGAGCAAAACTCATGTGACCACTTGACGCGATGTTGTCTTTCTGGCTCATTTTTTAAAATAAAAGCCTGAAACTATGTCTGAAGACTGACACCTTGAGGAAGCGATAGGGAAAGGAATCTGGTTGATATCCCTTTAAATGGAGCAAAGGGAGGCTATGGAACATGGAGTTTTCAAAATAGGGGCCACTTCCTGTTTTGATATTCCTCAGGGTTTCGCCTGCAATATCAGTTATGTTATACTCACAGACAATATTTGGACAGTTTTGGAAACTTTAGAGTGTTTTCTATCCAATACTAATAATAATATGCATATATTAGGAACTGAGACTGAGGAGCTGGCCGTTTATAATGTGCACCTTTTCATCCAAGCTACTCAATACTGCCCCTGCAGCCATAAATAGTTTGGACAGCAAAGGCAAGGTATTGGAGTGGCCATCACAAAGCCCTGACCTCCATCCTATAGAAAATGTGTGGGCAGAACTGAAAAAGCGTGTGCGAGCAAGAAGGCCTATACAAACCTGACTCAGTTACACCAGCTCTGTCAGGAGGAATGGGCCAAAATTCACACAACTTATTGTGGGAAGCTTTTGGAAGGGTAACCATAATGTTTGACCCAAGTTAAACAATTTAAAGGCTATGCTACCAAATACTAATTGAGTGTATGTAAACTTCTGACCCACTGGGAATGTGATGAAAGAAATACAAGCTGAAATAAATCAATCTCTCTACTATTATTCTGACATTTCACATTCTTAAAATAAGGTGGTGATCCTAACTGACCTAAAACAGGGGATTTTTACTAAGATTAAATTTAAGAAATTGTTAACTGAGTTTAAATGTATTTGGCTATGGTGTATGTAAACTTCCGACTTCAACTGTATACAGTGTGTGTATATATATATATATATATATATATATATAACTCAACAAAAAAAGAAATGTCCTCTCACTGTCAACTGCGTTTATTTTCAGCAAACTTAACATGTGCAAATATTTGTATGAACATAACAAGATTCAACAACTGAGACAAACTGAACCAGTTCCACAGAAATTTGACTAACAGAAATGGAATAATCAAAATCAATGGTCAAAATCAAAAGTAACAGTCAGTATCTGGTGTGGCCATCAAGCATTGAGTACTGCAGTGCATCTCCTCCTCATGGACTGCATCAGATTTGCCAGTTCTTGCTGTACCATGTTACCCCACTCTTCCACCTAGGTACCTGCAAGTACCCAGACATTTCTGGGGGGAATGGCCCTAGCTCTCACCCTCCGAGCCAACAGGTCCCAAGATGTGCTGAATGGGATTGAGATTTACATTTACATTTGAGTCATTTAGCAGACGCTCTTATCCAGAGCGACTTACAAATTGGTCCGGGCTCTTCGCTGACCATGGCAGAACACTGATATTCCTGTCTTGCAGGAAATCATGCACAGAACGAGCAGTATGGCTGGTGGCATTGTCATGCTGGAGGGTCATGTCAGGATGAGCCTGCAGGAAGTGTACCACATGAGGGAGGAGGATGTCTTCCCTGTAATACACAGCATTGAGACTGCCTGCAATGACAACAAGCTTAGTCCGATGATGCTGTGACACACTGCGCCAGACCATGACGGACCCTCCACCTCCAAATTGATCCCGCTTCAGAGTACAGGCCTCGGTGTAACATTACTTCAACGATATTTTACTAACTATCTTTGAAATACAGGGTCCTAAAAAATTCACCACATTTATGATTTTATATGGGAATCAAAAAGCTTTCATTAAAGTTCACCATGTGCTGATGTGCTCAGCACTGTCAACAGACCCCATTATGACATCACAATGTAACGGAAGCCTTGCCATGATATCATTGCTGGTTCCATCTGACAAGCAACATTTAATTTCCACTCATTCCATGATAGATCTCTCACAGAGATAGGTTAAGTTCTTATTTTGAGAGTGTTAATATTTATCATCAATGGCTTATCGGGGGAGAAAATCAAGTGAGTTTGACAAACTCCAGAAGGAGAACTCACAGATGAAGAGCGTTATCGAAAACCTGAGGAAGCAAAACATAGCTTTAAACCAACAGGATGACCAGGACAAGTTTTCAAGTTTTGTAAGGCTCATCAGTTTTTCAAACGTTTTTCCAAAAATATCACTGTTTATTTTGTGGTTTCATAGACATACAGTAGGCCTACATCCATAAAATCTTTATCTTACAAGTTTTTCATGACACACTGTGGAAACTATTTTGCCTACTTCACTTCTGCAATTCATTTCATACTGTACCATTGTGATCCAGGGCTATCAGGAGAGCTACCCAATCCCAGAGGGCCACTTCATCAGTGATGCCAGACTTCTGCAGATGCAGAGAGCTGAGAGAGAGGCCATGGAAGCAAAGCAAAGAAAGATAAGTGCTATCCATGAGAATTATGTCCGGACTGCTCTCATCGGGGTTGGCAGCACCTTCGCGCACCACTTCGTCCCCTCTATTCAGTGCATTCCGCGGCCGAAAGCTCCACCGAGGCCTTTGCCACGAAGGCTTGAACACATAGCTCTGGCCCCACTGAAGAACGTGGTGGGGGTGGACGGAGCCCAAGGTCGACCCGGATCTCACTCTCTGGAGTCCATCCAGGTAAATAAATCATTCAGCAGCAGTAGCGTGTGGCCTGTTCCCGTCCCTCCCACTGGAGCTCCCTCCAAGAGGGGCAAGAAGAAGGAGGGCAGGCGGGGAGTCAAAGCCCTGAAAGTCCAGTCGGACCAGGGCTGTGCAGACAACAACGGACCCATTGACCTGATGGAGGAGGTGAGGGACATCGAGGCTCACCTGAAGGAGGAGGCCTGGAAGGTAGGATGGACTTCGAATTTATTGTAAATGTGAAAATTTGCAGTTCAGAATTATACTTGGACTGATAAATTGCCAAAACAGATAGTGGTTCCATGTCTAAAATCAAATCAAACTTTATTTGTCACATGGGCCAAACACAACAAGTGTAGACCTTACCATGAAACCAACAGTGCAGTTCAAGAAGAGTTAAGAAAATATTTACCAAATAAACTAAAGTAAAAAATAATAATAATTAAAGTAACACAATGACATAACAATAACGAGGCTAAATACAGGGGGTATCGGTACCGAGTCAGTGTGTGGGGGTACAGGTTAGAAAGGATACTCTCTTTTTGACAGCATGATAGATTCGATCCTAGAATACAGGATCTCTCTGTGTATTAGTTTATGTATATACTAGTTCTATATGTATTTCTATGATGGGATAATTATTTTCTGGTCTACACCAAAGGTGGTACATGAGGTGAAGGCCATGGGCAGAAGAAGTTTGGGCTCGGACATGTCCATGGGGGAAATAGTCACCAGCTCTCTGGGAAGCCTGAGCTCAGTGGATATGAACACCCCTGCGGAGCTCCGTGACTACTTGGATGTTGGGACCCCGGTAAAGGCGCGTGACAGCCCACCCAGGCCTGCTCCCCCTCCTACCAAGCCCAGGAGCAAACAGCCTCGGCCTATAAGGTTCATTAGCCTGGCAAAGGCTGCCACCGGCTCAGGTCAGTCCCTCTCATGTTCTACATTTACATTTTACATTTAAGTCATTTAGCAGACGCTCTTATCCAGAGCGACTTACAAATTGGTGCATTCACCTTATGACATCCAGTGGGACAGTCACTTAACAATAGTGCATCTAAAACTTAGGGGGGTGGGGTGAGAGGGATTACTTAACCTATCCTAGGTATTCCTTAAAGAGGTGGGGTTTCAGGTGTCTCTGGAAGGTGGTGATTGACTCCGCTGTCCTGGCGTCGTGAGGGAGTTTGTTCCACCATTGGTTGGCCAGGGCAGCGAACAGTTTTGACTGGGCTGAGCGGGAGCTGTACTTCCTCAGTGGTAGGGAGGCGAGCAGGCCAGAGGTGGATGAACGCAGTGCCCTTGTTTGGGTGTAGGGCCTGATCAGAGCCTGGAGGTACTGAGGTGCCGTTCCCCTCACAGCTCCGTAGGCAAGCACCATGGTCTTGTAGCGGATGCGAGCTTCAACTGGAAGCCAGTGGAGAGAACGGAGGAGCGGGGTGACGTGAGAGAACTTGGGAAGGTTGAACACCAGACGGGCTGCGGCGTTCTGGATGAGTTGAAGGGGTTTAATGGCACAGGCAGGGAGCCCAGCCAACAGCGAGTTGCAGTAATCCAGACGGGAGATGACAAGTGCCTGGATTAGGACCTGCGCCGCTTCCTGTGTGAGGCAGGGTCGTACTCTGCGGATGTTGTAGAGCATGAACCTACAGGAACGGGCCACCGCCTTGATGTTAGTTGAGAACGACAGGGTGTTGTCCAGGATCACGCCAAGGTTCTTGGCGCTCTGGGAGGAGGACACAATGGAGTTGTCAACCGTGATGGCGAGATCATGGAACGGGCAGTCCTTCCCGGGAGGAAGAGCAGCTCCGTCTTGCCGAGGTTCAGCTTGAGGTGGTGATCCGTCATCCACACTGATATGTCTGCCAGACATGCAGAGATGCGATTCGCCACCTGGTCATCAGAAGGGGGAAAGGAGAAGATTAATTGTGTGTCGTCTGCATAGCAATGATAAGAGAGACCATGTGAGGTTATGACAGAGCCAAGTGACTTGGTGTATAGCGAGAATAGGAGAGGGCCAAGAACAGAGCCCTGGGGGACACCAGTGGTGAGAGCGCGTGGTGAGGAGACAGATTCTCGCCACGCCACCTGGTAGGAGCGACCTGTCAGGTAGGACGCAATCCAAGCGTGGGCCGCGCCGGAGATGCCCAACTCGGAGAGGGTGGAGAGGAGGATCTGATGGTTCACAGTATCGACACTCATGTCTCACACTCATGTAAATTAGACAGGGAGATGAAGCTAGGTAGGGTGATAGAAAAACAGTAGGAATGGAAGGGACACAAATGGCTTTAGCCCAGGGCTAAGACATTTTTCCACACTTGATTTGCCTGTTTCACTGTGAGATCACCTTTACTCAAGGCTAATTGGACCCTGCTTCTGAGCAGGGAGAGCACCAAAAATATATGTGCTAAATTTAAAATGATATTCAAATGAACTAGTGTTAAAAGCTACAAACAGATAAGGAAATGAGTACATACATAAAAACAGTTCATAGAGAGATAGATGTCTGCTTTCAACCCATAGACAAGAAGGCAGCCAGTGAGCCAAAGGGCCAAATTAGGAACCAGGCCAGATTGCAGCCCCTGTCCAACCCAGAGCAGGACCTGACTAAGACCTTCAAGCTGCTCCACTCTGCCTCTGATGACTGGTGAGCATTCACTGTAGACAAGACCAATGGAGCTAGGCTAAAGGAAGCACAGTGTAGTGTCCTTGGAAATGTCTATTTGAGCTACAGAGCGTAGAAACATCTGAATTTAAGAGACCAGAGTCCCAATTGATGAACATCATTATAAGATTTTTGGAAAATGTTGTGGAAAATGCTTACATTTATTTTACTGAATTGCAGGGAGAAGAAGATCGAGGGCTTGACCTCTCTCCGTGTGATGGCTCAGAACCACATGGACATACTGATGCCTAAACTCCATGATATCTGCCTTGCCATTATACATGAGGTAGCTGTATTAATTCACTGCCCTATTCATTAATCTGCACAAATCTGCTACATTTGGAGAACAAGTCAAATTATTGTGTCATGTTTCTGATGTTCGTGGGTTGTACTGCTCAACATTAATATCTGGTCCTGTGCGTGTTATTATGATTCAGGTGAAGAACCTGCGCTCTGCAGTGTCCTGTGCTGCCATGGCCACACTGGGTGACATGTACGTACACCTCCAGAGGGCCATGGACAGTGAGGTGGAGGGGACGGCACGCGTGCTGCTCCACAAAGCCAGCGAGGCCAACACCTTCATCCGGCACGGCGCCAACTTTGCCCTGGGTCACATGGTGCAGAGCTGCACCCCTACCCGTGTCATGAATGCCCTGCTGGTCGGTGGGCTGAGGTAAAGAGGGAGAGGGGTCAATTAACACTCAATAAGGGGTAGATCCGGACTTCCACAAATTATCCCATTATCCAAACTCACCCCAATGCTATACTTCACCGTCCCCTCCACCTCAATGGAATCACATTTTTTTGTTATGTTATACTTCCTTGTGTTGTGTACTTCTTATTTTACCATTGCGTTACTTAGATTATTTTTAGCCTTTGGTGGAGAGGTACTGTCTGATGTGTGCTACTGATGTGTGTTAGCCTTTGGGGAGTAACAAGTCATTTATAAACATTTATAAAGTATATATAGTGAACACTTTACATTAGGGGCTATTAGTGAGGCACTGAGGTATTTGTAAGTACATGTACTCACATTCATAAATGCACTCAGTAATAAATACACCATTTGTGACATTTATAAATACATTTATAAATATGTATATAAATGTATATAAATGAGTCAAACCATTAATCAACCATAATAATATAATAATAATAATAATAATATATGCCATTTAGCAGACGCTTTTATCCAAAGCGACTTACAGTCATGTGTGCATACATTCTACGTATGGGTGCCTTGACAATAACTCCTTTATAACTGGTTTATAGTACATTAGTAGTACATTATTAATAATTTACAAATTGTGAACATACTATGATCAAACACCTTATTAATTATCTGATAAATCATGAACAAATCATTTAAAATAGCGTTTATAAATGTGTAAATAACTATTTATAGATTTCTTGACATTTACAAATGTAGGAATAATTATTAATTCATGGTAAGTAAACTCTTTACAAACAGTTTATTAATGGTATATTAAGGGACCTTAATATAAAGCCTTACCGAACATTTTTATCCATCGATGAGACTTCATCAATACAATCCATTATCATTCATCTCCTAACTCATGTATCTCTATGACATGTAACTGATGTGCTCTGTTTTTCCTTCCTCAGCCACCGTAACGCTGCTGTGAGGAGCTGCACTGCTCAGCACCTGGAGAGACTGGCTGAGGTCATGGGGACGACTCGTCTCCTGTCGGGGAAGAAAGGCCTCACTGACCGTTTCTTGATTGCCGTCAGTAAATTGGCTGTGGACCCTGCACAGGAAGTCAGGTGGGAAGTTCCTCCTGTAAAGTAGCTTGCTTTAACATAACAGTTAAGGCCGGGATTCAATCCATGGCTCGCAATAGCACTAGATCGCCGACAATGCAGCTTTTAAAGGTAATTTAGTCTAGAGTCAACATCTGCAGTGTTTTACACAAATACAAATTGAAATTGACTTTAAAAGCCACATTGTCAGCTGACATCCTTTAGCATCTATGCTAAAGGGTGTCATGGATTGAATTGCAGATTTTAGGTATTCCAAAACAACCACAGGTTCTCTTGGAGGGGAATAGTAATTGAAAACAAAAAGGAAAAATTATGAACACAAATAAGTTCTACGTGGCATAGAAAAATCCAAGTCCAGGCACTCATGTGGGTTTGAAAGTTAAAAAGCCAAAAGCTTTGCCCGGGATGTTTGGCCGGCAGGGATGTTCTTCTCCCATCGCCAACTAGTGACCTCCTGTGGTGGGCGGGGTGCAATGCACGGACACGGTCACCAGGTGTATGGTGTTTCCTCCGACACATTGGTGCTTCCAGGTTAAGCGGGCATTGTGTCAAGAAGCAGTGCGGCTTGGCTGGGTTGTGTTTTGGAGGATGCACGGCTCTCGACCTTCACCTCTCCAGAGTCCTTACGGGAGTTGCAGCGATGGGAAAAGATTGTCACTATCAATTGAATACCACGAAATTGGGGTAAAAATTACAAATGTAAATGAGTCCAGTTCAGTTTCCTTCCTTCTGTTTGGTGTCTAATGAAGACAACCCTACTTGATCACAGTGGTCAGCCTGAGCCAAGCGCTGTGCAGATTCGCTAAGATTTTCATAATAAGGAACGGTTAATACCCAGTTGTTATATTGTTGAGATGATTCGTAGATCAGGTAATGCGGTGCATTACTCAAACGACCCTCTTGCAAATTCTACCTAATGTATGTCTTATTTTTTCTCAGGTTGCCATCAATTGAGTACTGTTTTTAATCACAGACAGCAGAAATGATTTGATATGTTACACGTTTAAGATGATATTAATATCTTTGTCCACAGGCATCATGGTCGCAATATCTTGAGAAACGTGGCCACCAATAGCGACTTTGCTAAAATGTGGGACAAATTCGCTCTAAGGAAAGAGAGAGAATCCTTGAGGGAGGTCATCTCAAAGGTTAACCTCAAAGAAAGGTAGATTCTCTCTAGATTATTAGAAGTGTGACAAATGAGCTGATATGATTACAGAAATCCAATCCCACTGGGCACAGACATCAGTTCAATGTCTAGTTTTGATATAAAAATTGGGAACTCAACCAAAATGTGAAATCAACCAAAAATGTTGGTTAAAAGGTGGGTGAAAAAAAGCCAATTGTGTTTTCTTCGGTGATTCACCATCATCACATAGATTTTTTTGTTGTGGAAACAACGTTTATTCAACCAGTTTTTGCCCAATGGGATGAATTTAATATACTGTAAGATTATATCTTTCTGTCTTTTCTCTTTTTCAACAGGAATATCTGAATATTTCCCAACTTGACTATTATCCCCCCCAGTCCCCAAACTCCAATATTTTAGTTCATTCTAAGAAATTTGACACTATCATTCAAACCGCCATGTAAATGTATCTTTAAACTGCATTGACTCCTTGTCCAAGTCCTGAATCCACTATAAGGCCATATGAACCACATTCAAAGCACGAAATTACCTTTCCTCGAAGCTCCTATCTGATCTGCCAGCTCAATAGTGGTCTACTGAAACCATACTCACTGACCTCCACACCATCCTCAAAACCAGCAGTCCTCTTTTGGAGGCAGATTGGTCAGTGCTCCTGTATGGCACCAACATTGTGGATTTTCATCCAATACTTCTGGACTATGAGAACATTCTTTGGACAATAAAATGAGGTAAAATGGAAGCTGGCTACGGTCTCCGTTTTATCCTCCAAAACAGTGTGAGGATGTATAACAACAATACCTGTGGTTTAACTTCGGCCAGATTACCGAATGGGCACGCAGGGGCCGAGTGGGCCCCGACCTCCAGGAAATATCATCATAACATCAAAAACTAAAAGTATAGTGGATGTATATTATGGTACGTGGACGTTTTACAATTCGTGAGCTCGTTTCATAGTTTGTAGCCATGTTTTATATAAATTTGTGCATATTTTGTAGAAATTCCTGAGCATTTAAACATTTTAGTGGGGATGTTGTATATCAATTTTCTTACTGGTGCTCTTCCATGCCGTCCTTGGGAGGGGTGCGTCACTTGAGTAGGTTGAGTCACTGACGTGATCTTCCTGTCTGGGTTGGCGCGCCCCCTTGGGTTGTGCCGTGGTGGAGATCTTTGTGGGCTATACACGACCTTGTCTCAGGATGATAAGTTGGTGGTTGAAGATATCCCTTTAGTGGTGTGGGGGCTGTGCTTTGGCAAAGTGGGTCGGGTTATATCCTTTAAACGTTGAGAGAATTGAGACATGGATTGTGCGTGTCATTCAGAGGGTGATTCGGCAAGACAACTGGGTTAATTGCCTTTGAACGGGGTATGGTCCAGGCGCACCGGGTTAAGTGTGTCAAGAACTTCCACACTGCTGTTTTTTTCATGCTCAACCGTTTCCCATGTGTATCAAGAATGGTCCACCACCCAAAGGACATCCAGCCAACTTGACACAACATGGGCCATCATCCTTGTGGAACGCTTAGGGCAGCTTGTAGAGTCCATGCCCCAACAAATTGAGGCTGTTCTGAGGGGAAAAGGGTGTGCAACTCAATATTAGGAAGACGTTCCTAATGTTTTGTGCACTCAGTGTATGTAGTCCTACATGTTTATAAATAGTACTGTATCACAAACCACAGTACAAAACCATATAAAGTGTGGGCCTGTAGTATCTGTAAATCAACTAAATGTAGTTTTTTATTTCCATTTGCAGATAATAAAGCATCATTGTTCATGTAATAATCTAATATTAGCATTATATCTTTAGGAAGAGGAAATGGTCATAAAATCAAATAGATGAAAAGACGGAAACAAATGTTTTTGAACTACTTATTTTATTTAAAAATGTCAAATTCAGTGCAAATTAATGTAGTGCATTAATGTCTAGATCCCTGTTGGGTGGAAAAGTGTCACAAGAATCCTGTGGGAGGAGAGAACAAGAGAATACATTCAATTAATGGGTGTTAACTAATCAGGGTTCAACAAAGCACTTTAAGTCCTCAATTCCTTCAAAAGTGAGAGAGAAGGAGAAAGGAGTATGGTCCCTGCAGTAGGACTACATGATGGCCATGAGGTTCTCCAAGTGGTACTCCAGGAGGCTGGGGAGCTCAGTGACCAGCGACTCTGGGTTAAAGTACCAGGCCAGCTGCTGGCCAAAGATGTCATCTAGCAGAGCCATCAGCCTGCCCTGAAGAGAACACCACACAACACATAGAAAATGGCTGAGTTACTAGTTTATCAAGAGGAGAGAGACAATTAGAAATATTCCCCCTAAAATGACATTGAAGCCTGGTTAACCATGAATAAGGAAGTCAAAAGGAAGTACACTAAGAATATGGAAGTAAACAGGAAGTAACCTCTTGACTCTTACATTTACATTTAAGTCATTTAGCAGACGCTCTTATCCAGAGCGACTTACATTGAGCAGCAGCAGGTATCTGTCAGCCTCTGGCTCCATGTTGGCAGCAGTGGGCAGGAACGAGTACAGGAGAGCGAACAGACGCTCCACGAACCCACCAGGGTGCTAAAGGAAACAAATGAGGAGAGAATAGAAGAGGAATTTAAGTGAAACTGCTAATAGAGAGATATAAAAACATGTACCAGTGAGATACTACTTACCACCATCAGGGACTTCTGAGCTGTCATCATCTCAAACAGCACCAGCTCAAAGAGGACATCTATCATGTTCACATGATGGATCTAGGACAAGAAAACATGTTTGGAGAAAATAGGAATGATTTCATATAGATCAGCTACTGTGATGTATAAAATACATGCATGTGGAAGAACTCAGTGAGACTTGAAAGAGTTAATGAACTCACCTTTACCTCAGCCAGCTCCCTCTCAATGTCATTACGCTTGGAGGGGTCACTCAGGTAGTCCACAAAGTCATTATAGCTGCGGATGTACTTGGCCTCGTCCTATGACAAAGAAAAGAGCATCTTAGTGAACAGAACACATTTCCCCTCAGGGACGCTCTCTTTCTCTTGGAAGAGAATGAGTTAGTGAGTTATGTGGTTGGCCTGAACCAGGGCGCCCAGGAGGACCTTTCCCGCCACAAACAGATGGTTCCTGCTCAGGGTGGAACCAAGCACGGTCTTGGGAAGAGTTAGGGTGAGACATCTTCCTCTAGGAGACAGAACAAGAAGTCACAGAGAGAAAAAGGAAAGTGGGTCCACTCACAGTGAAGGCCTGGCGCAGGGAGACGAGCCTCAGTCCTCCACTCTATTGGTGGTAAGATAGAGGCTGTGAAAGGGAGGGAATGGAGCATGTCAACCATTAGTCAATGGGAGATAACAACATTATGACCACAATCCTTCAGCATCTGACAAGCCCAGACTACAGACATTTAGAGGAACTCACTTTAGCAGAGTAACCTCCCTCTCCTTAGGCAGCAGGTCCTCCTCCCAGCCCTGCGACAACAAAACAAGCATTCAAAATCAGTGACCAGTGCAATGACATAACAAACAATCGGTCAATGGAAGGATCTTATTGATCCTGGTCAATAGTATGTGTGTGTAACGTCTGACCTCATCGCAGTTGTGGCCCTCAGGCTCTGGGTCAGTGAACTGCTGAGTGGTGGGCGTAGAGAAGGAGGCAGCCTCCGATCACGCTGAAGAGAGAAGTCCGTCCAGCCCCATGTGGAGTGTGGCGTACACCACTGAAACATCAGTCTGCTGCTCAAAACACACACAACACACCCGTTTACCACACACACACACGTTATTAAAAAACACCAAATCGAATGCAAAAATGCCCATAGTCTATATACATAGGAAATCGTTTATTTACCTGGAAGCAGCCAAGCGTCACATCCACAGACGTCTCGTGGCGGAGGTGAGACGCATAGTGGGTCACCCTGCCAGCCACACGCTGACAGAGAGAATACATGTTAAGGCCAAATGGAATTAGTGAAGAAAAGCCTAATCTAATACTATTTCAGTAGTATTTACGTCTTACCTGGATCCAAGTGATGGACTGCACTTTGGTGGCACAGTAGGGGATGCCCTCTGGACTAAGCCTGGCTGTCTCCTTGGAGATGGCCCACACCAGTTGAGCCTCCAGGCCTCTCACCCTACTCATGTGGTGCATCCTCACCACCACCTGCTGTTGAGATAAACAACAAGACAACATCAACAAAACCACTTCAGCAATTGCTGTGACACATTTCCATCAAGATCAAATGACTGACCACGTAGATTAGGATTAGCTAGTTACAAAGACACATACCTGGGATCCCCCACACATGTAGGTGATGATGGGGCTGATGAACTGGAAAGTTCTCCAAGCTTTAACCACTGGACCGACAATGTTCTGCACATTACAATACATTCATGTTGGAAACAGTAAACATTGTAACAGTGATGTGACTGTGTGTGTGTGTGGGGGGGTCTCTTACCCTGATCACAACAGACCCACAGTACAGGGGGCTGAACCTAATCGGAATCAACTGCCAATTGCCAGTGGCCTCCTAAAGCAGAAAGCAGACAAGAGATTTGTTTCATGTCAAAGAGAAACTTGAATATCAGGGATATTTTTCAAACATAAAACCCCAAACTTTCAGAAAATTGTACCTCAAGGATAGTCTGCACATCTGGCACATCCTCAAGGATGATAGCATTGATAGCATTGATAGCATGATAGCACTATTGTTAGGACATAAAACGTAGCAAGATTGCTAATACTAGCTAGCTAGGCAGCAAAAGTTGATCGCTTAGCAACAGTTACTAAAGTTAATGTTAGCAAGCAAACTAGCTAGCTACAACATCTCTAGCACAAGCATTTTTGCCAAGTCTGAATGATAGAAATACACAACATTTAGCTAATTATAATGACATTTTTAAATGTAGTAAAATAACGTCCACGCAGTCTCTCCGCCAGTCTTGAAAAACACCCAGCCATTTTCCAGTCGATTGTTCTCAGGTCTCAAAAATCAAACAGTTTGTTGTCAGCAGCAAACGGAAGCTGTTGTTTTCGCACGGACGGTTAGATGTCTCTTGGCAGCACACTTTCGAAAATGATTGTTTACCAAATTGACAACTGTGTTGCCATAGAAATGAGTTTGGAATTCTATGATTCCCTTTAGAATCCATTAAAATTGCTTGTCATCATTCTAGTGAAGTCGACGTGCTCCTTCGTAGCTCAGTTGATAGAGCATGACGTGTTGCAAACATTGCTAAGAAGATAGATAACGATTTCAGGGGATTGGCCAAGATGGCTGCTTGAACAGACGCTTTTTTTTACGGAGCTCCGTACCAAACTTCAGAAAGATTGTGAATTTTTTTTATTTTATTTTTAAGTTTAGTCATTATTATTTTTATTTGTTCAAGATATAAAACCTTTCCTGTGACTGGAATGATAATTGGATACTTTATTTCAGCATGTCCATGCAAAGTCGTGACAAAAAAAGAAAAGAAAAAGTTAGCCGTTCTATTGCTAATCAACAAGAGAGAAACGTGCTTATAGACAACTGCCATAACTACACTTGGCCTATGGAGAATATCATGCTTTCGAATGCTAAAATGACGAATTCCCCTCTTTACCGGTTACTCCGTGCAAACCTCCACCCTCCAAAAAAAACCAACATGAACTCTGACATCGTGGCTACCCTCTCCTTACTCATCAACTCCAGGTGTGACGCCATTGAGAAAATGGTAGCCGCGAACACCATGGTTATCGAAGGCTTGAAAAAGACTGGAGTTTGCATGTGGTGAAATTAATGATGTGACAAAAGTTGAAAAAAATGTGGAAAGGGTGGAAAAGAATAACAATGTCTACCATAGACGTCTCACTGATCTGAAACAATACACAAGAAAATGGAACCTGAGACTCTACGGCTTGCTAGAGGTGGAGAATGAAGATGTGCGAGGAGAGGCTATCCGTATCTGCCAAGAAGGTTTGCCTGCAGAGAAGAACAAAGTTGGTGATACCATCGACGTTGTACATCGCCTCGGCAAGAAGCAACAGCAAAGCGATTCAAGACCCAGGGGTATCATCATCCTATTCACTACCAGATTCTACAGGGATGCTGTCTGGAAAGCTGCTAGGAAGAACGCCTTCCTTCAGAGCCATGGTATGCGTTTCGCCGAGCATCTCAGCAAGGAAGACATAGAAAGACGGAACAAGTTGTGGCCAACGATCAAGATAGCACGAAGTGAGGGGAAGGCTGCTTACTTCGTCGGAGGACGAGGTTTCATCAACGGTTCAGAAATCCATATTCCTCCCTAAAATCTCACCAGAAGGAACAGGTTGATGGTTTCAGCCATGGTATTCTCATTTTCCTTATGTTGTTTACCTAACAAGTATCAGGTGACTATTTTAAAGGAATACTCAGGTATTTCAATTCATTAGTTTGTTCTTGTATGACCAGAAGTCCTATTTTGTTTATAAACTTATGAAGAAGATTGAAAGCTGAATTTGTGTTTTATGTATACAGTAACTAAGATACTGTTTTAAATGGCATACAGGTCTGCTCTGACTTTACACCGTTATTGTTCTATTTAGTTATTAATACTTATTTCCAAAAAAGGTCTTAGGAACGTTTATATGTAAAACATTTTGTTTATTCAAATATTTTATGATCAGTTTTCATATGTACTTAAAATAGTAGGTACCCTTTTATTTAAATTATGATTTGTATGATTTCTCAGAATAGTTCCTGATTACACTAGAGGGTTTTTAGTCTCTCTTACTACAAGAACCCTTGGTTTGGTCTTGAACATAATTTCCAGTTGAGTTGCATTTCAAAGGTTATGGAATAAGCTATTTTCACTTTAAATTGACTTAAATGGTGCAGATCTCGGTTCCTTATCGTTTACGTTCACTGCTCCTACGTCTTTGACTCATCCTACTACAGTTTATACTTTTATATAATCTTTGTTGTTTTGTCTTTGTCTATATTATCTCTTAATGCTAGGGGGTTACGAAACAGTGTGAAGCGCAAGGCCTTATTTTTATTTGCTAAACAATTTCGAACAGATTTTTTCTTTTTTTCAAGAGTCACTCAATTTCTGCTGATGACAACTTCTGGAGGTCACAGTGGGGCAACGATATTTGGCTTTCCCATGGATCTGAACGCTCTGCTGATGTCACTACAATGAAAAATACCTTTGGTGGTAATATTCTACACTCGGAATGTGACCCCTTTGGTCACTTTATTTGTATTGTGATCAGTTACAATGACATTACACTCATTACTGTAAACTTCTACGGGTACAACACCAAACATGAGAATGATGAGTTGCTTGAATCTATAGAGAAACATATACTTCATTGGTTATCTAAATTTCCCAATTCGTTATTATTGATAGGAGGGGACTTTAACATTACAATAGATAATTCAACTGATAGGTGGCCCCCAGGTAGGCCAACCAATCAGAATTTGGGTTTAATACTTTTTATGGAAAAGTTTGATCTTACTGATATATGGAGAGAGAGGTTTCCGGCCGACAGATCATTCACTTGGAGTAACAAAACAGGCTCCAGACAATCCAGAATAGATTTTTGGCTTATATCCAAATGTATTGATAGTGAGTGTGTTACTACAAATATTTGTACTACTCCCCTCACAGACCATATGGCTATTTACATTGATATCAACATATTTACCCCTGATACAAACCTTGGTAGAGCATCCTACTGGAAGCTAAATAACTCATTATTAAATAATGATATAGTTACATTTGAGGTTAAAGATCTGCTCTCACACTTTTGGGAAAGGGCTTGTGAAGAAAAATCTTATTGCAAGAACTGGGAGCTCTTTAAATTTGAGGTGTCCAAATATCTTAGAAAATATGGTAGTAATCTTGCTAAGACCAGAAGAGCTGAGGAGGAAAAGGTGATCATTAAGATAACTTCCCTTTCTCAGAGGTCCCCAGCTGACCTCTTGGGGGAGGAGAAGATGGAACTAATTGAGTTACAAAATAAACTGGATAATATATATAAATTAAAAGCAGAAGGAGCCTTTATTAGATCTAGGAAAAAATGGATTGAGGAGGGAGAACAGAATTCATCCTATTTCTTTAGACTTGAGAAATTTCACTCTAAAAATAACACTATCCATAAGTTAAACATTGATGGTGTTATTACAGATGACCAAAAATGAATCGCTAAATACTGCAGCAATTTTTTACAGAAAATTGTATAGCTCTACGTACTGTCAGGAATCCACAGATATGTTTTTTAACTCACTGAATAATGTTCACTCTATCAGTGATATAGAATCTAAACAGTGTGATGAACCCATCAAAGTTGAAGAGATTATAGAGTCTATCAAACATCTAAAGAACAATACATCACCAGGTGTTGATGGAATTACATCAGAATTTTACAAATTATTTTCTGAACAAGTAGCTCCCTTCCTATTCGAAGTCTTTTTAGAGAGTATTAAAAACAATGTTCTCCCTCCTACAATGAGTCAGGGGTTAATAACACTGATACCTAAGCCTAAAAAAGAAGTGCTGCTCATCGATAACTGGCGTCCAATTTGTCTTCTTAATAATGACTATAAGATATTAGCCTCACTACTTGCAAAAATAATTAAAGAAGTTCTGGATGCAATCATTGATGAAACACAGTCTTGCTTCATGAGGAACAGACATATTTCTAACAATGTCAGACTAGTATTAGACATACTTGACTACTCAGACCTAATAACTGAGGATAGCTTCATATTATTTTTAGATTTTTATAAAGCATTTGACACAGTAGAGCATCAGTTTCTCTTCCACTCCCTTGAGAGACTTGGCTTTGGGGATTTTTTCTGTAAGGCTATTAAGACTCTCTATGCAAATGGTAACAGCTCTATCAAATTGAAATATGGCACCTCACCTAGATTTGAGTTAAAGAGAGGAATTAGGCAAGGTTGTCCTATCTCTCCGTACCTGTTTTTATTAATCACCCAACTTCTTGCAAATTCTTTAAATAATAGTCCTGTACAAGGTATTTCCATAGCTGGTAAAGAAATTATTATAAGCCAGCTGGCTGACGATACTACACTTTTTCTGAAAGACGCTAACCAAATTCCCATATCGATCAATGTGATACAATCCTTTTCCAAAGCGTCTGGTCTATATCTTAACATTAAGAAATGTGAACTCATGGCTGTCAAAGATTGTGTGACACCTTCATATTATGGTATTCCAGTAAAAGAAGAACTTACATATTTAGGCATAACCATTACAAAGGATCAGAAGTCTAGAGGCTTACTAAATTTAACCCTCTTATTAAAAAAACCCAGAAGAAACTAAATCAATGGCTACAGAGGGATTTATCTTTAAAGTCCTAATAACCAAGGCTGAAGGTATCTCTAGACTAACATATGGTGCTCTATCTTTATATCTTGACCGTAAAATAAGCAAGGAGATAGACCAGATGCTTTTCAACTTTCTTTGGAGAAACCGTACCCATTACATTAGGAAAACTGTTGTAATGAACACTTATGAGAATGGTGGACTGAATTTTCTGGATTTTACTACTTTAAATAATACTTTCAAGATCAATTGGATAAAACAATTCCTAAGAAGACCCACTTCTATCTGGAATTTTATTCCTCATCATGTCTTCTCTACTTTTGGTGGCCTTAACTTCATGTTGTTTTGCAATTATAATATTGACAAAGTTCCAGTGAAACTTTCTGCTTTTCATCGGCAGGTTTTCTTGTCATGGTCCTTAATTTATAAACACAATTTTTCTCCACACAGATATTATATATGGAATAATCGGGATATATTGTATAAAAATACCTCTCTGTTTTTAGAATATTGGTTCAGAAATAATATCCTATTGGTGAGCCAACTGGTAAATGCAGAGGGTCTTTTACTCAGTTATAAAGAATTCTTATCACTTTACAAGGTCCCTGTAACACCTAAAGATTTTGCAATTGTTTTAGATGCCATTCCCTCAGGTGTTGCTATGTTATTCAGGAACATGTCAAGACCTGACCCTCAGAGCCTACCTTCTATTGACCCTGTTGACTCATCAGTAGGAAAGATTTGTTTCTCTTTTGGTCCATTCAACAAGAGAGCGATTACGATCCTTGTTTCAGCAGGATGTTGTATCTTTACCTTATGTCATGCCTTATTGGAATTGATTTATTGATAATATCTGTTGGAAAAAAGTTTGGATGTTGCCACAAACATACCTACTTGTTAACAAAATTAAGGAAGTTTCCTTTAAAATTATTCATAAATATTATCCTGCCAACCACTATATGAAGAAGTTTAAGGAAAACATCAACTCAAATTGCTCCTTTTGTAATGACCACCCAGAAACAGTTGTGCATCTTTTTTGGCATTGTATGCATGTAAGAAAACTGTGGCAAGACATCAGTAGGTTTATAATTGAACACATTTATGAAGATTTTACACTATTGTGGAGAGATGTACTGTTTGGATTCTTTACATACAATAGAAATAAGCAGAATCATTTTTATTTAATTAATTTCATTATTCTTTTGCCAAATTTCATATACACAAATGTAAATTTACAAACAGAAAACCACATTTTCGTATCCTACAAAAAGAAATTGAACTGTATTTTAAGACGGTTAAATGCTCTACTAACAAAAAAGCTGTTAGAATTGTAAGTATATGCATGTCCCTTAAGGTCCTTGTGTAATTGTAATGTGATATTGTACCCCCTAGCTCGATTGTCCATTGTTTGTAATCTATGTATGCTTGTGTTCCCTCATGTGCTTTATGTATTGATTTGTTGTTAATAAAATAAAATAAAATATTTTAAAAAAGATAACGATTTCAGGGATTTTTGTGATGAGTTATCTGAAATTGAGATAAAAGACTATTAAAAGCCTTAAGGACAATAGGTCCCCTGGAAATTATGGTTTAATAAGGGAGTTTTATAAAGCATTCAATGATAAATTGATTCCTTTCATTCTTGCGAAGTTTCAAGAATCAATAGAAAATGGGGAGTTTACCGGCTTCCTTAAAGCAATGTTCAATTACTTTGATTCCCAAACCTAATAAGGATAACTCTTTATTTAGACAACTGGACTCATTATTCTGTTGAATAATGATGGGAAATTATAACTAGATATTTTCGCATCAGCTCTTTTTCAGAGCATATCTGATTGGTCAAAAGAGCAATTACTCAAAAAAAATTACTGAATTGGGCTGCCTGTCTCCACGAAGCCATAGAAACCTGGACATGCTCCAAATGAAATGTTCCATCCTGTCAGTACTGATGTTGAATGGCATTAAATACACTTTTTTTTAAATCTCTCCCATCCACTGTAGGTTTGTTGAACATGATTGGAAATGAAACTCCAGCACACCGGTAGCACTAAAGACTTGTGAGTATAACTTTTCCAGATGAGTTGAACCTACCTGTCGGTGTGGTGGGGATATTCCTGGGAGGTCTACTAATGAAGAGGTATAAGCTTGGCGTTGTGTCTGGAGCCCAGCTGTCTTTCGTCACCTCCTTCATGGCCTACCCCCTCCTCCCTCTGCAGTCTGGCACTAAGTGTGACAACGTTCAGGTGGCTGGTCTGACCGTGTCCTACAACGGGTAAATATGACATCCGATTGGTTGGTTGGTGGGTGGGTTGATAAAAACAAAAGTTTGGATCAGTGGAATATGAGGGAGAGTGAGACCAGAACACACATAGGCTTGTGCCGGGGCTCCCTCTTGTGGGAATATACAGTATGGTTGTTACTGAGCCAGGATTCCTGGCTGTTTTGTCACTGTGCCTGTCAATGATAGTTCAGCAACAATTATTTAAACATCATTATTACCAGGCATTTTCTCTGTTCCCTAGGTCCCCTGGTGTACGATGGCAGCCTGTTGTCAGAGTGTAACAGAGACTGCTCCTGCTTGGCTGGGGAGTGGGACTCTGTGTGTTCAGACAATGGCATCACTTACACCTCACTTGCCTCGCAGGCTGCTCCAGCTTTACAGGTTACAGGTCTTCACAAGGTTTTCACACACGGTTGCTGGTATTTTGGCCCATTCTTCCATGAAGATCTCCTCTAGAGCAGTGATGTTTTGGGGCTGTTGCTGGGCAACACAGACTTTCAACTCCCTCCAAAGATTTTATATGGGGTTGAGATCTGGAGACTGGCTAGGCCACTCCAAGACCTTGAAATGCTTCTTACGAAGCCACTCCTTCGTTACCCGGGCGGTGTGTTTGGGATCATTGTCATGCTGAAAGACCCAGCCACGTTTCATCTTCAATGCCCTTGCTGATGGAAGGAGGTTTTCACTCAAAATCTCAAGATACATGGCCCCATTCATTCTTTCCTTTACACGGATCAGTCGTCCTGGTCCCTTTGTAGAAAAACAGCCCCAAAGCATGATGTTTCCACCCCCATGCTTCACAGTAGGTATGGTGTTCTTTGGATGCAACTCAGCATTCTTTGTCCTCCAAACACGACGAGTTGAGTTTTTACCAAAAAGTTATATTTTGGTTTCATCTGACCATATGACATTCTCCCAATCTTCTTCTGGATCATCCAAATGCTCTCTAGCAAACTTCAGGCGGGCCTGGACATGTACTGGCTTAAGCAGGGGGACACGTCTGGCACTGCAGGATTTGAGTCTCTGGCGGCGTAGTGTGTTACTGATGGTAGGCTTTGTTACTTTGGTCCTAGCTCTCTGCAGGTCATTCACTTGGTTCCCCCGTGTGGTTCTGGGATTTTTGCTCACCGTTCTTGTAATCATTTTGACCCCACGGGGTGAGATCTTGCGTGGAGCCCCAGATCGAGGCAGATTATCAGTGGTCTTGTATGTCTTCCATTTCCTAATAATTGCTCCCACAGTTGATTTCTTCAAACCAAGCTGCTTACCTATTGCTGATTCATTCCACCCAGTCTGGTGCAGGTCTACAATTTTGTTTCTGGTGTCCTTTGACAGCTCTTTGGTCTTGGCCATAGTGAAGTTTGGAGTGTGACTGTTTGAGGTTGTGGACAGGTGTCTTTTATACTGATAACAAGTTCAAACAAGTGCCATTAATACAGGTAACGAGTGGAGGACAGAGGAACCTCTTAAAGAAGAAGTTACAGGTCTGTGAGAGCCAGAAATCTTGCTTGTTTGTAGGTGACCAAATACCTTTTTTCCACCATAATTTGCAAATAAATTCATAAAAATCCTACAATGTGATTTTCTGGATTTCTTTTTCTCATTTTGTCTGTCATAGTTGAAGTGTACCTATGATGAAAATTACAGGCCTCTCTCATCTTTTTAAGTGGGAGAACTTGCACAATTGGTGGCTGACTAAATACTTTTTCGCCCCACTGTAACTAGTGACATCCATAAGGGATTATAGCGTTAACATGGATTCAGCTGGTCAGCATATGTCATGGAAAGAGCAGGTGTTCTTAATATTTTATACACGCAGTGTAACTCATTGGCACTGAAATAAGTTATTTTCAACCATTAACTGGGGCCTTGTTGAGGCCTTATCTAGGTAAGTAATTGCTGATTGACAATAAAGTATTATTTTGATGTATGGAAAAATATGGTATGCAATTCCTATGTAGAGAAGGTTTTAATATAATAATAATAATAATATATGCCATTTAGCAGACGCTTTTATCCAAAGCGACTTACAGTCATGTGTGCATACATTCTACGTATGGGAGATCCCGGGGATCGAACCCACTACCCTGGCATTACAAGCGCCATGCTCTACCAACTGAGCTACAGAAGGACCACATAATTTGAGTCAATTGGAGGTGTACCTGTGGATGTATTTCAAGGCCTACCTTCAAACTCAAAAGAAATCAGCCAAGACCTCAGAACAAAAATTGTAGACCACAAGTCTGGTTCATACTTGAGAACAATTTCCAAATGCCTGAAGGTAACACATTCATCTGTACAAACAATAGTACACAAGTATAAACACCATGGGACCACACAGCCGCCATACCACTCAAGAAGGAGACACGTTCGGTCTCCTAGAGATGAACGTACTTTGGTGCAAAAAGTGCAAATCAATCCCAGAACAACAGCAAAGGACCTTGTGAAGATGCTGGAGGAAACAGGTACAAAAGTATCTATATGCACAGTAAAAACGAGTCCTATATCGACATGACCTGAAAAGCCGCTCAGCAAGGAAGAAGCCACTGCTCCAAACCCACCATAAAAAGCCAGACTACGGTTTACAACTGCACATTGGGACAAAGATCGTACTTTTTGGAGAAATGTCCTCTGGTCTGATGAAAGAAAAATATAACTGTTTTCTATATGGTAGTTGTTCAATATGACTTCAACTTTTACAGGGCACTCTTGTAAAAAATACATGTTTAATCTCAGTGTTTAAATAAAAGTTAAATAAAATTAAAAAACAACACAAACACAGGATATGGGGTACACATGCTATCACATCATTACATACTACTGCACCTGCATTCCAGCAGCATTCCAGCATCTGGAATTGACTCAACATGTTTGAGGGGGTGATCAAGACAAGTGGGGGAAGAGGTGGCTGTCGAATGTATGATTCTGATACATATATGTACAGGTAAGTTCACTGGGGGGGGGCATCCATGTTTGTGTCCGTACTCTGAGGTGTGTTTGAATATGAATGAGCAGCAGTGTTGTGATGTGTTCTATACCGTCCTTGCAGAGTAATCTTCCTTGGCCTCATCACATGTCTCAGTGGCTCCTCCTTAGGAGGTAGGGGGACACCACCATGGGACAGCCCCCACACTCATCGCTAGAGATCGAACTTCAGACTCCTCAACACACCGAAAGAGATTAAGGTGCACACCCTTAGAGAGAGCCGGAACAGTATAACTCCCTCCAAACTCACAGAGGAGGTGGAACTATATAACACCCAGGGAGAGAACGAGTGACCTCAGTCAAACACAGTCAGAAAGAGGAGGTGGAAGAGGGGTTAGATAGAGGAGGAGGTTACCCCAGAGGCCATACCTCCTGTTCATGTGAGCAAAATAGAGCAGAAGGCTTCTGATCAGCTAAATGGCAGGCAGAGGGAGAGGTCATCGTGATTCACACCCAGAGATAAAGACAAACCACACAACCTCTTGGTTGAGATTAACCACACAGAGGTAGAGGCAGAGGGCCTTCATGGCTAGCAAGTCAGCCTGCCTGCTATAATCCTCAAGTCAATTGTATTTAAATTCATGTTCATTAAAGATTTTTATTCAAGATTTTACTTAATGATCATTTTTCACTGTCTTCAACCCTCAAGAACCAGGGTGAGTCTGGGTCACCCTTTTCCAGAGCAAATACAACTTGCATATCATCATAGACTAGGCCGAAACGTTAATCTTTGAACCTTGCCTGAATAAAATAATGCTTTTTTTTATAGTGATCAAGAGTTGCGCTTTTTCCTTTTCTATGATGATTCACATTTTTGGTTGCACCTCAACTCAGCGATGGTTGAGCGCCCTCCGTTTTTTTGTTGTCAAATAATACATTTTTTTGTAAATTTACAAAGTAAATTATTAAAAGCATTAAAATTGTGATGTTTCCCACCTATTTACATAACCTACTCCACACTTGCAAAGTGAAAGATTATACAAATTTTCTGAAATTAAGTAGTAATTAGAAGAAAAGCAGAATTGAGTCCAATTATAATACAAATAATTTAATGGTCTATGGTTCAATCCCATTTTTGAAGGTCTGATGAATAATTAATATTGTTCCTCCTCTTCCTTGTGGCAGGCGCAGCAGTACACTGCCCTCCAAAGCCTGCAAAATAGTCGCCGGACTGCCCCTTTCCTAGCTCTGCATGGAACATCCAGTGTCACGTCCTTGGTGACGTGTTGGGTGACATCCGGGATGACCACAGCAACATCCTCTGGAAGGGGAAAAAAGAGGATCCGAATGTAAAAAAATGCAAACCGTAGCTTCTAAACACTGGCCAGTTGAAAGGTTCTACTAAGATGTCAAGACAAACAGCACCTGTCAGAGTGCTCTCTAAGTGTTACTCACCTGCTTGGATGTCAGCTGGCAGAGTGGCGAAGATGGCCATCGTGAGAGTCCTTTCTTCAGGTGTGACATCCACAACCTCCAAGAGGGAAGAGATGGGCTCTGCATCTGTATAAGGGGTGATGTCCACAACCTCTAGGTGGGAAGAAGCCGGGTCTGCCTCTGTGTTAGGGGTGATGTCTACAACTTCCAGGTGGGAAGACGCCTGATCTGCCTCTGTGTTAGGGGTGATGTCCACAACCTCCAGGTGGGAAGAAGCCTGATCTGCCTCTGTGTTAGGGGTGATGTCCACAACCTCAAGGTGGGAAGAAGCCAGGTCTGCCTCTGTGTTAGGGGTGATGTCGACAACCTCCAGGTGGGAAGAAGCCTGATCTGCCTATGTGTTAGGGGTAATGTCCACAACCTCCAGGTGGGAACAAGCCAGGTCTGTATTATGAGTGACAACAGCAATCCTGATGAGCTCTACTACTACAAGGCACCAAGATGTCATCAGAACAGGCATCTGTCAGAGTGCTCTCTATCATTGCTACTCACCTGCTTGGATGTCAGCTGGTAGTGTGGTGGAAACGGCCACCGCGAGGACAGGGGGGACTGGTAGGGTGGCTGCAGGGGTCTGGAAGCAGCTCTGCACCTCGTCCGCCACAAAGGCACAGACAGAGCTCATATAAAAAGGGCTCTGGAGGTCATCGGTGGAGAAGGACTGACTGATTCTCCCGAGGATCGACCGCACAGAGTCAAAAGCAGCAGCCCGGGAGAAAGGGATGTGAGGGGAAGGGTCCTTTAACATGCAGGAGAACTTCTCCACTACGGCCGCCACCATGCCTACGGCCATCCCACTTATAAGGATTGGGTGCTCTGAATGGCCTTCCTCTGGCTGAAGCCACAGGGCCAGGAGGAGCCTGGGCACCACCTCCACCACCACCTGAGATGGGCTGAGCAGGTTGCTACGGGGCTCATTGGACTGCTCGCCCAGAATGCTCCTCACAGCTCTTTCCACGATGCTGTGGACCTTAGGACCGCTGAAATTAACAAAAAGGAGAAGCCAAATCTAAACGATGTGCTCACAGAGAACACTGTCTTAGTCTGTTTCCTTCCACAGCCTTCAAATAAAACACAGAGCAATTCAAATTTCCTGGCTTCTGATTTTTCTGTTCTTTATTTTACCCACACCTCCTGGAGTGCTGCTGGTGGCAGGGAATGGCAGTGAAGGTGAGTGCTGACGTGGTACTCACCTCTACCTAAGGGATTTTTTGCCCTGAGACACCAGCCAGTTGCTCATGTGCTCTGTGGTGACATGGGGTGGGACCTGGCCTTGACTCTGGAGCAGCAAATATTGGACGATAAGCTTCTTCTGCAAGATGAGGTAAGGTGACCATGCCACGAAATACCATATCATGTGCTTTCAGAAGGGCCTCTCGCAACATTTTACAACTGCTCATGCCTCACAATTTGCAAGTGATATTAAGAACTCTTATGACCACCTTCTCTAAACTGTCTTGAAATACAACTCTCTTTCTGTTGTTTATGTTTTTGTGGGATGAATCTTACCTGTTAATTGTAATATGTTTCCTCCCAGCAGGCCTGCAGAGTCTGAAAATAAAGGCTGCTTCTACAGAATCCTTTGAAGATAATGAAAATAATGATGCTCTGTTATGCACATTAAGCACAGGCATTTACAGTATGCTAAAATTAATTTCTCCTAAGATTACCTTTGTGGGACCATAAGTGAACTCCGGAATGCACCAAACCCTATCCATGGTAAGATGGGGAAGAAATGCAGCGCAATAGATATACGGGATGCTCTAGAGATAACAGGAATGACTTAATGTCACGAATGATCAATGACTGTGGAGTCGTCCAATATGCTGCACTTAGAATTGAGTTGTAGGCGATGTTTACATTCTATTGCCATGGAGAAATGGAATGGGTAGAACCTGTTTAATTGGGTATGCTTCTATGTCTTTATTTCTTGAAAGATTAAACTCTTTATTATGTCATAATGTGTATGAGAGGACGTAGGAGCCCGTCCAGATTCATGACGCGATTATCCAGGTGTATGTTGCTTAGACCTACTAATCCAACCTTGGTTTACAAGTTAAATACATTGTTTATATATGCCTATACAAATCTATCGACCACATCCATTTTAAGTAATGATTGTCAATTGAAAATGTGGTTGTTGTGTTATCCTGTTGTGCGCCTTGAGTATCAGTCCCCTTAAGCACATTATTCCAATATTTTTCCTGAGCTCTGAATTGACACAATGAACACTTTTGAAAAGTTATTCGGTTAAAAATAAGAGTGTGAATGACAATAAACGTATGACTTAGATTGTATGCATAATAGTGTAGTAAACAATATCGCTCAGCGAAGGAACTTTTGGTGTTAGGAAAGTGTCCGTTTTTAGTCTCCATGACCCGTATCACTTCGTTGTCTTGTTGGTAATAGTAAAAATGCATGACAGTCCGCATTGTAATGGTCTTACAGGTGTTTTTCATTTTGCTTCTCACATTAAACAGACATTTGAGAACGGAATTGCTTACTGTTGTACCTATGATGCACAGACACACTAAAGCTGTACAGTGTAGTTTGAATAATCAGTTTAGTTGGGTCTACTCTTCATTATAAAACAATATTGTTGAATGGTTTAAAATACATCAGAAGCTGAATAAGTCTTGATGGAGACAGCTTGTTTTGCCAAGGAAAGTGAAAAGGACTGAGGGAAAGTAAAATGGAAAATACATGGAAAGGATCATGGAAGAACCTCAAAGAACATTGCATTTTCAAGATCATGTAACATCAAACATAACATCAAAATGCATCTTATATTCCTGCCCGTACAGAAAAACCACATGATTTCAACTGACATTTTATGTGAAATCATGTGAAAACATGTTTTGGAACACTACGTGATCACATTTTCACAAGTGTAGTTTAATGTAATCTCATGTTGCTTTACATGTTATCACATTATCTTCACATAAGATTACATGAAAACATGTTTTTGGAACAATTTCCGTGTTCACATGTGAAATTCATGTGGTTTTTGCGTAAACGCCCTGCAGTTCCACACACTTAAAATGCACATGTACGATTGTGCATGTGTAATGGGTTGAAAACAAAGTCACTAAAAACAGACACCCATTTATTATTTATATCCCCCCATTTCTTTATATATTTGTCTTAATGAATCTAAATGGTATTTTCTACATACTTTAGCGTTAGCAGTCCATCAGGCCAATAGATGGCGGTGTTGTACTGTTGTAGCAGGAGAAACATCAAGTTCAGGCCAAGCGCTCACCATTCTGCAGAATAAGGACCAGAACATTACAGAGGTAAACTGCGTCTGTACTTTTACTATTACAGGTATGTAACAGCACTTCAAACGTTCAAATATATACAAAATGTGTAATAACATGCTATTTAACAACTTTGTCCAGATATTATCACGTTAGCAAAGGTTTTGTTTTGGCTTTGTGTCGAACTGAGTGAGAGAAGAAGGTGATTTACATTGAGTGAGAGTATATGTTAGCTTGATGCAAGCTGAGGTAAAAAAAATAAAAACATTTACGAGTCACAGAGACTGATGTTTACTGAGTAGCTGACTTGTTCTGGATTTTGTCTATGAGATTTTTTTTATCAAGAATCCATTTGTTAGGGATTTCTGAGTTGGTTTTAGATGTTATTGGTTGTTTTGTGTAAAATTGTGCTCACTAGCTGGTAAACTGGCCGAGCACGCTCAGTCTGGTGAACTTTTAGTGCATACAGTGATAGAGATGATTTTCTGGAGGTGCCACTATCTTAAAGCTGAATGTATTGTTGTCACTTTTCTATAGAGGTAGCGGTATATAGAGAAACATTCAGTTATCTATGGTTTCATATATATGTGTTTCTATTGTATGAATGTGGAATACATTGTGGTTTTCATGTGAAACCGTACACTAAGACAGGGTTATTTGTGGAACATTTTTTAATTCTGCTTTAGGTAAAGTGCATTTCTGTTGTGTAATTTAAAGTGTTCACTTGTTTGATGTGAATATTTTCAAAGTACTAACAAGAAAATAGACAATTGAACAAGAGAGATAAAATGTTCTTCAGAATAAAGAAAGCAGAAGAACGTTGCGGACGTAAACTTGCATCTGTTCTTTTTACTATTGCAGGCCACCTCAGCTACACATGTACTCTGTCTGCACACGCATCCACGCATGCACATACACACGGACAAACACACACTAATGTTCTCTCTCTCGTGTTTGTCAGCAGTTCATCGTGGCCCTGTCGTTCTCCTCCTTCACCAAAGCTCTGTCAAGGACCTACATGAAGAGTGCCATCACTCAGAGAGACACTTTGACCTGTCCAGCTCTCTCATCGGACTCATAGACGGCAGCTTTGTGATGGGTATCAACAATAACATTGAGTTTCTTGAGAAGTCATGTAGTAAAAACCAGATACAGACTACAGTATGATCCATTTTTTTGTGTGGCTCAGAGTCTGCTCTCAATACTGTCCAGTTTTATAGTTGTTCCTATTAATTGATTGACTGGTTTTTGTCCATGACTCTACTGTCAAACCCCTAATATTGTTTTATTTGATGCTCTGTTGTTGCAGTCTAGTATCCAAAGTGACATGCCATTTTTAGTTGAAAAAAAACTGTGTTTATAATTTGTGATTCTTGACTACTGTAGTGTTGTGGTTTCTTGCAGGTAACCTGCTGTTCCTGGCTGTCGTCAGCCATTTTGGGGCGAAGCTGCACCGGCCCAGGCTCATTGCTATGGGCTGTTTCCTCATGGCTGTAGGATCCTTCCTCACAGGCCTGCCACACTTCTTCATGGAACGGTAAAACAACTGAAAACTTGTACTGGTTAAACTTGTACTTGTAGAGATACTCCAATGCGGAGGATAGTTTCACTTTAGAAATAAAAAAATGTATCCAGTTGTTGATTAATCTCAGTTAACTTCGAACTAAAGTCTTGCATAATTGGTCAGCTGCTTGATTATGTTTTGGGGCCATACATGTTAAGAGAAGGGATTAACTTGTTATGGCTACAATCTTGTTAACGGGATTAATGTCATCAACAAGTGCTGAATAGCATAGCGCTACATTCAATAAATATTACTAAAAATATTTATATTCATGAAATCACAAGTGCAATATAGGAAAACACAGTTTAGCCTTTTGTTAATCCACCTGTCGTGTCAGATTTTGAAATTATGCTTTACAGCGAAAGCAATCCAATCGTTTGTGTAAGTTTATCGATCGCTCAACAAAACATTAAGTACACTTAGCATCAAGTAGCTCGGTCATGAAAATCAGAAAAGCAATTAAATTCATAGTTTACCTTTGATGATCTTCGGATGTTTTCACTCACGAGACTCCCAGTTACACAACAAATGTTCCTTTTGTTCCATAAACATTATTTTTTATATTCAAAATACCTCCGTTTGTTTGGCGCGTTATGTTCAGAAATATGAACACCCCTGCCGAGCTCCGTGACTACTTGGATGTTGGGACCCCGGTAAAGGCGCGTGACAGCCCACCCAGGCCTGCTCCCCCACCTACCAAGCCCAGGAGCAAACAGCCTCGGCCTATAAGGTTCCTTAGCCTGGCAAAGGCTGCCACCGGCTCAGGTCAGTCCCTCTCATGTTCTCACACTAATGTAAATTAGACAGGGAGATGAAGCTAGGTAGGGTGATAGAAAAACAGTAGGAAGGGAAGGGACACAAATGGCTTTAGCCCAGGGCTAAGACATTTTTCCACACTTGATTTGCCTGTTTCACTGTGAGATCACCTTTACTCAAGGCTAATTGGACCCTGCTTCTGAGCAGGGAGAGCACCAAAAATATGTGCTAAATTTAAAATGATATTCAAATGAACTAGTGTTAAAAGCTACAAACAGATATGGAAATGAGTACATACATAAATACAGTTCATAGAGAGAGAGATGTCTGCTTTCAACCCATAGACAAGAAGGCAGCCAGTGAGCCAAAGAGCCAAATTAGGAACCAGGCCAGATTGCAGCCCCTGTCCAACCCAGAGCAGGACCTGACTAAGACCTTCAAGCTGCTCCACTCTGCCTCTGATGACTGGTGAGCATTCACTGTAGACAAGACCAATGGAGCTAGGCTAAAGGAAGCACAGTGTAGTGTCCTTGGAAATGTCTATTTGAGCTACAGAGCGTAGAAACTTCTGAATTTAAGAGACCAGAGTCCTAATTGATGAACATCATTATAAGATTTTTGGAAAATGTTGTGGAAAATGCTTACATTTATTTTACTGAATTGCAGGGAGAAGAAGATCGAGGGCTTGACCTCTCTCCGTGTTATGGCTCAGAACCACATGGACATACTGATGCCTAAACTCCATGATATCTGCCTTGCCATTATAAATGAGGTAGCTGTATTAATTCACTGCCCTATTCATTCATCTGCACAAATCTGCTACATTTGGAGAACAAGTCAAATTATTGTGTCATGTTTCTGATGTTCGTGGGTTGTACTGCTCAACATTAATATCTGGTCCTGTGCGTGTTATTATGATTCAGGTGAAGAACCTGCGCTCTGCAGTGTCCTGTGCTGCCATGGCCACACTGGGTGACATGTACGTACACCTCCAGAGGGCCATGGACAGTGAGGTGGAGGGACGGCACGCGTGCTGCTCCACAAAGCCAGCGAGGCCAACACCTTCATCCGGCACGGCGCCAACTTTGCCCTGGGTCACATGGTGCAGAGCTGCACCCCTACCCGTGTCATGAATGCCCTGCTGGTCGGTGGGCTGAGGTAAAGAGGGAGAGGGGTCAATTAACACTCAATAAGGGGTAGATCCGGACTTCCACGAATTATCCCATTATCCAAACTCACCCCAATGCTAGACTTCACCGTCCCCTCCACCTCAATGGAATCACATTTTTTTGTTATGTTATACTTCCTTGTGTTGTGTACTTCTTATTTTACCATTGCGTTACTTAGATTATTTTTAGCCTTTGGTGGAGAGGTACTGTCTGATGTGTGCTACTGATGTGTGCTAGCCTTGGGGGAGTAACAAGTCATGTATAAACATTTATAAAGTATATATAGTGAACACTTTACATTAGGGGCTATTAGTGAGGCACTGAGGTATTTGTAAGTACATGTACTCACATTCATAAATGCACTCATTAATAAATACACCATTTGTGACATTTATAAATACAATTATAAATATGTATATAACCGAGTCAACCCATTAATCAACCATCAACAAATGCCTTGACAATAACTCCTTTATAACTGGTTTATAGTACATTAGTAGTACATTATTAATAATTTACAAACTGTTAACATACTATGATCAAACACCTTATTAATTATCTGATAAATTATGAACAAATCATTTAAAATAGCGTTTATAAATGTGTAAATAACTATTTATAGATTTCTTGACATTTACAAATGTAGGAATAATGATTCATTAATGGTAAGTAAACTCTTTACAAACAGTTTATTAATGGTATATTAAGGGACCTTAATATAAAGCCTTACCGAACATTTTTATCCATCGATGAGACTTCATCAATACAATCCATTATCATTCATCTCCTAACTCATGTATCTCTATGACATGTAACTGATGTGCTCTGTTTTTCCTTCCTCAGCCACCGTAACGCTGCTGTGAGGAGCTGCACTGCTCAGCACCTGGAGAGACTGGCTGAGGTCATGGGGACGACTCGTCTCCTGTCGGGGAAGAAAGGCCTCACTGACCGTTTCTTGATTGCCGTCAGTAAATTGGCTGTGGACCCTGCACAGGAAGTCAGGTGGGAAGTTCCTCCTGTAAAGTAGCTTGCTTCAACATAACAGTTAAGGCCGGGATTCAATCCATGGCTCGCTATAGCACTAGATCGCTGACAATGCAGCTTTTAAAGGTAATTTAGTCTAGAGTCAACATCTGCAGTGTTTTACACAAATACAAATTGAAATTGACTTTAAAAGCCACATTGTCAGCTGACATCCTTTAGCATCTATGCTAAAGGGTGTCATGGATTGAATTGCAGATTTTAGGTATTCCAAAACAACCACAGGTTCTCTTGGAGGGAAATAGTAATTGAAAACAAAAAGGAAAAATTATGAACACAAATAAGTTCTACGTGGCATAGGAAAATCCAAGTCCAGGCACTCATGTGGGTTTGAAAGTTAAAAAGCCAAAAGCTTAGCCGGGATGTTTGGCCGGCAGGGATGTTCTTCTCCCATCGCCAACTAGTGACCTCCTGTGGTGGGCGGGGTGCAATGCACGGACACGGTCACCAGGTGTATGGTGTTTCCTCCGACACATTGGTGCTTCCAGGTTAAGCGGGCATTGTGTCAAGAAGCAGTGCGGCTTGGCTGGGTTGTGTTTCGGAGGATGCACGGCTCTCGACCTACGCCTCTCCAGAGTCCTTACGGGAGTAGCAGCGATGGGAAAAGATCGTCACTATCAATTGAATACCACGAAATTGGGGTAAAAATTACAAATGTAAATGAGTCCAGTTCAGTTTCCTTCCTTCTGTTTGGTGTCTAATGAAGACAACCCTACTTGATCACAGTGGTCAGCCTGAGCCAAGCGCTGTGCAGATTCGCTAAGATTTTCATAATAAGGAACGGTTAATACCCAGGTGTTATATTGTTGAGATGATTCGTAGATCAGGTAATGCGGTGCATTACTCAAACGACCCTCTTGCAAATTCTACCTAATGTATGTCTTATTTTTTCTCAGGTTGCCATCAATTGAGTACTGTTTTTAATCACAGACAGCAGAAATGATTTGATATGTTACACGTTTAAGATGATATTAATATCTTTGTCCACAGGCATCATGGTCGCAATATCTTGAAAACGTGGCCACCAATGACGACTTTGCTAAAATGTGGGACAAATTCGCTCTAAGGAAAGAGAGAGAATCCTTGAGGGAGGTCATCTCAAAGGTTAACCTCAAAGAAAGGTAGATTCTCTAGATTATTAGAAGTGTGACAAATGAGCTGATATGATTACAGAAATCCAATCTCACTGGGCACAGACATCAGTTCAATGTCTAGTTTTGATATAAAATTTGGGAACTCAACCAAAATGTGAAATCAACCAAAAATGTTTGTTAAAAGGTGGGTGAAAAAAATCCAATTGTGTTTTCTTTTTTTGATTCACCATCATCACATAGATTTTTTTGTTGTGGAAACAACGTTTATTCAACCAGTTTTTGCCCAATGGGATGAATTTAATATACTGTAAGATTATATCTTTCTGTCTTTTCTCTTTTTCAACAGGAATATCTGAATATTTCCCAACTTGACTATTATCCCCCCCAGTCCCCAAACTCCAATATTTTAGTTCATTCTAAGAAATTTGACATTATCATCCAAACCCCCATGTAAATGTATCTTTAAACTGCATTGACTCCTTGTCCAAGTCCTGAATCCACTATAAGGCCATATGAACCACATTCAAAGCACGAAATTACCTTTCCTCGAAGCTCCTATCTGATCTGCCAGCTCAATAGTGGTCTACTGAAACCATACTCACCATCTCAGGGGGTGGTCAGATCATCAACCACTGACCTCCACACCATCCTCAAAACCAGCAGTCCTCTTTTGGAGGCAGATTGGTCAGTGCTCCTGTATGGCACCAACATTCTGGATTTTCATCCAATACTTCTGGACTATGAGAACATTCTTTGGACAATAAAATGAGGTAAAATGGAAGCTGGCTACAGTCTCAGTTTTATCCTCCAAGACAGTGTGAGGATGTGTAACAACAATACCTGTGGTTTAACTTGATGATCAGGGCCAGATTACCGAATGGGCACGCAGGGCACCTGCCTGTGGGCCCCGACCTCCAGGAAATATCATCATAACATCAAAAACTAAAAGTATAGTGGATGTATATTATGGTACGTGGACGTTTTACAATTCGTGAGCTCGTTTCATAGTTTGTAGCCATGTTTTATATAAATTTGTGCATATTTTGTAGAAATTCCTGAGCATTTAAACATTTTTAGTGGGGATGTTGTATATCATTTTTCTTACTGGTGCTCTTCCATGCCGTCCTTGGGAGGGGTGGGTCACTTGAGTAGGTTGAGTCACTGACGTGATCTTCCTGTCTGGGTTGGCGCGCCCCCTTGGGTTGTGCCGTGGCGGAGATCTTTGTGGGCTATACTCGACCTTGTCTCAGGATGTTAAGTTGGTGGTTGAAGATATCCCTTTATTGGTGTGGGGGCTGTAGTAGTATGTAGTATATGCCATTTAGCAGACGCTTTTATCCAAAGCGACTTACAGTCATGTGTGCATACATTCTACGTATGGGTGGTCCCGGGAATCGAACCCACTACCCTGGCGTTACAAGCGCCATGCTCTACCAACTGAGCTACAGAAGGACCACTGTGCTTTGCTGTGCTTTGGCAAAGTGGGTCGGGTTATATCCTTTAAACGTTGAGAGAATTGAGACATGGATTGTGTGTGTCATTCAGAGGGTGATTCGGCAAGACAACTGAGTTAATTGCCTTTGAACGGGGTATGGTCCAGGCGCACCGGGTTAAGTGTGTCAAGAACTTCCACACTGCTGTTTTTTTCATGCTCAACCGTTTCCCATGTGTATCAAGAATGGTTCAATGGGCAGTGCATTTAAAAAATAGAGAGTCTGTTGCAGGGTAAAGCACTGGAATGAGAGTGAAGAGAAAGAGAGAGAAAAAGATAAATCTTAGCTGTGGTCTTCAGGCCTGCCGGTGTCTGACTGTCCGATGGTTTGTTGGTTTGTTTGTTAAAGCTTCGCAACAATGTTGCTACTAATCCATGCAATCCATAACGGGCGCGGTCCCAAACAAAAACAACCACGATCTAAAGCGATCACACCGATGATTGAGTTAAATACTTTATAAACTACAAACGCTGAAAACAAACAAAACGTCTGCAGCACACACAATCAAACTGTCGCTCCTCCCAAGAGCTCCTCCCCAAAGAGCTGAACGAGCTCTCTTTATTTCCTCATTCCTTACTGCTCATGCCCTCTTAAAGTGGCAGCGCACGGTGAAGGCTCCGAGCAGATTTCGCCACACTCCTCCCCCCATGAAAAAACTATGCCTGTAGAAACAGAGAGGATGCAGGCTTTGACAGGTTCATGTTCCTGCTACACAAAAACCAGGGAAGTCCTCATCAGAGTCCCCCACGAAGAGGTCCTGCAGGTGTTGCTTTTGCCTGCGATCCAGCTCTTCTGCCGTAGGGTAGCAGGGCTTTAGGTCAACAACATGCACTGTCCTGACATCTTCCCCAGTGTCCTCCAAACAGACCAAGTAGTTCACTGGTCCCAACTGCTGCATTACACGGTATGGACCTTTCCATCTCGAAGCTAGCTTGGCAGTGAACTTCTTAGACGCCTTTGACAGATGATGTGAACGTACCCAGACACGAGACTGGGGTGGAAAACACACATCTCGTCTATGTTTGTCATAGTTTCTCAGCTGTCGTTGTTTGGCTTTGGTTTTGCTGGCCTCCACTCTGGCTAGCAAGGTGTGGTGGTGTTGTACGGCATCAAATGCTGGGCAGTCAGGTGAAACATTCGAACTTTGCAAGACCCTGTCCATCGGACCTTTTAGTGGTCTTCCCAGGTGGAGTTCGGCGGGAGTGACCCCAGAAGTCTCCTGCACGGCAGAGTTCAGTGCAAAGCGAAATTCAGGGAGATGCTGATCCCACCTTGTGTGCTGATCCCCCACGAATTAAGCAATCATCCCCTTCAGGGTTCGGTTTACCCTCTCGGTCAGGTTGGTCTGAGGATGATAGGCTGTGGTCAACTTGGCAATTACACCCCAGTAGGTACAGAGCTCTTTGTAGATTCCTGATATGAACTGCGGACCTCGGTCAGAGAGGATTTGGTCTGGAATTCCAAATCTGGTAAAAACCTCCCTTCGCAGAATTAGAGCAATGGCTGATGCAGTAGCTTTGCGAAAGGGGAAACAACTCCACCCAGTGTGTGTAGTAGTCCACTACCACCAATAAAAATTCATTCCGTGTCCCCCGGCTGGGAGGAAAAGGTCCCATGAGGTCAATTCCCAACATTTCATTTGGATGGTTCACCACGGTCTGCTGCATTTTCCCGGCAGGTCTGCCAATGTCTGGTTTGTATTTCTGGCAGACTTCACATTGCTGTACAAACTTCCGGGTATCAACCCACATGCCTGGCCAGTAAACCACCTCTTGTAGTCTTCGATAAGTTTTAAAAACTCCAAGATGGCCACTAATGGGATTGGCATGATAAGCTTGGATTATCTGGTCACACAATGTAGAGGGAATGAAGACGCGATAATGGGTGCTGTGTATTCCATCTCCTCTTGGAGTTTTTCGATACACTTTATCCTGAATTATGCTATACTTATCATTGAAGCGACTCTTGGAGTCTTCTTCAGACAGACTCTTGTGGATCGCCATGATGCAGCATCCTTCTGCTGTGCTCTCCATACACTCTCATCATCCAGAGGAAAGGAATCATCCAGACATTTAGCGGTAGTATAAGTACTGCACAAGGGAGGACACACATTGGCAGTCTCTGTAATCCAAGAAAGGGCATCTGGTACAACGTTCAGTTTTCCTTTGCGATACTCAATGATGAAGTCAAACTTCTGCAGTCTGATAGACCAGCGAATAAGACGGCTGTTGGTCTTGCCTGATGCCAGAACCCACTGCAGAGCAGCATGGTCTGTGACAACGTTGAAGATCTTTGCCTCCAAGTAGTAGCTCCATTTCTCCAAAGCCCAGACCACAGCGAGGCACTCCCTTTCAGTCGTTGAATAATTCCTCTCGGCTGAATTAAGGGTGCGACTTGCATAGGCAAGAACTTCTTCTGTTCCAAGTCCTGTTTGTTGAGCCAAGACTGCTCCAAGTCCTGTTTGACTTGCATCCGTGTACACAATGAAATGAGCATTCAGGTTAGGATGTCCAAGCACTGGAGGAGTAATTAGACTGTTTTTGAGTGCTTCAAATGCACCTTGGCATGCAGGGGTCCATTGGAATTTCACACCTTTCTTCTTAAGGTGGTTGAGAGGTTCAGCTACCTTTGAAAAATCAGGCACAAACCTGTGGTACCATCCAGCCATACCCAGAAACCGCTGAACAGCCTTGAGTGATGCGGGAATGGGGAATTCCTGCACGGCTGCAACTTTGGCTGGATCTGCATGGATGCCTTCAGCATTAACCACATGACCAAGGAACTTGAGTTCTGGCAGACAGAAACGACACTTCAAGTTCAAGGTCAAACCTGCAGCCTTTAGTCTGTCGAAGATGGACTGAATGTCTTGCAGATGATCCGCAACAGAGGAGGAGTAGATTATGATGTCATCCAGATACACGAGACCATTTCTACCCCTCAGATCTCCCAGGACAGTCTCCATCAACCGTTGGAAGGTTGCTGGAGCATTCTTCAAACCAAAAGGCATGACTTTGAAGGAGTACAAACCAGCAGGGGTGACAAAGGCAGTCTTGTCCTGACTAGCGGGATCCATTGACACCTGCCAATAGCCACTGTTCAGATCCAGATTACTAAAGATGGATGCTCCTGCCAGAGATTCCAGTATGTCATTTATGTTTGGTAGAGGGTAGGCATCGCTTTCTGTTATGGCATTTGGCTTCCTGTAGTCCACACAGAATCGATATCCACCATCTTTCTTAGGAATCAGGACAACCGGAGAAGCCCATCCGGAAAAAGAAGGTTCCACAATTCCATTCTCCAACATGGTTTTGAGCTGTTCATTGAGAATTTCCAGTTTGGCGGGGGACAGCCTGTAGGGACGCTGCTTAATGGGGACCTCATGCCGGGTATAGATTTTGTGTTTGAAGACGGTTGTACGGCCAAGTGTAAGAGTACAGACCTCACTGTTCACGTCCAACATCTGGGAGAGCTGCCACCTTTCATCATCCGACAGATATGCCTGTTCCACTGCTTGTTTGATGTAGAAATCCGCATCAGGTTTGTTTTTGCTCTCGGATAGAAGGGGGGGGGGGGTACGGTGGTAATCAGGGTGATAGTTGGGTTCTCAGACTTCACTGGTGGAACATGTTTTTGTCTTTGTCTCTTTACATTTTCTCTGTCTCTGACTTGACCTTGTCCGGACTCTGCATAATGTAGCAGGCTCCAACCTGACATTAGTGCTTTACCAGGTTGAAATGGATGAGGCTGGGAATAGTCAGTGTAGCTGATAGGAGGGTTCGGACATAGAGATGGTCAGTCCACTGAAGAACAGGAAGTCTAGGCCAAGGACTACAGCAAATACAAGGCTTGAATCTGCAAGTATTGCCACAGGAAGGTTAATAGTCTCACCATGCAGTTTTATTATTATACTAATCCAGCCCAAGGGGGTGGTAGGTTCTCCATTGGCCAAGTACAATGGTCCCTCCTCCCATGTTCGTAGCTCCTCATGAGGTAATGCCATGTTCTGCCACAGGGCCTCTTGCATCAGGGTGTAAGATGCCCCTGTGTCGATTATGGCCTTCCCTCTCCAGTTCCTAACAGTCAGAGGAACCAATAGTTGTTGCGGAATAGGAATAAGACCGCTAGCTGTGCTGTCTAAAGGCTTCATGGTGGGCATTAAGGCTGACCCAATTGTATGCAAGCCACCACGCCTGTGTAGACTTTCAGTCTGTCCTTTCTGACCTTTTCCTGAATCCTGACGCTGGACATAGAGCGGGCAAAAATCTGTAGGATGTTGGACTTTACACCTCCAACACATAACCAGACTTTTGTCCTGGATCTTGGGTACAAATATCTGAGACGGTTTAGCCCCAGGAGAGTTCTGGGTATACTGGGATGAGGGAACAGTGTTTTTAGTTTGGAGGTGGTGCTTCCAGTCCTTCTCAAACTGAGTCCCAAGACGCACCAGATCATCCACATTTTGCACACGTTCTCGAAGTTGACTAGCAAGGCGGGGAACCATGTTCTTAAGAAGGAGTTTGACCATCTCCTGCTCAGTAATGTCAGCCTTCCATCTCCTACATAGAACTCGATAGGAGAAGGCAAAGTCCCGTATTGGCTCTGCTTCACCCTGGACTCTGTTACGAACACGTTCCGCCAGTTCATCCCCATAGTCCTCTGAAAGGAAGGCTAAGAGGAATATTTTTTGAAACTCCTCCCAGGTTGACACATGTTCACGGGCTATCTCCCACCAGTCTCTTGCTGTACCATGGAGAACACTGCGGATGGTGGCAAGAACCTCCAAGTCAGTAAGGGGCCGGATAGAAAGAAAATCATTACACTTAGATAAGAAAAACAGTGGATCAACATCATCTTCTGGACTTCCAAAAGTGGGGAAAAGTAGTTTTATAGGGAGGGAGCGCTCTATAGGAGGCATGACAGTGGCAGAGGGAGTTCTGTTGTTTAACAATATCTTTAGAGGGGGTTTTGTAGTGCTACCTGTTCCTATTCCATTACTGGCTAAGCCAGTGGCAGAGGTAAATCCTGAGGGAGGTGCAGAAGATTTGTCCAGAAGGGAAAAGCACTGCATTACCTCCTGGTGCAGCCCTTCCAGTTGAAGGTCTGTGGCCTTCTGTGCTTTTTCCATCTCATTAACGGTGTCCTTTTGAGTCTGTTCAATCAAAAATCGTAGTTCCCCTGTGAGAGAGTTCTTCATGTCCTCCATAACTTCCTTCAGATAAGAACATACTCCCTTCACAACAGAGGCCAACAGAGATATCCCTTTAGTGGTGTGGGGGCTGTGCTTTGGCAAAGTGGGTCGGGTTATATCCTTTAAACGTTGAGAGAATTGAGACATGGATTGTGTGTGTCATTCAGAGGGTGATTCGGCAAGACAACTGAGTTAATTGCCTTTGAACCGGGTATGGTCCAGGCGCACCGGGTTAAGTGTGTCAAGAACTTCCACACTGCTGTTTTTTTTTCATGCTCAACCGTTTCCCATGTGTATCAAGAATGGTTCAATGGGCAGTGCATTTAACAAATAGAGAGTCTGTTGCAGGGTAAAGCACTGGAATGAGAGCGAAGAGAAAGAGAGAAAAAGATAAATCTTAGCTGTGGTCTTCAGGCCTGCCGGTGTCTGACTGTCCGATGGTTTGTTGGTTTGTTTGTTAAAGCTTCGCAACAATGTTGCTACTAATCCATGCAATCCATAACGGGCGCGGTCCCAAACAAAAACAACCACGATCTAAAGCGATCACACCGATGATTGAGTTAAATACTTTATAAACTACAAACGCTGAAAACAAACAAAACTTCTGCAGCACACACAATCAAACTGTCGCTCCTCCCAAGAGCTCCTCCCCAAAGAGCTGAACAAGCTCTCTTTATTTCCTCATTCCTTACTGCTCATGCCCTCTTAAAGTGGCAGCGCACGGTGAAGGCTCCGAGCAGATTTCGCAACAATGTGTAACAACAATACCTGTGGTTTAACTTGATGATCAGGGCAGATTACCGAATGGGCACGCAGGGCACCTGCCTGTGGGCCCCGACCTCCAGGAAATATCATCATAACATCCAAAACTAAAAGTATAGTGGATGTATATTATGGTACGTGGACGTTTTACAATTCGTGAGCTCGTTTCATAGTTTGTAGCCATGTTTTATATAAATTTGTGCATATTTTGTAGAAATTCCTGAGCATTTAAACATTTTTAGTGGGGATGTTGTATATCAATTTTCTTACTGGTGCTCTTCCATGCTGTCCTTGGGAGGGGTGCGTCACTTGAGTAGGTTGAGTCACTGACGTGATCTTCCTGTCTGGGTTGGCGTGCCCCCTTGGGTTGTGCCGTGGCGGAGATCTTTGTGGGCTATACTCAACCTTGTCTCAGGATGATAAGTTGGTGGTTGAAGTTGGTGGTTAATTGCCTTTGAACGGGGTATGGTCCAGGCGCACCGGGTTAAGTGTGTCAAGAACTTCCACACTGCTGTTTTTTTCATGCTCAACCGTTTCCCATGTGTATCAAGAATGGTCCAACAACCAAAGGACATCCAGCCAACTTGACACAACATGGGCCATCATCCTTGTGGAACGCTTAGGGCAGCTTGTAGAGTCCATGCCCCAACAAATTGAGGCTGTTCTGAGGGGAAAAGGGTGTGCAACTCAATATTAGGAAGACGTTCCTAATGTTTTGTGCACTCAGTGTATGTAGTCCTACATGTTTATAAATAGTACTGTATCACAAACCACAGTACAAAACCATATAAAGTGTGGGCCTGTAGTATCTGTAAATCAACTAAATGTAGTTTTTTATTTCCATTTGCAGATAATAAAGCATCATTGTTCATGTAATAATCTAATATTAGCATTATATCTTTAGGAAGAGGAAATGGTCATAAAATCAAATAGATGAAAAGACGGAAACAAAAATGTTTTTGAACTACTTATTTTATTTAAAAATGTCAAATTCAGTGCAAATAAATGTAGTGCATTAATGTCTAGATCCCTGTTGGGTGGAAAAGTGTCACAAGAATCCTGTGGGGGGAGAGAACAAGAGAATACATTAAATTAATGGGTGTTAACTAATCAGGGTTCAACAAAGCACTTTAAGTCCTCAATTCCTTCAAAAGAGAGAGAGAGAGAGAGAGAAGGAGAAGGGAGTATGGTCCCTGCAGTAGGACTACATGATGGCCATGAGGTTCTCCAAGTGGTACTCCAGGAGGCTGGAGAGCTCAGTGACCAGCGACTCTGGGTTAAAGTACCAGGCCAGCTGCTGGCCAAAGATGTCATCTAGCAGAGCCATCAGCCTGCCCTGAAGAGAACACCACACAACACATAGAAAATGGCTCTGAGTTACTAGTTTATCAAGAGGAGAGAGACAATTAGAAATATTCCCCCTAAAATGACATTGAAGCCTGGTTAACCATGAATAAGGAAGTCAAAAGGAAGTACACTAAGAATATGGAAGTAAACAGGAAGTAACCTCTTGACTCTTACATTGAGCAGCAGCAGGTATCTGTCAGCCTCTGGCTCCATGTTGGCAGCAGTGGGCAGGAAGGAGTACAGGAGAGCGAACAGACGCTCCACGAACCCACCAGGGTGCTAAAGGAAACAAATGAGGAGAGAAGAGAAGAGGAATTTAAGTGAAACTGCTAATAGAGAGATATAAAAACATGTACCAGTGAGATACTACTTACCACCATCAGGGACTTCTGAGCTGTCATCATCTCAAACAGCACCAGCTCAAAGAGGACATCTATCATGTTCACATGATGGATCTAGGACAAGAAAACATGTTTGGAGAAAATAGGAATGATTTCATATAGATCAGCTACTGTGATGTATAAAATACATGCATGTGGAAGAACTCAGTGAGACTTGAAAGAGTTAATGAACTCACCTTTGCCTCAGCCAGCTCCCTCTCAATGTCATTACGCTTGGAGGGGTCACTCAGGTAGTCCACAAAGTCATTATAGCTGCGGATGTACTTGGCCTCGTCCTATGACAAAGAAAAGAGCATCTTAGTGAACAGAACACATTTCCCCTCAGGGACGCTCTCTTTCTCTTGGAAGAGAATGAGTTAGTGAGTTATGTGGTTGGCCTGAACCAGGGCGCCCAGGAGGACCTTTCCCGCCACAAACAGATGGTTCCTGCTCAGGGTGGAACCAAGCACGGTCTTGGGAAGAGTTAGGGTGAGACATGTGGTGCTTCTGTAGCTCAGTTGGTAGAGCATGGCGCTTGTAACGCCAGGGTAGTGGGTTCGATCCCCGGGACCACCCATACGTAGAATGTATGCACACATGACTGTAAGTCGCTTTGGATAAAAGCGTCTGCTAAATGGCATATATTATATTATATTATTATTATTATCTTCCTCTAGGATACAGAACAAGAAGTCACAGAGAGAAAAAGGAAAGTGGGTCCACTCACAGTGAAGGCCTGGCGCAGGGAGACGAGCCTCAGTCCTCCACTCTATTGGTGGTAAGGTAGAGGCTGTGAAAGGGAGGGAATGGAGCATGTCAACCATTAGAGTCAATGGGAGATAACAACATTATGACCACAATCCTTCAGCATCTGACAAGCCCAGACTACAGACATTTAGAGGAACTCACATTAGCAGAGTAACCTCCCTCTCCTTAGGCAGAAGGTCCTCCTCCCAGCCCTGCGACAACAAAACAAGCATTCAAAATCAGTGACCAGTGCAATGACATAACAAACAATCGGTCAATGGAAGGATCTTATTGATCCTGGTCAATAGTATGTGTGTGTAACGTCTGACCTCATAGCAGTTGTGGCCCTCAGGCTCTGGGTCAGTGAACTGCTGAGTGGTGGGCGTAGAGAAGGAGGCAGCCTCCGATCACGCTGAAGAGAGAAGTCCGTCCAGCGTACACCACTGAAACATCAGTCTGCTGCTCAAAACACACACAACACAACTGTTTACCACACACACACGTTATTAAAAAACACACCAAATCGAATGCAAAAATGCCCATAGTCTATATACATAGGAAATCGTTTATTTACCTGGAAGCAGCCAAGCGTCACGTCCACAGACGTCTCGTGGCGGAGGTGAGACGCATAGTGGGTCACCCTGCCAGCCACACGCTGACAGAGAGAATACATGTTAAGGCCAAATGGAATTAGTGAAGAAAAGCCTAATCTAATACTATTTCAGTAGTATTTACATCTTACCTGGATCCAAGTGATGGACTGCATTTTGGTGGCACAGTAGGGGATGCCCTCTGGACTAAGCCTGGCTGTCTCCTTGGAGATGGCCCACACCAGTTGAGCCTCCAGGCCTCTCACCCTACTCATGTGGTGCATCCTCACCACCACCTGCTGTTGAGATAAACAACAAGACAACATCAACAAAACCACTTCAGCAATTGCTGTGACACATTTCCATCAAGATCAAATGACTGACCATGTAGATTAGGATTAGCTAGTTACAAAGACACATACCTGGGATCCCCCACACATGTAGGTGATGATGGGGCTGATGAACTGGAAAGTTCTCCAAGCTTTAACCACCGGACCGACATTGTTCTGCACATTACAATACATTCATGTTGGAAACAGTAAACATTGTAACAGTGATGTGACTGTGTGTGTGTGGGGGGGGTATCTTACCCTGATCACAACAGACCCACAGTACAGGGGGCTGAACCTAATCGGAATCAACTGCCAATTGCCAGTGGCCTCCTAAAGCAGAAAGCAGACAAGAGATTTGTTTCATGTCAAAGAGAAACTTGAATATCAGGGATATTTTTTAAACATAAAACCCCAAACTTTCAGAAAATTGTACCTCAAGGATAGTCTGCACATCTGGCACATCCTCAAGGATGATAGCAGCATTCTGGACATCAAGGAGGACTGGCAGCTGTAGAACATCTGGCACATCATCCAATGGCACATCCAACTGGACCTCATCCAGGACAGTTGTTTCTAAAATGAGGGACATTGGAATATAAAAGAAACTATTGTTAGGACATAAAACGTAGCAAGATTGCTAATACTAGCTAGCTAGGCAGCAAAAGTTGATCGCTTAGCAACAGTTACTAAAGTTAATGTTAGCAAGCAAACTAGCTAGCTACAACATCTCTAGCACAAGCATTTTTGCCAAGTCTGAATGATAGAAATACACAACATTTAGCAAATTATAATGACATTGTTAAATGTAGTAAAATAACGTCCACGCAGTCTCTCCGCCAGTCTTGAAAAACACCCAGCCATTTTCCAGTCGATTGTTCTCAGGTCTCAAAAATCAAACAGTTTGTTGTCAGCAGCAAACGGAAGTTGTTGTTTTCGCACGGTCGGTTAGATGTCTCTTGGCAGCACACTTTCGAAAATGATTGTTTACCAAATTGACAACTGTGTTGCCATAGAAATGAGTTTGGAATTCTATGATTCCCTTTAGAATCCATTAAAATTGCTTGTCATCATTCTAGTGAAGTCGACGTGCTCCTTCGTAGCTCAGTTGATAGAGCATGACGTGTTGCAAACATTGCTAAGAAGATAGATAACGATTTCAGGGCCTTAACTTCATGTTGTTTTGCAATTATAATATTGACAAAGTTCCAGTGAAACTTTCTGCTTTTCATCGGGCAGGTTTTCTGGTCATGGTCCTTAATTTATAAACACAATTTTTCTCCACACAGATATTATATATGGAATAATCGGGATATATTGTATAAAAATACCTCTCTGTTTTTAGAATATTGGTTCAGAAATAATATCCTATTGGTGAGCCAACTGGTAAATGCAGAGGGTCTTTTACTCAGTTATAAAGAATTCTTATCACTTTACAAGGTCCCTGTAACACCTAAAGATTTTGCAATTGTTTTAGATGCCATTCCCTCAGGTGTTGCTATGTTATTCAGGAACATGTCAAGACCTGACCCTCAGAGCCTACCTTCTATTGACCCTGTTGACTCATCAGTAGGAAAGATTTGTTTCTCTTTTGGTCCATTCAACAAGAGAGCGATACGATCCTTGTTTCAGCAGGATGTTGTATCTTTACCTTATGTCATGCCTTATTGGAATTGATTTATTGATAATATCTGTTGGAAAAAAGTTTGGATGTTGCCACAAACATACCTACTTGTTAACAAAATTAAGGAAGTTTCCTTTAAAATTATTCATAAATATTATCCTGCCAACCACTATATGAAGAAGTTTAAGGAAAACATCAACTCAAATTGCTCCTTTTGTAATGACCACCCAGAAACAGTTGTGCATCTTTTTTGGCAATGTATGCATGTAAGAAAACTGTGGCAAGACATCAGTAGGTTTATAATTGAACACATTTATGAAGATTTTACACTATTGTGGAGAGATGTACTGTTTGGATTCTTTACATACAATAGAAATAAGCGGAATCATTTTTATGTAATTAATTTCATTATTCTTTTGGCCAAATTTCATATACACAAAAGTAAATTTACAAACAGAAAACCACATTTTCGTGTCCTACAAAAAGAAATTGAACTGTATTTTAAGACGGTTAAATGCTCTACTAACAAAAAAGCTGTTAGAATTGTAAGTATATGCATGTCCCTTAAGGTCCTTGTGTAATTGTAATGTGATATTGTACCCCCTAGCTCGATTGTCCATTGTTTGTCATCTATGTATGCTTGTGTTCCCTCATGTGCTTTATGTATTGATTTGTTGTTAATAAAAATAAAAATAAAATAAAAAAAAGATAACGATTTCAGGGATTTTTGTGATGATGAGTTATCTGAAATTGAGATAAAAAACTATTAAATGCCTTAAGGACAATAGGTCCCCTGGAAATTATGGTTTTAATAAGCGAGTTTTATAAAGCATTCAATGATAAATTGATTCCTTTCATTCTTGCGAAGTTTCAAGAATCAATAGAAAATGGGGAGTTACCGGCTTCCGCTGTTTTACTGCCCCCGCTGAAGTAATTGCGTGCCCATAGTAAACATAATTTTTTTTTGTCAAAAGTTGCTAATATATGCAAATAAAAAATATTATTGAATAGAAAACACTCTAAAGCTTCTAAAACCATTAAAATTATGTCTGTATGTAGCAGAACTCTCAGGGCAGTCATTCTCCCAAACTCTCTCTTGTCATCAGAAAAGTTGGCCCAACTTTGACGTCATCGCCCCCACCCTTCCCAAGCACCTACAGGTCTGGGAACAGTCTCTTTGTCTTCAGCGCGATCTCAGCTTTCAATGGGGATTCTCATTGTGAGAATCGCTTGCTCACTGAGAGTTTTGGCTGGCCGAAACCTTTCGGTCATGCGAAAAAACAGGTCACTCTCATGCGCGCTCTGCTCTGCTCCGGTCCTGTCTTTTTTCCAAGATCGATTATACAATGCATGCGTTTCTGTTCGTCCTCACGATTGCTGTACACCTTTATAACATGTTAAAGCTTGATTATGAACTTAGTTTGACAAGTTTAGTCGACATATAATATGTAAGTTCGACGTTTTGGTGCGCATCCACTTGACTTTTGGCTACATTTAAACCGAAATGTGTCGTGTTTGAGAACCGAAATACACAGACTGCAAAACTAAACACTGTTTTTGGTAAGTATAATTCCTTCCAGGTCTTCTGATGGAAGAACAGCAAAGGTAAGGGAATATTTATGTGGTAAATTTGGGTTTCTGTGGACTCCAAGATTGAGGAGCCATAATGCTACTTTTTGAGCGCCGACTCATAGTATAGCCTAGTGAACGAAACCTGTAACATTAAAAATAAATGTAACACAGCGATTGCATTCAGAAGAAGTGTATCTAACTATATATATGTAGAACATGCATATTTAGTCAAAGTTTATGATGTGTATTCCTTGTTAGCTGACGTTATCTGCCGGAGCTATCGTCATTTCTCAGGACATTTGAGTAGCATTTTTTGAACGATGCATCATTGTAAACAGAGATTTATGGATATATATAGCATATTATTGAAAAAAACATAAATGTACTGTGTAACATGTTATATTACTGTCATCTGATAAAGATTTCAAAAGGTTAGTGCAAGACCTTGAAAGACCTTGAAATGCTTCATACGAAGCCACTCCTTCGTTACCCGGGCGGTGTGTTTGGGATCATTGTCATGCTGAAAGACCCAGCCACGTTTCATCTTCAATGCCCTTGCTGATGGAAGGAGGTTTTCACTCAAAATCTCAAGATACATGGCCCCATTCATTCTTTCCTTTACATGGATCAGTCGTAATATAATAATAATAATATATGCCATTTAGCAGACGCTTTTATCCAAAGCGACTTACAGTCATGTGTGCATACATTCTACGTATGGGTGGTCCCGGGGATCGAACCCACAACCCTGGCGTTACAAGCGCCATGCTCTACCAACTGAGCTACAGAAGGACCACGTCCTGGTCCCTTTGTAGAAAAACAGCCCCAAAGCATGATGTTTCCACCCCCATGCTCTTGTTTCTGGTGTCCTTTGACAGCTCTTTGGTCTTGGCCATAGTGGAGTTTGGAGTGTGACTGAGGTTGTGGACAGGTGTCTTTTATACTGATAACAAGTTCAAACAAGTGCCATTAATACAGGTAACGAGTGGAGGACAGAGGAGCCTCTTAAAGAAGAAGTTACAGGTCTGTGAGAGCCAGAAATCTTGCTTGTTTGTAGGTGACCAAATACCTTTTTTCCACCATAATTTGCAAATAAATTCATAAAAAATCCTACAATGTGATTTTCTGGATTTCTTTTTCTCATTTTGTCTGTCATAGTTGAAGTGTACCTATGATGAAAATTACAGGCCTCTCTCATCTTTTTAAGTGGGAGAACTTGCACAATTGGTGGCTGACTAAATACTTTTTCGCCCCACTGTAACTAGTGACATCCATAAGGGATAATAGCGTTAACCTGGATTCAGCTGGTCAGCATATGTCATGGAAAGAGCAGGTGTTCTTAATATTTTATACACGCAGTGTAACTCATTGGCACGGAAATAAGTTATTTTCAACCATTAACTGGGGCCTTGTTGAGGCCTTATCTAGGTAAGTAATTGCTGATTGACAATAAAGTATTATTTTGATGTATGGAAAAATATGGTATGCAATTCCTATGTAGAGAAGGTTTTCTATATGGTAGTTGTTCAATATGACTTCAACTTTTACAGGGCACTCTTGTAAAAATATATGTTTAATCTCAGTGTGACTCACTGTTTAAATAAAAGTTAAATAAAATTTAAAAATAACACAAACATAGGATATGGGGTACACTTCCTTGGCCTCATCACATGTCTCAGTGGCTCCTCCTTAGGAGGTAGGGGGACACCACCATGGGACAGCCCCCACACTCATCGCTAGAGATCGAACTTCAGACTCCTCAACACACCGAAAGAGATTAAGGTGCACACGCTTAGAGAGAGCCGGAACAGGATAACTCCCTCCAAACTCACAAAGACACAGAGGAGGTGGAACTATATAACACCCAGGGAGAGAATGAGTGACCTCAGTCGAACACAGTCAGAAAGAGGAGGTGGAAGAGGGGTTAGATAGAGGAGGAGGTTACCCCAGAGGCCATTCCTCCTGTTCATGTGAGCAAAATAGAGCAGAAGGCTTCTGATCAGCTACATGGCAGGCAGAGGGAGAGGTCGTAGTGATTCACACCCACAGAGAGAAAGACAAACCACACAACCTCTTGGTTGAGATTAACCACACAGAGGTAGAGGCAGAGGGCCTTCATGGCTAGCAAGTCAGCCTGCCTGCTATAATCCTCAAGTCAATTGTATTTAAATTCATGTTCATTAAAGATTTTTATTGAAGATTTGAAAAGTCCCATTTACTTAATTTTTCACTGTCTTCAACCCTCAAGAACCAGGGTGAGTCTGGGTCACCCTTTTCCAGGGCAAACACAACTTGCATATCATCATAGACTAGGCCGAAACATTAATCTTTCAACCTTGCCTGAATAAAATAATGCTTTTTTTTATAGTGAGCAAGAGTTGCGCTTTTTCCTTTTCTATGATGATTAAAAATTTTGGTTGCACCTCAACTCAGCGGTGGTTGAGCGCCCTCCCTTTTTTTGTTGTCAAATAATACATTTTGTTTTACATTTACAAAGTAAATTATTAAAAGCATTAAAATTGTGATGTTTCCCACCTATTTACATAACCTACTCCACACTTGCAAAGTGAAAGTTTATAGAAATTTTCTGAAATTAAGTAGTAAACAGAAGAAAAGCAGAATTGAGTCCAATTATAATACAAATAATTTAATGGTCTATGGTTCAATCCCATTTTTGAAGTTCTGATGAATAATTAATATTGTTCCTCCTCTTCCTTGTGGCAGGCGCAGCAGTACACTGCCCTCCAAAGCCTGCAAAATAGTCGCCGGACTGCCCCTTTCCTAGCTCTGCATGGAACATCCAGTGTCACGTCCTTGGTGACGTGTTGGGTGACATCCGGGATGACCACAGCAACATCCTCTGGAAAGGGAAAAAAGAGGATCAGAATGTAAACAAATGCAAACCGTAGCTTCTAAACACTGGCCAGTTGAAAGGTTCTACTAAGATGTCAAGACAAACGGCACCTGTCAGAGTGCTCTCTAAGTGTTACTCACCTGCTTGGATGTCAGCTGGCAGAGTGGCGAAGACGGCCATCGTGAGAGTCCTTTCTTCAGGTGTGACATCCACAACCTCCAAGAGGGAAGAGATGGGCTCTGCCTCTGTATAAGGGGTGATGTCCACAACCTCTAGGTGGGAAGAAGCCGGGTCTGCCTCTGTGTTAGCGGTGATGTCTACAACCTCCAGGTAGTAAGAAGCCTGATCTGCCTCTGTGTTAGGGGTGATGTCGACAACCTCCAGGTGGGAAGAAGCCTGATCTGCCTCTGTGTTAGGGGTGATGTCTACAACCTCCAGGTGGGAAGAAGCCTGATCTGCCTCTGTGTTAGGGGTGATGTCCACAACCTCCAGGTGGGAAGAAGCCTGATCTGCCTCTGTGTTAGGGGTGATGTCCACAACCTCTAGGTGGGAAGAATCCGGATCTGCCTCTGTGTTAGGGGTGATGTCTACAACCTCTAGGTGGGAAGAAGCCTGATCTGCCTCTGTGTTAGGGGTAATGTCCACAACCTCCAGGTGGGAACAAGCCAGGTCTGTATTATGAGTGACAACAGCAATCCTGATGAGCTCTACTACTACAAGGCACCAAGATGTCATCAGAACAGGCATCTGTCAGAGTGCTCTCTCTCATTGCTACTCACCTGCTTGGATGTCAGCTGGTAGTGTGGTGGAAACGGCCACCGCGAGAACAGGGGGGACTAGTAGGGTGGCTGCAGGGGTCTGGAAGCAGCTCTGCACCTCGTCCGCCACAAAGGCACAGACAGAGCTCATATAAAAAGGGCTCTGGAGGTCATCGGTGGAGAAGGACTGACTGATTCTCTCGAGGATCGACCGCACAGAGTCAAAAGCAGCAGAAAGGGATGTGAGGGGAAGGGTCCTTTAACATGCAGGAGAACTTCTCCACTACGGCCGCCACCATGCCTACAGCCATCGCACTTATAAGGATTGGGTGCTCTGAATGGCCTTCCTCTGGCTGAAGCCACAGGGCCAGGAGGAGCCTGGGCACCACCTCCACCACCACTTGAGATGGGCTGAGCAGGTTGCAATGGGGCTCATTGGACTGCTCGCCCAGAATGCTCCTCACAGCTCTTTCCATGATGCTGTGGACCTTAGGACCGCTGAAATTAACAAAAAGGAGAAGCCAAATCTAAACGATGTGCTCACAGAGAACACTGTCTTAGTCTGTTTCTGCGTAGTTCCAGATGTGTAGATAAATGGATCAAGTCATATGCAGGGCAGTACATGGAACTCACATGTCAGCTGGCGAGGAGGGGTGCATGGAGCGGCGGAGCTTGCAGAAAGCCTCGTGCTCTATGTCCATCATTTTTAGGCAAGTGTTTACTTCCCAGGCCTGCAGTATGAAACAGGAGGTCCCATTAGTGTAATTTCTCAACAGATCTATTCTGTGGTGCTAACTCGTTGTTGAAAGGCTAGTAAAAGAGCTCACTAACTTGTAGTATGTCTCTAACTCTTATTCTCTTACCAGCCGAGCGAGGTCGTTTCCCTCCTCCAGGATTTCCTTCCACACCCTGCAAATAAAACACAGAGCAATTCAACTTTCCTGGCTTCTGATTTTTCTGTTGTTTATTTTACCCACACCTCCTCGAGTGCTGCTGGTGGCAGGGAATGGCAGTGAAGGTGAGTGCTGACGTGGTACTCACTTCTCCCTAAGGATTGTTTGCCCTGAGACACCAGCCAGTTGCTCATATGCTCTGTGGTGACATGGGCGGGACCTGGCCTTGACTCTGGAGCAGCAGATATTGGACGATAAGCTTCTTCTGCAAGATGAGGTAAGGTGTGAGACCATGCCACAAAATACCATATCATGTGCTTTAAGCCTCTCGCAACATTTCACAACTGCTCATGCCTCACAATTTGCAAGTGATATTAAGAACTCTTATGACCACCTTCTCTAAACTGTCTTGAAATACAACTCTCTTTCTGTTGTTTATGTTTTTGTGGGATGAATCTTACCTGTTAATTGTAATATGTTTCCTCCCAGCAAGCCTGCAGAGTCTGAAAATAAAGGCTGCTTCTACAGAATCCTTTGAAGATAATGAAAATAATGATGCTTTGTTATGCACATTAAGCACAGGCATTTACAGTATGCTAAAATTCATTTCTCCTAAGATTACCTTTGTGGGACCATAAGTGAACTCCGGAATGCACCAAACCCTATCCATGGTAAGATGGGGAAGAAATGCAGCGCAATAGATATACGGGATGCTCTAGTAGAGATAACAGGAATGACTTAAAGTCGCGAATGATCAATGACTGTGGAGTTGTCCAATATGCTGCACTTAGAATTGAGTTGTAGGCGATGTTTGGCGCAAAATGGAATGTTTACATTCTATTGCCATGGAGAAATGGGTAGAACCTGTTTAATTGGGTATGCTTCTATGTCTTTATTTCTTGAAAGATTAAACTCTTTATTATGTCATAATGTGTATGAGAGGATGTAGGAGCCCGTCCAGATTCATGACGCGATTATCCAGGTGTATGTTGCTTAGACCTACTAATCCAACCTTGGTTTACAAGTTAAATACATTGTTTATATATGCCTATACAAATCTATCGACCACATCCATTTAAAGCAATGATTGTCAATTGAAAATGTGGTTGTTGTGTTATCCTGTTGTGCGCCTTGAGTATCAGTCCCCTTAAGCACATTATTCCAATATTTTTCCTGAGCTCTGAATTGACACAATGAACACTTTTGAAAAGTTATTCAGTTAAAAATAAGAGTGTGAATGACAATAAACGTATGACTTATATTGTATGCATAATAGTGTAGTAAACAATATCGCTCAGCGTAGGAACTTTTGGTGTTAGGAAAGTATCCGTTTTTAGTCTCCATGACCCGTATCACTTCGTTGTCTTGTTGGTAATAGTAAAAATGCATGACAGTCCGCATTGTAATGGTCTTACAGGTGTTTTTCATTTTGCTTCTCACATTAAACAGACATTTGAGAACGGAATTGTTATGCAGGTGAATGAGGACCCAAAAGCGACTTAGCGAAAACAGAGTCTTTATTCCAGTAACTGGCAAAAGTAATACTCCTGGACAATATAAGAAGAAAACAAAACATGAAAAAACTTAAATCCACTCGTAGTGACGAGGACAGACTGGAGACTCGATCATTGACTGCAGGTTGCCTCGGGAAGGCACCGACCGTAGCAGTCTAAGACACCTGCTCACACGCAGCATCTGAAGGAGACAAGACACGACATGGGCGAGACAATGACACAGCACAGCGAACATCATACAAGGATCCGACAAGGACAGAAGCGGAAAACAAGGGGAGAAATAGGGACTCTAATCAGAGGACAAAATAGGGGACAGGTGTGAAAAGACTAAATGAGTGAGTTAGGAGAATGAGGAACAGCTGGGAGCAGGAACGGAACGATAGAGAGAGGAGAGAGAGGGAGGGGGAGAGAGAGGGATAGAAAAAGGGAACGAACCTAATAAGACCAGCAGGGGGAAACGAACAGAAGGGAAAGCATAATGACAAGACAATATAAGACAAAAAAATGACAGGAATTGCTTACTGTTGTACCTATGATGCACAGACACACTAAATCTGTACAGTGTAGTTTGAATAATCAGTTTAGTTGGGTCTACTCTTCATTATAAAACAATATTGTTGAATGGTTTAAAATCCATCAGAAGCTGAATAAGTCTTGATGGAGACAGCTTGTTTTGCCAAGGAAAGTGAAAAGGACTGAGGGAAAGTAAAATGGAAAATACACGGAAAGGACCATGGAAGAACCTCAAAGAACATTGCATTTTCAAGATCATGTAACATCAAACATAACATCAAAATGCATCTTATATTCCTGCCCGTACAGAAAAACCACATGATTTCAACTGACATTTTATGTGAAATCATGTGAAAACATGTTTTGGAACACTACGTGATCACATTTTCACAAGTGTAGTTTAATGTAATCTCATGTTGCTTTACATGTTATCACATTATCTTCACATAAGATTACATGAAAACATGTTTTTGGAACACTTCCCGTGTTCACATGTGAAATTCATGTGGTTTTTGCGTAAACGCCCTGCACTTCCACACACTTAAAATGCACATGTACGATTGTGCATGTGTAATGGGTTGAAAACAAAGTCACTAAAAACAGACACCCATTTATTATTTATATCCCCCCATTTCTTTATATATTTGTCTTAATGAATCTAAATTGTATTTTCTACATACTTTAGCGTTAGCAGTCCACCAGGCCAATAGATGGCGGTGTTGTACTGTTGTAAGCAGGAGAAACATCAAGTTCAGGCCAAGCGCTCACCATTCTGCAGAATAAGGACCAGAACATTACAGAGGTAAACTGCGTCTGTACTTTTACTATTACAGGTATGTAACAGCACTTCAAACTTTCAAATATATACAACATGTGTAATAACATGCTATTTAACAACTTTGTCCAGATATTATCACGTTAGCAAAGGTTTTGTTTTGGCTTTGTGTCGAACTGAGTGAGAGAAGAACGTGATTTACATTGAGTGAGAGTATATGTTAGCTTGATGCAAGCTGAGGTAAAAAAATAAAATAAAAACATTTACGAGTCACAGAGACTGATGTTTACTGAGTAGCTGACTTGTTCTGGATTTTGTCTAGGAGATTTTTTATCAAGAATCCATTTGTTAGGGATTTCTGAGTTGGTTTTAGATGTTATTGGTTGTTTTGTGTAAAATTGTGCTCACTAGCTGGTAAACTGGCCGAGCACGCTCAGTCTGGTGAACTTTTAGTGCATACAGTGAGAGAGATGATTTTCTGGAGGTGCCACTATCTTAAAGCTGAATGTATTGTTGTCACTTTTCTATAGAGGTAGCGGTATATAGAGAAACATTCAGTTATTTATGGTTTCATATATATGTGTTTCTATTGTATGAATGTGGAATACATTGTGGTTTTCATGTGAAACCGTACACTAAGGCAGGGTTATTTGTGGAACATTTATTAATTCTGCTTTAGGTAAAGTGCATTTCTGTTGTGTAATTTAAAGTGTTCACTTGTTTGATGTGAATATTTTCAAAGTACTAACAAGAAAATAGACAATTGAACAAGAGAGATAAAATGTTCTTCAGAATAAAGAAAGCAGAAGAACTTTGCGGACGTAAACTTGCGTCCGTTCTTTTTACTATTGCAGGCCACCTCAGCTACACATGTACTCTGTCTGCACACGCATCCACGCATGCACATACACACGGACAAACACACACTAATGTTCTCTCTCTCTCGTGTTTGTCAGCAGTTCATCGTGGCCCTGTCGTTCGCCTCCTTCACCAAAGAAAAAAAACTGTGTTTATAATTTGTGATTCCTGACTACTGTAGTGTTGTGGTTTCTTGCAAGTAACCTGCTGTTCCTGGCTGTCGTCAGCCATTTTGGGGCGAAGCTGCACCGGCCCAGGCTCATTGCTATGGGCTGTTTCCTCATGGCTGTAGGATCCTTCCTCACAGGCCTGCCACACTTCTTCATGGAATGGTAAAACAACTGAAAACTTGTACTTGTACTGGTTAAACATGTACTTGTAGAGATACTCCAATGCGGAGGATAGTTTCACTTTAGAAATAAAGAAATGTATCCAGTTGTTGATTAATCTCAGTTAACTTCGAACTAAAGTCTTGCATAATTGGTCAGCTGCTTGATTATGTTTTGGGGCCATACATGTTAAGAGAAGGGATTAACTTGTTATGGCTGCAATCCCGTTAACGGGATAAGTGTCATCAACAAACGCTGAATAGCATATCGCTACATTCAATAAATATTACTAAAAATATTTATATTCGTGAAATCACAAGTGCAATATAGGATAACACAGCGTAGCCTTTTGTTAATCAACCTGCCAGATTTTGACATTTTGATCGTCGTATGGAGTAGACCAAAGCGCAGCGTGGTTAGAATACATTCTTCTTTATTAAATGAAGAACACTTAAACAAAAACAACAAAGACCGCTATATAAACAATGTGCTAACGTGCAACATAACATAGACAATATCCCACGAAATACCCAAAGAAGATGGCTGCCGAAATATGGTTCCCAATCAGAGACAACGATAAACACCTGCCTCTAATTGAGAACCAATCTAGGCAACCATAGACCAACATAAACACCTAGATGAAAACAACCCCAAAAACCCCTCAGACAGTACAAACACCCTAGAATAAGACAAAAACACACATATCACCCATGTCACACCCTGACCTAACCAAAATAATAAAGAAAACAAAGAATACTAAGGTCAGGGCGTGACATTATGTTTTACAGCGAAAGCAATCCAAGCGTTTGTGTAAGTTTATCAATCGCTCGAGGAAACATTAAGTACACTTAGTATCAAGTAGCTTGGTTATTTTTATATCCGAAACACCTCCGTTTGTTTGGCGCGTTATGTTCAGAAATCCACAGGAGAGAGAGGTCACGACAACGCACACAAATTCCAAATAGTTTCCATAATGTCCACAGAAACATGTCAAACGTTTTTTAGAATCAATCCTCAGGTTGTTTTTAAAATATATAATCGATAATATATCAATTGCAAATGTCTTTCACAGGAGGAGAGGGAAAAGCAATAGCTGTCCAAACTCTGTTGTGCGAGCAAAACTCATGTCACCACTTGCCGCAATGTTATCTTTCTGGCTCATTTTTCAAAATAAAAGCCTGAAACTATGTCTGAAGACTGTTGACACCTTGAGGAAGCGATAGGAAAAGGAATCTGGTTGATATCCCTTTAAATGGAGCAAAGGGAGGCTATAGAACATGAAGTTTTCAAAATAGAAGCCACTTACTGTTTTGATTTTCCTCAGGGTTTCGCCTGCAATATCAGTTCTGTTATACTCACAGACAATTACCCCACTCTTCCACCAAGGCACCTGCAAGTACTCAGACATTTCTGGGGGGAATAGCCCAAGCTCTCACCCTCCAATCCAACAGGTCCCAAGATGTGCTGAATGGGATTGAGATCCGGGCCCTTCACTGACAGTGGCAGAACACTGATATTCCTGTCTTGCAGGAAATCATGCACAGAACGAGCAGTATGGCAGGTGTCATTGTCATGCTGGAGGGTCATGTCAGGATGAGCCTGCAGGCAGGGTACCACATGAGGGAGGAGGATGTCTTCCCTGTAATACACAGCGTTGAGACTGCCTACAATGACAACAAGCTTAGTCCGATGATGCTGTGACACACTGCGCCAGACCATGATGGACCCTCCACCTCCAAATCGATCTCGCTCCAGAGTACAGGCCTCGGTGTAATGCTCATTCCTTCAACGATAAACGTAAATCCGAGCATCACCCTTGGTGAGGCAAAACCGCGACTCGTCAGTGAAGAGCACTTTTTGGCAGTCCTGTCTGGTCCAGCGACGGTGGGTTTGTGCCCATAGGCGACACTGTTGCCCGTGATGTCTAATGAACACCTGCCTTACAACAGGCCTACAAGCCATCAGTTCAGCCTCTCAGCTTATTGCGGAAAGTCTGCGGAAAGTCACATGGAAAACAGTGTTTAAACCCTTTACAATGAAGATCTGTGAAGTTACTTGGATTTTTAACGAATTATCTTTGAAAGACGGGGTCCTAAAAAAGGGTTGTACATGTAGTTTATAGTTTATATATATATATATATATATATATATATATATATATATATATATATATATATATAAACTATAAACTATAAACTACATATACATATATATATAGTATTTACAAATTCACCACATTTATGATTTTATATGGGAATCAAAATGCTTTCATTAATGTTCACCATGTACTGATGTGCTCAGCACTGTCAACTGACCCCATTATGACATCACAATGTAACGGAAGCCTTGCCATGATATCATTGCTGTTTCCATCTGACAAGCAAAATTTCATTTCCACTCATTTCATGATAGATCTCTCACAGAGATAGGTTAAGTTCTTATTTTGAGTGTTGATATTTATCATCAATGGCTTATCGAGGGAGTTTGACAAACTCCAGAAGGAGAACTCACAGATGAAGAGCGTCATCGAAAACTTGAGGAAGCAAAACATGGCTTTAAACCAACAGGATGACCAGGACAAGTTTTCAAGTTTTGTAAGGCTCATCAGTTTTTCAAACGTTTTTCCAAAAATATCACTGTTTATTTTGTGGTTTCATAGACATACAGTAGGCCTACATCCATACAATCTTTCTTTTTTATGACACACTGTAGAATCTATTTTGCCAACTTCACTTCTGCTGTACATTTCATACTGTACCATTGTGATCCAGGGCTATCAGGAGAGCTACCCAATCCCAGAGGGCCATCGAGCTGAGAGAGAGGCCATGGAAGCAAAGCAAAGAAAGATAAGTGCTACCCATGAGAATTATGTCCGGACTGCTCTCATCGGGGTTGGCAGCACCTTCCCGCACCACTTCGTCCCCTCTATTCAGTGCATTCCGCGGCCGAAAGCTCCACCATGGCCTTTGCCATGAAGGCTTGAACACATAGCTCTGTCCCCACTGAAGAACGTGGTGGGGGTGGACGGAGCCCAAGGTTGACCCGGATCTCACTCTCTGGAGTCCATCCAGGTAAATACATTATTCAGCAGCAGTAACGTGTGGCCTGTTCCCGTCCCTCCCACTGGAGCTCCCTCCAAGAGGGGCAAGAAGAAGAAGGGCAGGCGGGGAGTCAAAGCCCTGAAAGTCCAGTCGGACCAGGGCTGTGCTGACAACAACGGACCCATTGACCTGATGGAGGAGGTGAGGGACATCGAGGCTCACCTGAAGGAGGAGGATGGACTTCGAATTTATTGTAAATGTGAAAATTTGCAGTTCAGAATTATACTTGGACTGATAAATTGCCAAAACAGATAGTTGTTCCATGTCTTAAAATCAAATCAAACTTTTATTTGTCACATGTGCCGAACACAACAAGTGTAGACCTTACCGTGAAACCAACAGTGCAGTTTAAGAAAATATTTACCAAATAAACTAAAGTAAAAATTAATAATAATTAAAGTAACACAATGACATAACAATAACGAGGCTAAATACAGGGGGTATCGGTACGGAGTCGGTGTGTGGGGGTACAGGTTAGAAAGGATACTCTTGTTGACAGCATGATAGAGTCGATCCTAGAATACAGGATCTCTCTGTGTATTAGTTTATGTATATACTAGTTCTATATGTATTTCTATGATGGGAGCATTCTTTTCTGGTCTACGCCAAAGGTGGTACATGAGGTGAAGGCCATGGGCAGGAGCATTTTGGGCTCGGACATGTCCATGGGGGAAATAGCCTCCAGATCTCTGGGAAGCCTGAGTGGATATGAACATACTTGGATGTTGGGACGCCGGTCAAGTCGCGTGACAGCCCACCCAGGCTGTCACGGGGTAGGCTTTTACAGAATCCTGGGTGGTCAGGGCTCCACAGTGCCAGCATTTCACTCACTTGTAAATCAAAATAGTCAAGTATGATCACATTTACAGTAAAATACATGCTGCAGTAACTGTATTTGTGCTGTTTTGTTTCATAGCTGGTAAATGACTCGCATAAAGTCAAAGCACCACAAATTCTATATAGCCTATCCCACCTTGTGCTGCAACACTGTCTGGCTGGGGGTTGTGCACACATGAAGATCTGAGTGAAAGATACATTTTTAGAAGCGCTGCGCACAGGAATAAAAGTTGGTCTAATTTACTTGAAACTAAAGACTACTGGAGGGAGACTTGGTCCTTGTGTTTCTTGGCTATTTACATTGTTTTGTTCACAATCTACGTTGTTTTTCAATGTTTGAGTTTCAACCAGTCAGCCAGACTCTTCCAGATCTGCCAGTCAGCCAGACTCTTCCAGATCTGCCAGTCAACCAGACTCTTCCAGATCTGCCAGTCAACCAGACTCTTCCAGATCTGCCAGTCAACCAGACTCTTCCAGATCTGCCAGTCAACCAGACTCTTCCAGATCCGCCTAACCCAGGCCGGATCTGCAAGAGCCAACTACCTGCCTGAGCTTCCTCTCAGTGCTGAACTTCCTCTCAGTGCTGAGCTTCCTCTCAGTGCTGAGCTTCCACTCAGTGCTGGGCTTCCTCTCAGTGCTGGGCTTCCCCTCAGTGCTGGGCTTCCCCTCAGTGCTGGGCTTCCCCTCAGTGCTGAGCTGCCCCTCAGTCCCGAGCTGCCCCTCAGTCCCGAGCTGCCCCTCAGTCCCGAGCTACCCCTCAGTCCCGAGCTGCCCCTCAGTCCAGTGGGGTCCTGGGTGAGGACTATTAGGCCATGGTCGGCGGCGAGGGTGGACTATCCCAGGACACGAGGGGGAGGAACTAAGACATTTATGGAGTGGGATCCACGTCCCGAGCCGGAGCCGCCACCATGGACAGACGCCCACCCAGACCCTCCCTATGGTTTTGAGGTGCGTCCGGGAGTCCGCACCTTAGGGGGGGGGGGGTTCTGTCACGCCTTGGTCTTAGTATTTTGTGTTTTCTTTATTTATTTGGTCAGGCCAGGGTGTGACATGGGTTATTGTGGTGTGTTTTTTGTCTTGGGGTTTTGTGGGGTGTCTAATTAGTCTATGGCTGCCTGAGGCGGTTCTCAATCAGAGTCAGGTGATTTTCGTTGTCTCTGATTGGGAGCCATATTTAGGCAGCCATATTCTGTGAGTGTTTCGTGGGTGATTGTTCCTGTCTTTGTGTTTGCACCAGATAGTGCTGTTTCGGTTTTCACTTTTCATTATTTTGTAGTTTCCGCTTGTATTGTTTTTCCTTCATTAAAAATTATATCATGAATCATCATCACGCTGCATTTTGGTCCGATCCTTGTTCTACCTCTTCATCAGAGGAGGAGATAGAAGAACGCCGTTACAGTTAGCAATGGAGAGAGAGACAGACCGAAGAGAAATGCACACTAGCATTTTTCATAGCAAAGAGAAAGGGGAGCAGGCGAGGGAGGGTGAGGATCGGGGCAGGCAGAGAGACAGTCAACCTTGAGCATAGGGTATATCAGTGGTTCCTAACTTTTTTGGTTATTGTACCACCAACTGAATTTAGCCTTGCCCGGAGTACCCCTGAAGTACCCCCCCATGTGCATTTTACCAGTAAGCCTATGGTCTCAAGTACCCCCTGTGGTTAGGCCAAGAACCCTCAGTGGTCCTAGTACCCCTGGTTGGGAACCACTGGGCTATACTGTATGTTCCCCTCTCACCAGGCTCGAATACGACTCTCACATTATTAACTCATGTAGAGTATCTCAACAGCATGGGATGTTAGGTGAGAAGGACATCTCCAATAAGAATCCCTATTGTAAACTGTCTAGGGTGATGACAATAGGGTATTAACTAGAGGTCGATCGTTTAATCTGAATGGCCGATTAATTAGGGCCGATTTCAAGTTTTCATAACAATCGGAAATCGGTATATTTGGGTGCCGATTTTGCCGATTAGAAAAAAATATATATTTTTTCTTTACACCTTTATTTAACTAGGCAAGTCAGTTAAGAACACGTTCTTATTTACAATGACGGTCTAGGAACGTTGTAGAACAACAGATTTTTACCTTGTCAGCTGGGGGGATCCAATCTTGCACCCTTACGCTCTAACCACCTGATTACATTGCACTCCACGAGGAGCCTGCCTGTTACGCGAATGCAGTAAGCCAAAGTAAGTTGCTAGCTAGCATTACATTTATCTTATAAAAAACAATCAATCAACGACTGTCGTTGCTCCAATGTGTACTTAACCATAAACTTCAATGCCTTTGTTAAAATCAATACACAATTGTATATTTTTAAACCTGCATATTTAGCGAAAAAGAAATCCAGGTTAGCAGGCAATATTAACCAGGTGAAATTGTGTCATGGTATAACAGTTTGGGCCGCCTGGCTCTTTGCAAACTAATTTGCCAGAATTTTACATAATTACGACATAACATTGAAGGTTGTGCAATACTTAGACTCATGGATGCCACCCGTTAGATAAAATACGGAATGTAATAAACGTTTTGTTTTCGAGGTGATAGTTTCCGGATTTGACCTAAGGCTCGTATTTCTGTGTGTTTATTATAGTTAAGTCTATGATTTGATATTTGATAGAGCAGTCTGACTGAGGGGTGGTAGGCAGCAGGAGGCTCGTAATAGTCAAAGGTATATGGTTTAGAGAGAGATAGTCGACGTGTTATAATTCCTGCAATAACTTGCGGCTGAACTTGAAAGAGGTTCCTTCGTTATTTTACCGTTCATGTCTTCCATAGAGAATGTCTTGATCTACTTCAAACAAGGTTATTACATGTATCTTGGTTATCTGTAAAATCTATTGTTGGCTAAATCTGGAGAAATTACGGACCATATAAAAAACTGTTGGTCACTAAATCCGGCTAGAAGGACCAAGTAAAAAATGGTTGGCTGGAATGCCCTCACCCGTCTGAGCGGTCGGCTGTGAATGCCTTCACCCACTATATAGAGTAGCAACACGCACAGACAGCTGTGTGTTATGTGTTAGGCTATTAGTTGGTTGTGTTGTACTTACCAGTACCTAGTACGTCTGGGCTTCACAAGAGAAGGTTTGTAGGGTATCTTTCATTTATTTGGCGTGGGCTATGGCCAAACAGTAGCCTGTGTAAAGTTGGGTTAATAAACGGTCAATTCATTAACTCAATCCTCTGTCTGGACAATTGTTCCTTTATGATCTAGTCTGGTCATTACAATACTTAGAACTGATTGGTTTGGTTCTGTCCAGGTTTCAATGGAAATATGGGCGAGGTCTGTTTATATATTTTTTTTGTGGGGGACTTCTACTTAAGCACTTCCGGCCAGTAGTTCGCAGCTAGCTAGCTAACTAACTCGCATAACTTCCCAAACATGGATTCATGCAAAACAAGCATTTAATGTTCGGTAATGGGATGCCACAATAACTGGCAGAAATGGAAGCTGTTCATGGAGCAGGAAGGTTTTGACCACTAAACTATTTTGAGATTGGAGTGCAGTTGTGCAGCTGTGCACCTTTTGATTTGCACCCACCTCCTATGGATGAGGAGTCTCTTCGGCTTTGGCTCAAACCATTGAACTTGAAGAAACCACCAAACCGACCCTATGTGTGTTCTTATCACATGGTGGACAAGAAACCGACTGAAGAGCATTCTTTCCCTGAGAAGTGACTAGCCTAGATGCTCCAGTTAGGCTGGACTCAAACTTTTTAACAATGCTTTTTTTCTGATAAAAAAAAACAAGTTCATTGCATCCGCCGTGGAGCCCAGTTTCATAATATTACCATATCCCAGCTTCTTGCAGTAGTTTTTAAATAATCAACAAAAAAACAGGCCTTATTTTAGGGCATTTTTTCACCCGTCCAGCTCCAGTTCTATGCCCAGCCCATTGTTCTACGTCACAATGCCTGCTTCACTATTGTTGGCATTGAGACCTGCCCACGTTGTAACGTAAACAACAACAAAAAATTGTTCATGGAACTCTGAGGTCGTCCCATTGTTTCCTATAGGGGAAATATACAGTTGAAGTCGGAAGTTTACATACACCTTAGCCAAATATATTTAAACTTAGTTTTTCACAATTCCTGAAATTTAATCCTAGTAAGAATCCCCTCTCTTAGGTCAGTTAGGATCACCCCTTTTTTTTAAGAATGTGAAATGTCAGAATAATAGTAGAGAGAATGATTTGTTTCAGCTTGTATTTCTTTCATCACATTCCCAGTGGGTCAGAAATGTACATAAACTCAATTAATATTTGGTAGCATTGCCTTTAAATTGCTTAACTAAGACAGGAGAAATACTCCCGATATAACAGACTTAAGCCTAGCCCCCCGAAACATAAACTACTGCAGCATAAATACTGGAGGCTGACTCAGTAGAGGTCGGGAGACAGGGCCATAGAAGCAGGATATAACCCTACCCACTTTGCCAAAGGACAGTCCCCACACCACTAAAGGGATATCTTCAACCACCAACTTACCATCCTGAGACAAGTCCGAGTGTAGCCCACAAAGAACTCCGCCACGGCACAACCAAAGGGGGGGCGCCAACCCAGACAGGAAGATCACGTCAGTGACTCAACCCACTCAAGTGACGCACCCCTCCTAGGTGTTATGCAGGTGAATGAGGACCCAAACGCGACTTAGCGAAAACAGAGTCTTTATTCCAGTAAATGGCAAAAGTAATAATCCTGGAAAACTCAAGACGAAAACAAAACAGGAAAAAACTTAAATCCACTCGTAGTAACGAGGACAGACTGGAGACTCGACCATTGACTGCAGGTTGCTTCGGGAAGGCACCGACCGTAGCAGACTAAGACACCTGCTCACACGCAGCATCTGAAGGAGACAAGACACGACAGGGCGAGACAAGGACACAGCACAGCGAACTTCATACAAGGATCCGACAAGGACAGAAGTGGAAAACAAGGGGAGAAATAGGGACTCTAATCAGAGGACAAAATAGGGGACAGGTGTGAAAAGACTAAATGAGTGAGTTAGGAGAATGAGGAACAGCTGGGAGCAGGAACGGAACGATAGAGAGAAGAGAGAGAGGGAGGGGGAGAGAGAGGGATAGAAAAAAGGGAACGAACCTAATAAGACCAGCAGGGGGAAACGAACAGAAGGGAAAGCACAAGGACAAGACAATATATGACAAAACATGACACTAGGGATGGCATGGAAAGGCACCAGTAAGCAAATTGATATAAAACAACACCACAACATTTTTTTTAATGCTCACAAATTTCCACAAAATGAGCACAAATGTACATAAAACATGGCTACAAATAATGAAACGAGCTCACGAATTGTAAAACGTCCACGTACTATAATATACATCCACTATACTTTTAGTTTTGGATCTTATGATGATATACCCTGGAGGTCGGGACCCACAGGGCAGGTGCCCTGCTTGCCCATTCAGTAATCTGGCCCTGATCATCAAGTTAAACCACAGGTATTGTTGTTACACATCCTCACTCTGTCTTGGAGGATAAAACTGAGACTGTAGCCAGCTTCCATTTTACCTAATTTTATTGTCCAAAGAATGTTCTCATAGTCCAGAAGTATTGGATGAAAATCCACAATGTTGGTGCCATACAGGAGCACTGACCAATCTGCCTCCAAAAGAGGACTGCTGGTTTTGAGGATGGTGTGGAGGTCAGTGGTTGATGATCTGAGCACCCCCTGAGATGGTGAGTATGGTTTCAGTAGACCACTATTGAGCTGGCAGATCAGATAGGAGCTTTGAGGAAAGGTAATTTCGTGCTTTGAATGTGGTTCATATGACCTTATAGTGGATTCAGGACTTGGACAAGGAGTCAATGCAGTTTAAAGATACATTTACATGGGGGTTTGGATGATAATGTCAAATTTCTTAGAATGAACAAAAATATTGGAGTTTGGGGACTGGAGGGGATAATCGTCAAGTTGGAAAATATTCAGATATGCCTGTTGAAAAAGAGAAAAGACAGAAAGATATAATCTTACAGTATATTAAATTCATCCCATTGGGCAAAACCTGGTTGAATAAACGTTGTTTCCACCTCATTTCAACAACAACAAAAAATCTATGTGATGATGGTGAATCACCGAAGAAAACACAATTGGATTTTTTTCACCCATCTTTTAACCAACATTTTTGGTTGATTTCACATTTTGGTTGAGTTCCCAAATTTTTATATCAAAACTAGACATTGAACTGATGTCTGTGCCCAGTGAGATTGGATTTCTGTAATCATATCAGCTCATTTGTCACACTTCTAATAATCTAGAGAGAATCTACCTCTCTTTGAGGTTAACCTTTGAGATGACCTCCCTCAAGGATTCTCTCTCTTTCCTTATAGCGAATTTGTCCCACATTTTAGCAAAGTCGTCATTGGTGGCCACGTTTCTCAAGATATTGCGACCATGATGCCTGTGGACAAAGATATTAATATCATCTTAAAAGTGTAACATATCAAATAATTTCTGCTGTCTGTGATTAAAAATAGTACTCAATTGATGGCAACCTGAGAAAAAATAAGACATACATTAGGTAGAATTTGCAAGAGGGTCGTTTGAGTAATGCACCGCATTACCTGATCTACGAATCATCTCAACAATATAACAACTGGGTATTAACCGTTCCTTATTATGAAAATCTTAGCGAATCTGCACAGCGCTTGGCTCAGGCTGACCACTGTGATCAAGTAGGGTTGTCTTCATTAGACACCAAACAGAAGGAAGGAAACTGAACTGGACTCATTTACATTTGTAATTTTTACCCCAATTTCGTGGTATTCAATTGATAGTGACAATCTTTTCCCATCGCTGCAACTCCCGTAAGGACTCTGGAGAGGCGAAGGTCGAGAGCCGTGCGTCCTCCGAATCACAACCCAGCCAAGCCGCACTGCTTCTTGACACAATGCCCGCTTAACCTGGAAGCACCAATGTGTCGGAGGAAACACCATACACCTGGTGACCGTGTCCGTGCATTGCACCCCGCCCACCACAGGAGGTCACTAGTTGGCGATGGGAGAAGAACATCCCTGCCGGCCAAACATCCCGGCTAAGATTTTGGCTTTTTAAAATTCAAACCCACATGAGCGCATGGACTTGGATTTTCCTATGCCACGTAGAACTTATTTGTGTTCATAATTTTTCCTTTTTGTTTTCAATTACTATTCCCCTCCAAGAGAACCTGTGGTTGTTTTGGAATACCTAAAATCTGCAATTCAATCCATGACACCCTTTAGCATAGATGCTAAAGGATGTCAGCTGACAATGTGGCTTTTAAAGTCAATTTCAATTTGTATTTGTGTAAAACACTGCAGATGTTGACTCTAGACTAAATTACCTTTAAAAGCTGCATTGTCAGCGATCTAGTGCTATAGCGAGCCATGGATTGAATCCCGGCCTTAACTGTTATGTTGAAGCAAGCTACTTTACAGGAGGAACTTCCCACCTGACTTCCTGTGCAGGGTCCACAGCCAATTTACTGACGGCAATCAAGAAACGGTCAGTGAGGCCTTTCTTCCCCGACAGGAGACGAGCCGTCCCCATGACCTCAGCCAGTCTCTCCAGGTGCTGAGCAGTGCAGCTCCTCACAGCAGCGTTACGGTGGCTGAGGAAGGAAAAACAGAGCACATCAGTTACATGTCATAGAGCTACATGAGTTAGGAGATGAATGATAATGGATTGTATTGATGAAGTCTCATCGATGGATAAAAATGTTCGGCTTTATATTTATATAAGGCTTTATATTAAGGTCCCTTAATATACCATTAATAAACTGTTTGTAAAGAGTTTACTTACCATGAATTAATCATTATTCCTACATTTGTAAATGTCAAGAAATCTATAAATAGTTATTTACACATTTATAAACGCTATTTTAAATGATTTGTTCATGATTTATCAGATAATTAATAAGGTGTTTGATCATAGTATGTTCACAATTTGTAAATGATTAATAATGTACTACTAATGTACTATAAACCAGTTATGAAGAAGTTATTGTCAAGGCATTTGTTGATGGTTGATTAATGGTTTGATTCATCATTTATATACATATTTATAAATGTATTGTACATGTACTTACGGATACCTCAGTGCCTCACTAATAGCCCCTAATGTAAAGTGTTCACTATATATACTTTATAAATGTTTATAAATGACTTGTTACTCCCCAAAGGCTAGCACACATCAGTAGCACACATCAGACAGTACCTCTCCACCAAAGGTTAAAAATAATCTAAGTAACGCAATGGTAAAATAAGAAGTACACAACACAAGGAAGTATAACATAACAAAAAAATGTGATTCCATTGAGGTGGAGGGGACGGTGAAGTCTAGCATTGGGGTGAGTTTGGATAATGGGATAATTCGTGGAAGTCCGGATCTACCCCTTATTGAGTGTTAATTGACCCCTCTCCCTCTTTACCTCAGCCCACCGACCAGCAGGGCATTCATGACACGGGTAGGGGTGCAGCTCTGCACCATGTGACCCAGGGCAAAGTTGGCGCCGTGCCGGATGAAGGTGTTGGCCTCGCTGGCTTTGTGGAGCAGCACGCGTGCCGTCCCCTCCACCTCACTGTCCATGGCCCTCTGGAGGTGTACGTACATGTCACCCAGTGTGGCCATGGCAGCACAGGACACTGCAGAGCGCAGGTTCTTCACCTGAATCATAATAACACGCACAGGACCAGATATTAATGTTGAGCAGTACAACCCACGAACATCAGAAACATGACACAATAATTTGACGTGTTCTCCAAATGTAGCAGATTTGTGCAGATGAATGAATAGGGCAGTGAATTAATACAGCTACCTCATTTATAATGGCAAGGCAGATATCATGGAGTTTAGGCATCAGTATGTCCATGTGGTTCTGAGCCATAACACGGAGAGAGGTCAAGCCCTCGATCTTCTTCTCCCTGCAATTCAGTAAAATAAATGTAAGCATTTTCCACAACATTTTCCAAAAATCTTATAATGATGTTCATCAATTAGGACTCTGGTCTCTTAAATTCAGAAGTTTCTACGCTCTGTAGCTCAAATAGACATTTCCAAGGACACTACACTGTGCTTCCTTTAGCCTAGCTCCATTGGTCTTGTCTACAGTGAATGCTCACCAGTCATCAGAGGCAGAGTGGAGCAGCTTGAAGATCTTAGTCAGGTCCTGCTCTGGGTTGGACAGGGGCTGCAATCTGGCCTGGTTCCTAATTTGGCTCTTTGGCTCACTGGCTGCCTTCTTGTCTATGGGTTGAAAGCAGACATCTCTCTCTCTATGAACTGTATTTATGTATGTACTCATTTCCATATCTGTTTGTAGCTTTTAACACTAGTTCATTTGAATATCATTTTAAATTTAGCACATATTTTTGGTGCTCTCCCTGCTCAGAAGCAGGGTCCAATTAGCCTTGAGTAAAGGTGATCTCACAGTGAAACAGGCAAATCAAGTGTGGAAAAATGTCTTAGCCCTGGGCTAAAGCCATTTGTGTCCCTTCCCTTCCTACTGTTTTTCTATCACCCTACCTAGCTTCATCTCCCTGTCTAATTTACATTAGTGTGAGAACATGAGAGGGACTGACCTGAGCCGGTGGCAGCCTTTGCCAGGCTAAGGAACCTTATAGGCCGAGGCTGTTTGCTCCTGGGCATGGTAGGTGGGGGAGCAGGCCTGGGTGGGCTGTCACGCGCCTTTACCGGGGTCCCAACATCCAAGTAGTCACGGAGCTCCGCAGGGGTGTTCATATCCACTGAGCTCAGGCTTCCCAGAGAGCTGGTGACTATTTCCCCCATGGACATGTCCGAGCCCAAACTTCTTCTGCCCATGGCCTTCACCTCATGTACCACCTTTGGTGTAGACCAGAAAATAATTATCCCATCATAGAAATACATATAGAACTAGTATATACATAAACTAATACACAGAGAGATCCTGTATTCTAGGATCGAATCTATCATGCTGTCAAAAAGAGAGTATCCTTTCTAACCTGTACCCCCACACACTGACTCGGTACCGATACCCCCTGTATTTAGCCTCGTTATTGTTATGTCATTGTGTTACTTTAATTATTATTATTTTTTACTTTAGTTTATTTGGTAAATATTTTCTTAACTCTTCTTGAACTGCACTGTTGGTTTCATGGTAAGGTCTACACTTGTTGTGTTCGGCCCATGTGACAAATAAAGTTTGATTTGATTTTAAGACATGGAACCACTATCTGTTTTGGCAATTTATCAGTCCAAGTATAATTCTGAACTGCAAATTTTCACATTTACAATAAATTCTAAGTCCATCCTACCTTCCAGGCCTCCTCCTTCAGGTGAGCCTCAATGTCCCTCACCTCCTCCATCAGGTCAATGGGTCCATTGTTGTCAGCACAGCCCTGGTCCGACTGGACTTTCAGGGCTTTGACTCCCCGCCTGCCCTTCTTCTTCTTGCCCCTCTTGGAGGGAGCTCCAGTGGGAGGGACGGGAACAGGCCACACGCTACTGCTGCTGAATGATTTATTTACCTGGATGGACTCCAGAGAGTGAGATCCGGGTCGACCTTGGGCTCCGTCCACCCCCACCACGTTCTTCAGTGGGGCCAGAGCTATGTGTTCAAGCCTTCGTGGCAAAGGCCTCGGTGGAGCTTTCGGCCGCGGAATGCACTGAATAGAGGGGACGAAGTGGTGCGCGAAGGTGCTGCCAACCCCGATGAGAGCAGTCCGGACATAATTCTCATGGATAGCACTTATCTTTCTTTGCTTTGCTTCCATGGCCTCTCTCTCAGCTCTCTGCATCTGCAGAAGTCTGGCATCACTGATGAAGCCACCAGGGCCCTCTGGGATTGGGTAGCTCTCCCGATAGCCCTGGATCACAATGGTACAGTATGAAATGAATTGCAGAAGTGAAGTAGGCAAAAGTTTCCACAGTGTGTCATGAAAAACTTTTAAGATAAAGATTTTATGGATGTAGGCCTACTGTATGTCTATGAAACCACAAAATAAACAGTGATATTTTTGGAAAAACGTTTGAAAAACTGATGAGCCTTACAAAACTTGAAAACTTGTCCTGGTCATCCTGTTGGTTTAAAGCTATGTTTTGCTTCCTCAGGTTTTCGATAACGCTCTTCATCTGTGAGTTCTCCTTCTGGAGTTTGTCAAACTCACTTGATTTTCTCCCCCGATAAGCCATTGATGATAAATATTAACACTCTCAAAATAAGAACTTAACCTATCTCTGTGAGAGATCTATCATGGAATGAGTGGAAATTAAATGTTGCTTGTCAGATGGAACCAGCAATGATATCATGGCAAGGCTTCCGTTACATTGTGATGTCATAATGGGGTCTGTTGACAGTGCTGAGCACATCAGCACATGGTGAACTTTAATGAAAGCTTTTTGATTCCCATATAAAATCATAAATGTGGTGAATTTTTTAGGACCCTGTATTTCAAAGATAGTTAGTAAAATATCGTTGAAGTAATGTTACACCGAGGCCTGTACTCTGAAGCGGGATCAATTTGGAGGTGGAGGGTCCGTCATGGTCTGGCGCAGTGTGTCACAGCATCATCGGACTAAGCTTGTTGTCATTGCAGGCAGTCTCAATGCTGTGTATTACAGGGAAGACATCCTCCTCCCTCATGTGGTACACTTCCTGCAGGCTCATCCTGACATGACCCTCCAGCATGACAATGCCACCAGCCATACTGCTCGTTCTGTGCATGATTTCCTGCAAGACAGGAATATCAGTCTTCTGCCATGGTCAGCGAAGAGCCCGGATCTCAATCCGATTCAGCACATCTTGGGACCTGTTGGCTCGGAGGGTGAGAGCTAGGGCCATTCCCCCCAGAAATGTCTGGGTACTTGCAGGTACCTAGGTGGAAGAGTGGGGTAACATGGTACAGCAAGAACTGGCAAATCTGATGCAGTCCATGAGGAGGAGATGCACTGCAGTACTTAATGCAGTTGATGGCCACACCAGATACTGACTGTTACTTTTGATTTTGACCATTGATTTTGATTATTCCATTTCTGTTAGTCAAATTTCTGTGGAACTGGTTCAGTTTGTCTCAGTTGTTGAATCTTGTTATGTTCATACAAATATTTGCACATGTAAAGTTTGCTGAAAATAAACGCAGTTGACAGTGAGAGGTCATTTCTTTTTTTGTTGAGTTATATATATATATATATATATACACACTGTATACAGTTGAAATCGGAAGTTTACATACACCATAGCCAAATACATTTAAACTCAGTTTTTCACAATTCCTGAAATGTAATCCTAGTAAAAATCCCCTGTTTTAGGTCAGTTAGGATCACCACTTTATTTTAAGAATGTGAAATATCAGAATAATAGTAGAGAGATTTATTTATTTCAGCTTGTATTTCTTTCATCACATTCCCACTGGGTCAGAAGTTTACATACACTCAATTAGTATTTGGTAGCATAGCCTTTAAATTGTTTAACTTGGGTCAAACATTATGGTTACCCTTCCAAAAGCTTCCCACAATAAGTTGTGTGAATTTTGGCCCATTCCTCCTGACAGAGCTGGTGTAACTGAGTCAGGTTTGTAGGCCTTCTTGCTCGCACAAGCTTTTTCAGTTCTGCCCACACATTTCCTATAGGATTGAGGTCAGGGCTTTGTGATGGCCACTCCAATACATTGCCTTTGCTGTCCAAACTATTTATGGCTGCAGGGGCAGTATTGAGTAGCTTGGATGAAAAGGTGCCCATTATAAACGGCCAGCACCTCAGTCTCAGTTCCTGATATATGCATATTATTATTAGTATTGGATAGAAAACACTCTAAAGTTTCCAAAACTGTCCAAATATTGTCTGTGAGTATAACAGAACTGATATTGCAGCCGAAACCCTGAGGAATATCAAAACAGCGCCTCTATTTTGAAAACTTCATGTTCCATAGCCCTTTCCTTTGCTCCATTTAAAGGGATATCAACCAGATTCCTTTCCCTATCGCTTCCTCAAGGTGTCAACAGTCTTCAGACATAGTTTCAGGCTTTCATTTTGAAAAATGAGCCAGAAAGACAACATCGCGTCAAGTGGTCACATGAGTTTTGCTCGGGCAACAGAGTTTGGACAGCTATTGCTTTTCCCTCTCCTACTGTGAAAGACATTTGCGGTTGATATATTATCGATTATATAATTGATTATAAAAAACGTTTGACATGTTTCTGTGGACATTATGGAAACTATTTGGAATTTGTCTGCGTTGTCGTGACCGCTCTTTCCTGTGAATTTCTGAACATAACGCGCCAAACAAACGGAGGTATTTTGAATATAAAAAATAATGTTTATGGAACAAAAGGAACATTTGTTGTGTAACTGGGAGTCTCGTGAGTGAAAACATCCGAAGATAATCAAAGGTAAACTATGAATTTAATTGCTTTTCTGATTTTCGTGACCGAGCTACTTGATGCTAAGTGTACTTAATGTTTTGTTGAGCGATCGATAAATTTACACAAACGATTGGATTGCTTTCGCTGTAAAGCATAATTTCAAAATCTGGCACGACAGGTGGATTAACAAAAGGCTAAACTGTGTTTTCCTATATTGCACTTGTGATTTCATGAATATAAATATTTTTAGTAATATTTATTGAATGTAGCGCTATGCTATTTAGCAGTTTTTGATGACACTAATCCCGTTAACAGGATTGCAGCCATAACAAGTTAATCCCTTCTCTTAACATGTATGGCCCCAAAACATAATCAAGCTGCTGACCAATTACGCAAGACGTTAGTTCAAAGTTAACTGAGATTAATCAACAACTGGATACATTTCTTTATTTCTAAAGTGAAACTATCCTCCGCATTGGAGTATCTCTTCAAGTACAAGTTTAACCAGTACAAGTACAAGTTTTCAGTTGTTTTACCGTTCCATGAAGAAGTGTGGCAGGCCTGTGAGGAAGGATCCTACAGCCATGAGGAAACAGCCCATAGCAATGAGCCTGGGCCGGTGCAGCTTCGCCCCAAAATGGCTGATCACAGCCAGGAACAGCAGGTTACCTGCAAGAAACCACAACACTACAGTAGTCAGGAATTGCAAATTATAAACACTGTTTTTTTTAAACTAAAAATGGCATGTCACTTTGGATACTAGACTGAAACAACACAGCATAAAACAATGTTAGGGGTTTGACAGTAGAGTCATGGACAAAAACCAGTCAATCAATTAATAGGAACAACTATAAAACTGGACAGTATTGAGAGCAGACTCTGAGCCACACAAAAAATGGATCATACTGTAGTCTGTATCTGGTTTTTACTACATGAATTCTCAAGAAACTCAATGTTATTGTTGATACCCATCACAAAGCTGCCGTCTATGAGTCCGATGAGAGAGCTGGACAGGTCAAAGTGTCTCTCTGAGTGATGGCACTCTTCATGTAGGTCCTTGACAGAGCTTTGTATAGGTCCTTGACAGGGCCACGATGAACTGCTGACAAACACGAGAGAGAGAACATTAGTATGTGTTTTTTTCTCTTGTTCAATTGTCTTTTTTCTTGTTAGTACTTTGAATATATTCACATCAAACAACTTTCTCACGGTTTCTGGAAGGAAATGCTGTAGGAACGCTCATCAGAGGCCGAGTCTTCTCTGGTCTCTACTCCTCTTGTTACGGGGTCTGAGACGCCGAAGCTTCCCACCATTAGCTCTGACAAATTGAAAACTCTAGTCAAGGTTAAGGCTAATCTGAAGATGGTGCTGGCTAAAGCTAAAACTGGCGAGTGTAGAGAGTATAGAGATATTGTTATCCACGTCGGCACCAACGATGTTAGGATGAAACAGTCAGAGATCACCAAGCGCAACATAGCTTCTGCGTGCATATCAGCTAGAAAGATGTGTCGGCATCGAGTAATTGTCTCTGGCCCCCTCCCAGTTAGGGGGGAGTGATGAGCTCTACAGCAGAGTCTCACAACTCAATCGCTGGTTGAAAACTGTTTTCTGCCCCTCCCAAAAGATAGAATTTGTAGATAATTGGCCCTCTTTCTGGGACTCACCCACAAACAGGACCAAGCCTGGCCTGCTGAGGAGTGACGGACTCCATCCTATCTGGAGGGGTGCTCTCATCTTATCTACCAACATAGACAGGGATCTAACTCCTCTAGCTCCACAATGAAATAGGGTGCAGGCCAGGCTGTCATGTTTTGTCATTTATTATCTTGTCTTGTCCCTGTGCTTCCCATTCTATTCGTTTCCCTCTGCTGGTCTTATTTGGTTCTTTCCCTCTTTCTATCCCTCTCTCTCCCCCTCCCTCTCTCACTCTCTCGCTCTCTATCGTTCCGTTCCTGCTCCCAGCTGTTCCTATTCCCCCTAATCATCATTTAGTCTTCCCACACCTGTTCCCGATCCTTTTCCCTGATTAGAGTCCCTATTTCTCTCCTTGTTATTCGTTTCTGCCCTGTCGGTTCCTTGTCTAGAATTCACCGTGCTGTGTTTGTGTATCGCCCTGTCGTGTCGTGTTTTCCTCAGATGCTGCGTGGTGAGCAGGTGTCTGAGTCTGTTTGGTTCAAGTGCCTTCCCGAGGCAACCTGCTGTTCACCTGCTGTTCAAGATCGAGTCACCAGTTTGTCCTCGTCATTTCGAGTGAAAGTTGTGTTTTTTGATTGTATTTACTTTACTGGATTAAAGACTCTGTTTTCGCCAAGTCGCTTTTGGGTCCTCTTTCACCAGCATGACACAGGCAGCAGGCTGTTAGCCAGCCTGCCAGCATAGTGGAGTCTGCCACTAGCACAGTCAGTGTAGTCAGCTCAGCTATCACCATTGAGACCGTGTCTGTGCCTCGAGCTAGGTTGGGCAAAACTAAACATGGCGGTGTTCGCCTTAGCAATCTCACTAGGATAAAGACCACCTCCATTCCAGTCATTACTGAAAGAGATCATGATCCCTTACAACTCAAAATAGGGCTACTTAATGTTAGATCCCTTACTTCAAAGGCAATTATAGTCAATGAACTAATCACTGATCATAATCTTGATGTGATTGGCCTGACTGAAACATGGCTTAAGCCTGATGAATTTACTGTTTTAAATGAGGCCTCACCTCCTGGCTACACTAGTGACCATATCCCCCGTGCATCCCGCAAAGGCGGAGGTGTTGCTAACATTTACGATAGCAAATTTCAATTTACAAAAAAAAAATGACGTTTTCGTCTTTTGAGCTTCTAGTCATGAAATCTTTGCAGCCTACTCAATCACTTTTTATAGCTACTGTTTACAGGCCTCCTGGGCCATATACCATATTCCTCACTGAGTTCCCTGAATTCCTATCGGACCTTGTAGTCATAGCAGATAATATTCTAATCTTTGGTGACTTTAATATTCACATGGAAATGTCCACAGACCCACTCCAAAAGGCTTTCGGAGCAATCATCGACTCAGTGGGTTTTGTCCAACATGTCTCTGAACCCACTCACTGTCACAGTCATACGCTGGACCTAGTTTTGTCCCATGGAATAAATGTTGTGGATCTTAATGTTTTTCCTCATAATCCTGGACTATCGGACCACTATTTTATTACGTTTGCAATTGCAACAAATAATCTGCTCAGACCCCAACCAAGGAACATCAAAAGCCGTGCTATAAATTCACAGAAAACACAAAGATTCCTTGATGTCCTTCCAGATTCCCTCTGTCTACCCAAGGACGCCAGAGGACAAAAATCAGTTAACCACTTAACTGAGGAACTCAATTTAACCTTGCGCAATACCCTAGATGCAGTTGCACCCCTAAAAACTACAAAAAATTCTCATAAGAAACTAGCTCCCTGGTACACAGAAAATACCCGAGCTCTGAAGCAAGCTTCCAGAAAATTGGAACGGAAATTGCGCCACACCAAACTGGAAGTCTTCCGACTAGCTTGGAAAGACAGTACTGTGCAGTACCGAAGAGCCCTTACTGCTGCTCGATCATCCTATTTTTCTAACTTAATTGAGGAAAATAAGAACAATCCAAAATTCCTTTTTGATACTGTCGCAAAGCTAACTAAAAAACAGCATTCCCCAAGAGAGGATGACTTTCACTTTAGCAGTGATAAATTCATGAACTTCTTTGAGCAAAAGATTATGATTATTAGAAAGCAAATTACGGACTCCTCTTTAAATCTGCGTATTCCTTCAAAGCTCAGTTCTCCTGAGTCTGCACAACTCTCCCAGGACCTAGGATCAAGAGAGACGCTCAAGTGTTTTAGTACTATATCTCTTGACACAATGATGAAAATAATCATGGCCTCTGAACCTTCAAGCTGCATACTGGACCCTATTCCAACTAAACTACTGAAAGAGCTGCTTCCTGTGCTCGGCCCTCCAATGTTGAACATAACAAAACGTCTCTCTATCCACTGGATGTGTACCAAACTCACTAAAAGTGGCAGTAATAAAGCCTCTCTTGAAAAAGCCAAACCTCGACCCAGAAAATATAAAAAACTATCGGCCTATATTGAATGTTCCATTCCTCTCAATTTTTTTTAGAAAAGGCTGTTGCCTTCCTGAAGACAAACAATGTATACGAAATGATTCAGTCTGGTTTTAGACCCCATCATAGCACTGAGACGGCACTTGTGAAGGTGATAAATTACATTTTAATGGCATCGGACCGAGGCTCTGCATTTGTCCTCATGCTCCTAGACCTTAGTGCTGCTTTTGATACCATCGATCACCACATTCTTTTGGAGAGATTGGAAACCCAAATTGGTCTACACGGACAAGTTCTGGCCTGGTTTAGATCTTATCTGTCGGAAAGATATCAGTTTGTCTCTGTGAATGGTTTGTCCTCTGACAAATCAACTGTAAATTTCGGTGTTCCTCAAGGTTCCGTTTTAGGACCACTATTGTTTTCACTATACATTTTACCTCTTGGGGATGTTATTCGAAAACATAATGTTAACTTTCACTGCTATGCGGATGACACACAGCTGTACATTTCAATGAAACATGGTGAAGCCCCAAAATTGCCCTTGCTAGAAGCATGTGTTTCAGACATATGGAAGTGGATGGCTGCAAACTTTCTACTTTTAAACTCGGACAAAACAGAGATGCTTGTTCTAGGTCCCAAGAAACAAAGAGATCTTCTGTTGAATCTGACAATTAATCTTAATGGTTGTACAGTCGTCTCAAATAAAACTGTGAAGGACCTCGGCGATACTCTGGACCCTGATCTCTCTTTTGAAGAACATATCAAGACCATTTCAAGGACAGCTTTTTTCCATCCACGTAACATTGCAAAAATCAGAAACTTTCTGTCCAAAAATGATGCAGAAAAATGAATCCATGCTTTTGTCACTTCTAGGTTAGACTACTGCAATGCTCTATTTTCCGACTACCCGGATAAGGCACTAAATAAACTTCAGTTGGTGCTAAATGCGGCTGCTAGAATCCTGACTAGAACCCAAAAATTTGATCATATTACTCCAGTGCTAGCCTCTCTACACTGGCTTCCTGTCAAAGCAAGGGCTGATTTCAAGGTTTTACTGCTAACCTACAAAGCATTTCATGGGCTTGCTCCTACCTATCTCTCTGATTTGGTCCTGCCATACATACCTACACTTACGCTACGGTCACAAGACGCAGGCCTCCTAATTGTCCCTAGAATTTCTAAGCAAACAGCTGGAGGCAGGGCTTTCTCCTATAGAGCTCCATTTTTATGGAACGGTCTGCCTACCCATGTCAGAGACGCAAACTCGGTCTCAACCTTTAAGTCTTTACTGAAGACTCATCTCTCTCTCAGTGGGTCATATGATTGAGTGTAGTCTGGCTCAGGAGTGGGAAGGTGAACGGAAAGGCTCTGGAGCAAAGAACTGCCCTTGCTGTCTCTGCCTGGCCGGTTCCCCTCTTTCCACTGGGATTCTCTGCCTCTACCCTATTACAGGGGCTGAGTCACTGGCTTACTGGGGCTCTCTCATGCCGTCCCTGGAGGGGGTGCGTCACCTGAGTGGGTTGATTCACTGATGTGGTCATCCTGTCTGGGTTGGCGCCCCCCCTTGGGTTGTGCCATGGCGGAGATCTTTGTGGGCTATACTCAGCCTTGTCTCAGGATGGTAGGTTGGTGGTTGAAGATGTCCCTCTAGTGGTGTGGGGGCTGTGCTTTGGCAAAGTGGGTGGGGCTCAGGTCCTCCGAGAGAGAGAAAGAAAGAGAGAAGGAGAGACACCGAATAGGACAGGAGAAGTACTCCAGATATAACAAACTGACCCTTATATCCTTCCTGTTTGGCCCTGTCCGGGGGTGTCCTCGGATGGGCCCTCCTGTCTCAGACTCCAGTATTTATGCTGCAGTAGTTTATGTGTCGGGGGGCTAGGGTCAGTTTGTTATATCTGGAGTACTTCTCCTGTCCTATTCGGTGTCTCTCCTTCTCTCTTTCTTTCTCTCTCTCGGAGGACCTGAGCCCTAGGACCATGCCCCAGGACTACCTGACATGATGACTCCTTGCTGTCCCCCGTCCACCTGGCCGTGCTGCTGCTCCAGTTTCAACTGACCTGAGCCCTAGGACCATGCCCCAGGACTACCTGACATGATGACTCCTTGCTGTCCCCAGTCCACCTGACCGTGCTGCTACTCCAGTTTCAACTGTTTTGCCTTATTAATATACGATCATGCTGGTCATTTATGAACATTTGAACATCTTGGCCATGTTCTGTTATAATCTCCACCCGGCACAGCCAGAAGAGGACTGGCCACCCCACATAGCCTGGTTCCTCTCTAGGTTTCTTCCTAGGTTTTGGCCTTTCTAGGGAGTTTTTCCTAGCCACCGTGCTTCTACACCTGCATTGCTTGCTGTTTGGGGTTTTAGGCTGGGTTTCTGTACAGCACTTTGAGATATCAGCTGATGTACGAAGGGCTATATAAATAAATTTGATTTGATTTGATTCGAAGAATCTAAAATCTAAAATATATTTTGATTTGTTTATTAACACTTTTTAAATTACTACATGATTCCAATTGTGCGATTTCATAGTTTTGTTGTCTTCACTATATTATTCTAAATTGTAAACAAAAAATTAAAATAAAGAAAAAGCCTTAAATAAGTAGATGTGTCCAGACTTTTGACTGGTACTGTATATATTGTGATATTGCAAATATGGTACAATCCAGGGGTGCAAAGCTCTTGGAGACTTACCCAGAAAGACTCACAGCTTTAATCGCTGCCAAAGGTGATTCTAACATGTATTGTGAAAACTTAAATATGAATACTGTGTGAATATTGTAAATGAGATGTTTCTGTATTTCATTTTCAATACATTTGAGAAAAAATGTAACATATTTTCACTTTGTCATTATGGGGTACTGTCTGTAGCTAGGTGAGATGATTAAAAAAACTATAATTTAATTAATATGGAATCCAGGCTGTAAGAAAACAAAATGAGGAATAAGTTAATAATGGGTATGAACACTTTCTGAAGGCACTGTATCTCTGCTAGAACGTGATAAATGAGTGACTCTTTGAAAAGGGGGTCATATAAACATTTCCTTATTTAAAAAAAATAGCTATCATGGTATAATCAGCATAGTTTCTCAGAGTAAACCTTTATTCTGGTTTAAACAAAGCAATCTGATCACTCCAGTAAAATACACGCTACAGGGAATGCAAAAAAAAAGTATTCTGCAAAGCACATATACATTGTCCAATCAACATCCACACATTGATTTCATTCTTCGGGTCTTTATTCAAACACAAACACAGTGGGAATAAAATGCTCTTCCAGTGTCTCGTTGCAGGTTGTGCAATGTTCAAAAGTGTGTGACAGATTAGTATTAATGTGTGTGTGTATGTGTGGGGGGTCAAGTTTGGACGGTCGCAAATAGCCAAGATTGTATATTTCAGGACCATGGACAGCAGCGATATTGGCAATGCGATATCTGTCATTCAGCACCACATGACAGTAGACAGCGGCCATCTCATGTGAAGTTGGCACTGGAGAAATCCCATGTAATGGGAAACGAGGCCTAGGAGGCAAAAAGACTGAAGAAGACTCCCACAGGAACTCTATGCTAAACTGTTCTGCCACATTCATTTAAAATGTTACATCTTTCGATTTGTAAATAATAGGGGGATACATCTGCAAATAATTGAAACTGACTTATCAAACTACACGGTACAGTTTTATTGTGTCTGTGCATCATAGGTACAACTGTAAGCAATTCCGTTCTCAAATGTCTGTTTAATGTGAGAAACAAAATTAAAAACAACTTTTAAACTATTACAATGCGGACGGACTGTCATGCATCTTTACTATTACCAACAAGACAACGAAGTGATACGTGCCATGGAGCCAATTATAACGGATACTTTCCAAACACCAAAAGTTCCCACGCTGAGCAATATTGTTTACTACACTATTGTGCATACAATCCAAGTAATACGTTTATTGTCATTCATACTCTTTTTTTAACCGAATATCTTTGCAAAAGTGTTCCTTGTATCAATTCAGAGCTCGGAAATATTGGAATAATGTGCTTAAGAGGACACTCAAGGCGCACAACAGGATAACACAAGGTTGGATTAGTAGGTCTAAGCAACATGCACCTGGATAATCGTGTCATGAATCTGGACGGGCTCCTACGTCCTCATATACACATTATGACATAATGTTTAATGTTTATGAGTTTAATCTTTCACAAAATAAAGACATAGAAGCATACCCAATTATACAGGTTCTACACATTCCATTTCTCCATGGCAATAGAATGTAAACATTATATTTTGCGCCAAACATCGCCTACAACTAAATTCTAAGTGCAGCATATTGGACAACTCCACAGTCATTGATCATTCGCGACTTTAAGTCATACCTGTTATCTCTAGAGCATCCCGTATATCTATAGCGCTACATTTCTTCCCCCATGGATAGAGTTTGGTGCATTCCGGAGTTCACTTATGGCCCCACAAAGGTAATCTTAGGAGAAATTAATTTTAGCATACTGTAAATGCCTGTGCTTAATGTGCATAACAAAGCATCATTATTTTCATTATCTTCAAATTCATTCTGTAGAAGCAGCCTTTATTTTCAGACTCTGCAGGCCTGCTGGGAGGAAACATATTACAATAAACAGGTAAGATTCATCCCACAAAAACATAAACAACAGAAAAAGAGTTGTATTTCAAGACAGTTTAGAGACAGTTTAGAGAAGGTGGTCATAAGAGTTCTTAACTGGCTGGTGTCTCAGGGCAAAAAATCCCTTAGGGAGAGGTGAGTACCACGTCAGCACTCACCTTCACTGCCATTCCCTGCCTCCAGCAGCACTCCAGGAGGTGTGGGTAAAATAAACAACAGAAAAATCAGAAGCCAGTAAAGTTGAATTGCTCTGTGTTTTATTTGAAGGGTGTGGAAGGAAACCCTGGAGGAGGGAAACGACCTCGCTCGGCTGGTAAGAGTATGAGAGTTAGAGACATACTACAAGGTGGTGAGCTCTTTACTAGCCTTTAAACAACGAGTTAGCACGGCAGAATAGATCTGTTGTGAAATTACACTTCCTGTTTCTACACTTCCTGTTTCATACTGCAGGCCTGGAAAGTGAACACTTAAAACGCCTAAAAATGATGGACATTCTGCAAGCTCCGCCGCTCCATGCACCCCACCTCGCCAGCTGACATGTAAGTTCCATGTACTACCCTGCATATGACTTGATCCATTTATCTACACATCTGGAACTACGCAAAAACATACTAAGACAGTGTTCTCTGTGAGCACATCGTTTAGATTTGGCTTCTCCTTTTTGTTGATTTCTGCGATCCTAAGGTCCACAGCATCGTGGAAAGAGCAGTCCAATGAGCCCCGTAGCAACCTGCTCAGCCCATCTCAGGTGGCGGTGGAGGTGGTGCCCAGGCTCCTCCTGGCCCTGTGGCTTCAGCCAGAGGAAGGCCATTCAGAGCACCCAATCCTAATAAGCGGGATGGCCGTGGGCATGGTGGCGGCCGTAGTGGAGAAGCTCTCCTGCATGTTAAAAGACCCTCCCCCTCACATCCCTTTCTCCCTTTCTGCTGCTTTTGACTCTGTGCGGTCGATCCTCGGGAGAATCAGTCAGTCCTTCTCCACGAATGACCTGCAGAGCCCTTTTTATATGAGCTCTGTTTGTGCCTTTGTGGCGGACAAGGTGCAGAGCTGCTTCTGCAGCCACCCTACCAGTCCCCCCTGTCCTCGCGGTGGCTGTTTCCACCACACTACCAGCTGACATCCAAGCAGGTGAGTAGCAATGACAGAGAGCACTCTGACAGATGCCTGTTCCGATAACATCTTGGTGCCTTGTAGTAGTAGAGCTCATCAGGATTGTTGTTGTCACCAATAACACAGACCCGGCTTCTTTCCACCTAGAGGTTGTAGACATCACCCCTAACATAGAGGCAGATCCGGCTTCTTCCCACCTGGAGGTTGTAGACATCATCCCTAACACAGAGGCAGATCCAGCTTCTTCCCACCAGAATTTTGTGGACCTCACCTCTAATACAGAGGCAGACCCGGCTTCTTCCCACCTGAATGTTGTGGACATCACCTCTAATACAGAGGCAGACCCGGCTTCTTCCCACCTGAATGTTGTGGACATCACCCCTAACACAGAGGCAGACCCGGCTTCTTCCCACCTGAATGTTGTGGACATCACCTCTAATACAGAGGCAGACCCGGCTTCTTCCCACCTGAATGTTGTGGACATCACCCCTAATACAGTGGCAGAGCCCATCTCTTCCCTCTTGGAGGTTGTGGACGTCACACCTGAAGAAAGGACTCTCCCGATGGCCGTCTTCGTCTCTTTGCCAGCTGACATCCAAGCAGGTGAGTAACACTTAGAGAGCACTCTGACAGGTGCCGTTTGTCATGACATCTTAGTGGAACCTTTCAACTGGCCAGTGTTTAGAAGCTACGGTTTGCATTTGTTTACATTCTGTTCCTCTTTTTCCCTTTCTAGAGGATGTTGCTGTGGTCATCCCGGATGTCACCCCACACGTCACCAAGGACGTGACACTGGATGTTCCATGCAGAGCTAGGAAAGGGGCAGTCCAGCGATTATTTTGCAGGCTTTGGAGGGCAGTGTGCTGCTGCGCCTGCCACAAGGAAGAGGAGGAACAATATTAATTATTCATCAGACCTTCAGAAATGGGATTGAACCATAGACTATTAGGTTGTTCAAATTCATTTGTGGCTTGTTTTTCTTGTCTTTTTCTGTTTTGCAGGGTTCGTGATCATCGACAGTTGGACATGTAAAGAATTGCTATTCTCTTATGCAAGTGATCAGCCTACTGCTAAATACATGGCTACAAATCACAGTAAAGGATGTGGGGCCCCCTACAGGATAACTCACGCACACACACCCCCATCCAGCACACACACAGTCCCCTTTAGCTGAACGGATGTGACGGCGGGATTCGAGAGTGACGGACGGCCCAGCTGAGCCAATGGCGGAAGACTACAGACGGACGGCCCAGCTGAACCAATCCAAAGATCCGATCTCCCAGAATCAACCTACTTTCTGTTTTGTATAAATTGTATTGTAACGGTTCACTCTTTCTCTTTTCCTGCTGTTCTGTACGAGCGAATGGGAGAGCCGTATATACGTGTACCAGATATTCTCCCTCTGAATAAACTGTCGCTTGTCGTACAATCTACCACCTTGTCTGAATCGATCCTTAACCGGCTCACCCTTCTACATATCCTTTTATCAACAGACAACGACAGCGACTTCGAAGAGGGCATGTGGAGTTTACAACTCTTCTTTTACTACATTTAACAATGTCATTATAATTTGCGAAATGTTGTGTATTTCTATCATTCAGACTTGGCAAAAATGCTTGTGCTAGAAATGTTGTAGCTAGCTTGCAAGCTAACATTAACTTTAGTAACTGTTGCTAAGCAATCGACTTTTGCTACCTAGCTAGCTAGTATTAGCAATTATGATACATTTTATGTCCTAACAATAGTTTATTTTATATTCCAATGTTCCTCATTTTAGAAACAACTGTCCTGGATGAGGTCCAGTTGGATGTGCCATTGGATGATGGGCCAGATGTTCCACAGCTGCCAGTCCTCCTTGATGTCCAGAATGCTGCTATCATCCTTGAGGATGTGCCAGATGTGCAGACTATCCTTGAGGTAAGATTTTCTGAAAGTTTGGGGTTTTATGTTTGAAAAATATCCCAGATATTCAAGTTGTGCCTCTTTAACATGAAACAAATCTCTTGTCTGCTTTCTAATTTAGGAGTCCACTGATTCCAATTAGGTTCAGCCCCCTGTACCGTGGGCCTGTTGTGATCAGGATAAGAGACCCCCACACACACACAGTCACACACAGTCACATCACGGTTACAATGTTTACTGTTTCCAACATGAATATATTGTAATGTGCAGAACAATGTCGGTCCGGTGGTTAAAGCTTGGAGAACTTTCCAGTTCATCAGTCCCATCATCACCAACATGCGTGAGGGATCCCAGGTATGTGTCTTTGTAACTAGCTAATCCTAATCTACATTGTCAGTCATTTGATCTTGATGGAAATGTGTCACAGCAATTGCTGAAGTGGTTTTGTTGATGTTGTTTTGTTGTTTATCTCTTTTGAGCAGCAGACTGATGTTTCAGTGGTGTACGCCACTCTCCACATGGGGCTGGACGGGCTTCTCTCTTCAGCGTGATCGGAGGCTGCCTCCTTCTCTACGCCCACCACTCAGCAGTTCACTGACCCAGAGCCTGAGGGCCACAACTGCTATGAGATCAGACGTTACACACACATACTATTGACAAGGAGCATTAAGATCCTTCCATTGACCGATTGTTTGTTATGTCATTGCACTGGTCACTGATTTTGAATGCTTGTTTTGTTGTCGCAGGGCTGGGAGGAGGACCTGCTGCCTGAGGAGAGGGAGGTTCCTCTGCTAAAGTGAGTTCCTCTAAATGTCTGTGTAGTCTGGGCTTGTCAGATGCTGAAGGATAGTGGTCACAATGTTGTTATCTCCCATTGACTCTAATGGTTGACATGCTCCATTCCCTCCCTTTCACAGCCTCTACCTTACCACCAAGAGAGTGGAGGACATCGCCCTGAGGCTCGTCTCCCTGCGCCAGGCCTTCACTGTGAGTGGACCCATTTTCCTTTTTTTCTCTGTGACTTCTTGTTCTGTCTCCTAGAAGAAGATGTCTCACACTAACTCTTCCCTAGACCCTGCTTGGTTCCACCCTGAGCAGGAACCATCTGTTTGTGGCGGGAAAGGTCCTCCTGGGCGCACTGGTTCAGGCCAACCACATGATAACTCACTAACTCATTCTCTTTCAAGGGAAAGAGAGCGTCCCTGAGGGGAAATGTGTTCTGTTCACTAAGATGCTCTTTTCTTTGTCATAGGACGAGGCCAAGTTCATCCGTACCTATAACGATTTTTGTGGACTACCTGAGTGACCCCTCCAAGTGGAATGACATTGAGAGGGAGCTGGCTGTGGCAAAGGTGAGTTCATAACTCTTTCAAGTTTCACTGAGTTCTTCCACATGCATGTATTTTATACATCACAGTAGCTGATCTATATGAAATCATTCCTATTTTCTCCAAACGTGTTTTCTTGTCCTAGATCCATCATGTGAACATGATAGATGTCCTCTTTGAGCTGGTGCTGTTTGGGATGATGACAGCTCAGAAGTCCCTGATGGTGGTAAGTAGCATCTCACTGGTACATGTTTTGATCTCTCTCTATTCGCAGTTTCACTTAAATTCCTCTTCTCTCCTCTTTTGTCCTCCTTTGTTTCCTTTAGCACCCTGGTGGGTTCGTGGAGCGTCTGTTCACTCTCCTGTACTTCTTCCTGCCCACTGCTGCCAACATGGAGCCAGAGGCTGACAGATACCTGCTGCTGCTCAATGTAAGAGTCAAGTGGTTACTTCCTTTTTACTTCCTTATTTATGGTTAATCAGGATTCAATGCCATTTTAGGGGGAGTATTTCTAATTGTCTCTCTCCTCTTGATAAACGAGTAACTCAGAGCCATTTTCTATGTGTTGTGTGGTGTTCTCTTCAGGGCAGGCTGATGGCTCTGCTAGATGACATGTTTGTGTCATGTTTTGTCATATATTGTCTTGTCCTTGTGCTTTCCCTTCTGTTCGTTTCCCCCTGCTGGTCTTATTAGGTTCGTTCCCTTTTTCTATCCCTCTCTCTCCCCCTCCCTCTCTCTCTTCTCTCTATCGTTCCGTTCCTGCTCCCAGCTGTTCCTCATTCTCCTACCTCACTCATTTACTCTTTTCACACCTGTCCCCTATTTTGCCCTCTGATTAGAGCCCTATTTCTTCCCTTGTTTTCCGCTTCTGTCCTTGTCGGATCCTTGTATGATGTATGCCGTTCTGTGTCCTTGTCTCGCCCTGTCGTGTTTTGTCTCCTTCAGATGCTGCGTGTGAGCAGGTGTCTTAGTCTGCTACGTTCGGTGCCTTCCCGAAGCAACCTGCAGTCAATGGTCGAGTCTCCAGTCTGTCCTCGTTACTACGAGTGGATTTAAGTTTTTTCCTGTTTTGTTTTCTTCTTGATTTTTCCAGGATTTGCTTTTGTCATATACTGGAATAAAGACTCTGTTTTCATTAAGTCGCTTTTGGGTCCTCATTCATCAGCATAACAGTTTGGCCAGCAGCTGGCCTGGTACTTTAACCCAGAGTCACTGGTCACTGAGCTCTCCAGCCTCCTGGAGTACCACTTGGAGAACCTCATGGCCATCATGTAGTCCTACTGCAGGGACCATACTCCTTTCTCCTTCTCTCTCTCTTTTGAAGGAATTGAGGACTTAAAGTGCTTTGTTGAACCCTGAGTAGTTAACACCCGTTAATTTAATGTATTCTCTTGTTTTCTCTCCCCACAGGATTCTTGTGACACTTTGCAACCACGCAGGGATCTAGACACCAATGCACTACATTACTTTGTACTGAATTTGACATTTTTTAAATAAAATAAGTTGTAGTTTAAAACCATTTTTGTTTCCGTCTTTTCATCTATTTGATTTTATGACAATTTTCTCTTCTTAGAGCTTACATAAACAATTATGCTAAATTATCTGCATATGGAAATAACAAACAACGTTTAGTTGATTTACAGATACTACAGGCCCACACTTTATATGGTTTTGTACTGTGGTTTGTGATACTGTACTATTTAAAAACATGTAGGACTACATACACTGAGTGCACAATAGATTAGGAACCTTCTTCCTAATATTGAGTTGCACACTCTTTTCCCCTCAGAACAGCCTCATTTCAGCATGGACTCTACAAGCTGCCCTAAGCGTTCCACAAGGATGCTGGCCCATGATGTGTCAAGTTGGCTGGATGTCCTTTGGGTGGTGGACCATTCTTGAGACACATGGGAAACGGTTGAGCATGAAAAAAACAGCAGTGTTGCAGTTCTTGACACACTTCACCCGGTGCGCCTGGACCATACCCCGTTCAAAGGCAATTAACTCAGTTGTCTTGCTGAATCACCCTCTGCATGACACACACAATCCATGTCTCAATTCTCTCAAGGGATTAAAATCTTTCTTTACTCAACCTTTATCTACACTAATTGAAGTGAATTCAACAAGTGACATCAATAAGGGGTCATAGACTGTCCAAGTGAAAGCTATGTCATGGAAAGAGCAGGTGTCCTCAATGTTTTGTATTATCAGTGTGTGTAGTAACCTGGTACAGCATAAAGTATACCATTAGAGGGGATAATTGCTTCAGTCTTGAATGTTACTTCTCGCTATCCCTACTCTACATTAACAGTCTGCCATTGTAGACTCTGGTAACTTGGGTATCTTATTTTTTAAATATTTGTCATTAATGCCTGAACCATATACCATCATTCCCACTGAAACCAGTAATGTTAGCGATCATGTGAGGGTGTTGTAGTGCATACTGACCACTAGTTGGATCATAGTGTGGGTGGTGGAGTTTATGCAGGAACACAGAGGGTAGAGGCATTCTCCATCACAATTACATGATCATGGCCAGTTATGCAAATTAGGTGATGATGTCATTTAGCAACTTTTTTAGGACAGCCAATAGCTACTTTCCTTACTGAGGAGTTGGCAACACTGCTAACTTTAAACATCAGCTACATTGTCCATCTGTAAATAGCCCACCCAATCTACCTACCTCATCCCCATATGGTTTTATTTACTTTCTGCACTTTTGCACACCAGTATTTCTACTTTGCACATCATCATCTGCTCATCTATCACTCCAGTGTTCATTTGCTAAATTGCGATTACTTCGCAACTATGGCTTATTTATTGCTTTTATAAAATATTTTTTTCCCTTCTATTTTGTTATTGATTGTGCGCTTGTTTGTTCCATGTTTAACTCTGTGTTGTTGTTTGTGTTGCACTGCTTTGCTTTATCTTGGCCAGGTCGCAGTTGTGTATGAGAACTTGTCCTAAACTGACTTACCTGGTTAAATAAAGGTGACGTTTAAAAAAATAAGCAACATTTTTGTCTTTCCCAGAAAGGGGATGTAGCTCAGTGGTAGAGCGCATGCTTTGCATGTATGAGGTCCTGGGTTCAACCCCCCAGCTTTTCCATCTTTTTTTGCGAAGACCCAATTTCAACTTTCCAGAATGTTGAAATTCTAAGCAGGAAGCAGAGATGTGCAAAATCATTTGGTCTTGTAATCTGAAAAATATGCGTTCAATCCCTGTTAGTACATTTATAGAACAGAAGGTGCATGGTTGCTAACTTTTAAGGCATAATTTTCAAAAACTGAAGATCATGTTTTCGATCCCTGTCCGTACCTGTTTTAAGAATTGCTGCTATCATTTCATTGTAGTTTCAATTGAGTGGTGTATATAAAAACTACATTGTATTAATAGTTCACCCCTCCGCGTCCAGACTGTATATGAATGTGGGATACCGCCGCTGGCTGATCCCGCCCTGGCTTACATTTTAAAAACCACAATTAACCTGAATTAGGGCCAGACTAGTTACCATCATTTTCTCACATTGCCATTGAAAGTTTTTTCTATTGTCTCTTTTTGGTCCATTTAGATTGTTAATGTAGATTGTATAGAATTATTATATATATTTTTTTAATGTTATGGTTAAAAATGTTAATGTTTTACTGTGACTTGTTGTAGGCTCCTAGGTGGACCATAAGGTAAAAACCAAACCAAATTGAGAAAACTAAACTGAAAAACAAAAAAATACAATTAAAAATACAATTAAAACTAAGTTTCTCCGCGAGAATATCTCTTTTGGGTCACTTTTGCTGGTCCCAAGCCCGGATAAAGGAGGAGGGTTGGAATTGTGAAATAAAAATAAACAAGAATCGACAGAAGAAAGTTCATTTGTAGTTCGAAACATATTTAGGGTGTTTTTTTTACTCACTTCTTGTCTTTCCCACGGAGTTATTCCTCTCTCAAACAGCATCCATCACAATTACATGATCATGGCCAGTTATGCAAATTAGGTGATGACGTCATTTAGCGACTTCTAGCGTCTTTTAGGACAGCCAATAGCTACTTTCTTTACTGAGGAGTTGGCAACACTGCTAACTTTAAACATCAGCTATCTGAGCAGCTAACCTATCGCTGCAGCTGTACATTGCCCATCTGTAAATAGCCCACCCAATCTACCTACCTCATCCCCATATGGTTTTTATTTACTTTCTGCACTTTTGCACACCAGTATTTCTACTTGCACATCATCATCTGCTCATCTATCACTCCAGTGTTCATTTGCTAAATTGTCATTACTTCACTACTATGGCCTATTTATTGCCTTACCTCCTCAAGCCATTTGCACACAGACATAGACTTTCTTTTTTTGTGTTATTGACTGTATGCTTGTTTATTCCATGTGTAACTCTGTGTTGTTGTTTGTGTCGCATTGCTTTGCTTTATCTTGTCCATGTTGCAGTTGTAAATGAGAACTGGTTCTCAACTAGTTTACCTGGTTAAATAAAGGTGAAATAAAAATAAAAATATATTCTCTCACACAACCGCCTTAAGATCTCCCTGAACCAAAGTGTAGAAAAGGGAAGTTTGGTTATTGGGACTGACTCCTGAATTTTTCTGCCACTGTCTCTGGAGCCTTAACTGTACTTCACCTGCATCACTTTACACAACACTGGAATGAAAGGCCGAGAACATTGAATAAGGATAGCGCTCGTACTGTATATCTTGGATATGATCGGGTGACCTAACCAAGAAACTATTGTCCACGGATGATTGGACATGAGCGGAGATCATAGTTGGGTAAATTTTAGATCCAATATAGGTAAGGTAAGAAGGACACACACACACACACATACATTACAGGTCCATCTATACTGATGTGAGTTAAAGCTCCAAAGAGAGAATCATCTGGCAACATTAACCAGCTATCAATTTTTGTGATGTCTGTTTTTTAATCACCTGAATAACCCTTCATGGGTAATAATGGATCACTTGACTTGTGTGTCATGCAGCATAAGAAGTTATGAGCTCTTTATACCAAACTATGGGGGAGAGGGGGGGGCGGTTTCTCGGACACAGATTAAAAATATTTTTCATGGATATTCTCTATTGATCTTGCTTTTTAGTCCAGGATTAGATGAAATTGGCCCTATCAATACAGGAAACAACATACAATTGAGATGTAAGTATACAATATGTCACTGATGGGGAGGCAAACTGGAGAACTAGCTAACATAATGACCCATTGAGAACAAGTGTGAGTTCTGTTTTAGCTTTTTAGCACAAACGTAATACCTAGAACTCTGCACCCACAGAAGAGGTCCTATCTGCACTTTGTCTATATGGTTCACATTATCTAGCCCTGCACATATAGTGCTGTCCATATAGAACATATGACACTAGGGACTTGCTAATCCCTTAAAAATGACTGTGAGGCTTTTTCCTCTCCCCATGTGGGAGACTGAGAGCAGGAGTCAAAGTTGAGACATCAGGGAGGACAGGTGGTGGCTCGCCACCCCAGAGAGGATACCAGGGAAGGCCAGCAGAGATGTGTTGATGGAGGAAGGCTGGACACAAAGCGTGAAAAGACCTGGGCCCACTGCTGGCAAGAGAGAAAGAGCTGCTCAGTCAGCGCGCTGCACCCACTCCGTAGGCCGATGAAAAGATAATTCCCCCAGCACGGACCTCATGCAGCGTCAAACCGTTTGTGTGCGCTGACAGAGCCAGATCAAGCAGAAAGGATATGAGTGGGAAACTTCAAAACCTGCTCATGTTTCTGGCTCTGTGAAAGGATTTGTATAAACACATTCAGATTTGATGGACTTTCCCATGTTCTCCTGGACAGCCCTTTTTTTTGTTGTTGACGTGTTCAAATAATGAATCTCTTATGTTGCCGGGCTCTTTTCCCCCCGACCCACGCCATGTTTCTAGTTGTGGTGTAGGGATGCTGTGCGGATCATTCCATCACATGCAGCAGTCCCGAGCATATGGAGAACCGCTGATTCGTCGACTTCCAAGGACCAGGGTGAGTAGCACTGGGGCAGTTTTTAACCTTGACAACCTTGAACAACTCAACTACACTGATAGCCAGGGAAGCTCAACAAGCATTGACCAAGGGAACCCAGCTGCTTGAAAAGTTGCTGTTTCTCCACAACAAAAACCTTTATCTGATCATCATAAGATACCATATGCATATTATCATCATCTGATAAAAGGCTTTTAGATGTTGTGAAAACAAAGACTTGTTGCCAGTGGATTATATCAATATTTGGCTGTTTTGGCCATGGTTTTACCGAATAATAGTATCTTAACGAATCTGCATTTGAGATAGATAATGTTCAGACTCCAAAAAGCTAGCAGAATAATTGTCTTTATGTGTTAACACTATTGCTGTTGGCAATAACTAGGATTTACAAAGTATCCCTTTTTGAATTAGATTGAAGGTGGATTTCTTGCACCTTATTCTTCATAGAAGTTAAGGTTTGTCTCATTGTGATTTCTGAAATAACTAACAAAATCATGTTACTTTTTTATTCCCATGACGTACACTAAACTGAAGCTCTTAAACCAAAATATGTATGATATGGAAGATAAAAAACGATGAAAAAACGTTGTTTTCCTCCAGGTGCTGAAATGGAACGAATATGTTTGATCCTTTTGCTTATAAGTAAGGCATTATCAGTTGGAGCACAATTCAATGGATACAACTGTGATGCCAACTTCCACAGCCGCTTCCCTGGTGAGAAAATAAATACATTATTTAAATTTTAATTCAATACAACTTCAATGCAGGTTATTCATATAACTTTATGAATATAACATAGAACTTTAACTTAACTCATATTGGACTGATGCATGTAACATGTTTAGGATTGTGAATAGTTGCTATTTCGTATATATTTCAGGAAGTTTACATGTTCTTTTCTGTCTTCGGAAAAACAGTGAAACCTTTATTTACACTTATAATCAAATACAATGTTATTGTTAGCTGTTCAACTGTCTGACGGCCTGGTGGTAGAAGTTGTCTTGGAGCCTTTGGTCCAAGACCCGATGCTACGATACTGCTTGCTAGATGGTAACAGGGTTAACAGTCCATGGTCCGGGTGACTGTAGTCCTTGACGACCTTCGGGTCTTCCTCAAGCATCACCTGCTGTAGATGTCTTGGAAGGCAGGGAGCTCGCACCAAGTGAACTATTCAACCATCCGCACCACCCTCTGTAGAGCTTTGCGGTTGTGGGCAGTGCAGTTGCCGTACCAGGCAGTGATGCAACCCATCAAGATGCTCTTAATATAGACATTTCCAAGTAGAGTTCAAATCAATAAAATGATCAACGCCAGTGTGAGCCTTCTTTAGTCTTTTTCTTTAGCCTTGTTTAGTTATCCCTCTTTGAAAAAAATGCATGTAAGGCCATAATATGATTTTGTGCTGTGATAATAACTGTTGTTGTTTTCTCTGCTCTCTCCCAGCGGAGCGGGACATTAGTGTGTACTGTGGGGTGCAGACAATCACCCTCAAGATCAACTTTTGTCCTGTTCTCTTCTCCGGCTACACCGACACTGACCTGGCCCTCAACGGTCGCCATGGAGATGCCCACTGCCGTGGTTTCATCAATAACAACACCTTCCCCACCGTGGTCCTCTTCAGCATTAGCCTAGCCACCCTGGAGACATGTGGCAATGCCCTGGTGGTAAGAGACCCATGCTTATTCCAACCACCTGTTTATAATGCCTTCTATCACACCTATGGGTCAGTTTCCTGGAAACAGATTAAGGTCTGGACGAAAAAGCACTTTCGATGGAGATTATTTATTGAGCATATCTTGAAGTCCAGGACTAAGGTTAATCTGTATCCGGAAAACTCTAAAAGAGTCCATGACAGATCGTGGATCCTCTTACCGTGGCTCCAACCACAGAGCACTTACATCAAGCCCAAGCCATAAATTATTCTAAAAGGCAGCAAAAACAATAAGAGATAAACAACTAAATAAAATGTCCTACTATTAGGAATCATCTTACAAATGTACACACAGTCATCTACAGTGTCTATGTTTTGATGTTGACAACCTATATTTTAGTTTCCAACAGTGGTTCAGTAATTGTAGTGGAGGTTGGAGTTGGGAGAACGGAAGCCCCGAAGAGGTGATTGCTTGTTCCTAGAAACAGCGGGAGAGATTCGAGAGGAGCCTTTACTAAGGTTGCTTTCTTCCCCATTTTGTTGTTTTGATTGTAGTTTGGTTCCTGGGCCGCTGATGCTGTGATAAAAGGAATTGAGTTAGGGATTAGCACGATGAGGGGGCATTAGCTTAATAGTATGGTTGATGTTATCGCCACTGGCCCTCTCTCCTTGACTCTCATAATGGTGGGGATGGGATGGGGCAGGCATTCACCACTGATTTTGTGTTGCAGGTTTCCACGGCTCAGGGGCCTAATGCTTATGGGAACCTCTCACTGGTGCAGATTGGGAACATATCAGGGTACATCGATACACCAGACCCCCCAACTATCATTAGCTACCTGCCAGGTCTGCTCTACAAATTCAGCTGTAGCTACCCTCTGGAATACCTGGTGAACAATACACAGTTGGCTTCGTAAGTGCTGTGAAATAATCCCTCAAGTTTCTATGATGATTCTTATCCATTTTACATGTCTACAATTCCCCTGAATTCATAATACAATTAATAAGAGATGATTCAAAGTCAGTGGAAAGTCATTGGAATGTGTCAAAATTGTGTTGTCAATGAACTTAAATGATTACCATTTTAGATATACTGTACACAGGGATGCAGTAAACTGAAAATGACCAAAATGAAAAATTATTGGAGAGCACAACGAAGATAACACATGATTTGAGAAGGTCATAGAATCTAAGTTTTATGTTAAAAGAGAATGATGTATCACACTGACATGTTACATTTATCAAGATATCTGAAAGTAAACCAAGATAAACAATATGCAAATGTGACTCAATGTTGGATATAAATCAGACAATAAAACATGTTTAGCATAACTTTAATTTTCATGTTTATTCAAGGTCAGCTGCTGCAATATCAGTGAAGGACAGCAATGGTACTTTTGTCAGTACTTTGAGTCTACTGCTTTACAATGTAAGTACATTTTACAAATGACACAATTGCATTTGCTATGATACACTTTATGATTCACTGCTAGATTTACTAACCATATTATACATGCAAAGTCTGCATCCGGGAATAAAATGTGCATAGAGTGCCTTCAGAAACTATTCACACCCCTTGTCCTTTTCCACATTTTGTTGTATTACAAGGTGGGATTAAAATTGATTTAATTGTACTCTGTAATGTCAAAGTGGAAGAAACATTCTAACATTTTTTTTATTATTATTTTTTTTTTAAACGTCTTGATTAGATACTGTATACCTTCAATAAATGTTAGAATAACCTTTGGCAGCAATTACAGCTGTATTGGATTGTACAACATATGCCCATTATTATTTTAAAAATTCTTCAAGCTCTGTAAAATTGGTTGTTGATCATCGCTAGACAACCATTTTCAGGTCTTTCCATAGATTTTCAAGCAGATTTAAGTCAAAACTTTAACTCGGCCACACAGGAACATTCATTGTCTTCTTGGTAAGCAACTCCAGTGTAGATTTGCCCTTGTGTTTTAGGTTATTGTCCTGCTGAAAGGTGAATTCATATGGAAAAGCAGACTGAACCAGGTTTTCCTCTAGGATTTTGCCTGTACTTAGCTCCATTCCATAAAGTTTTTTTATCCTGAAAGACTACCTTGTCCTTAATGATGACAAGCATTATCCAACCACCACTATGCTTGACAGTATGGAGAGTGGTACTCAGTAATGTGTTGAATTGAATTAGCACCAAACATAAGACTTTATTCAAGATAAAAAGTTAAATAATTTGCCACATTTTTTTGCAGTATTACTTCAGTGCTTTGTTGCAAACAGGATGCATGTTTAGGGATATTTTTATTCTGTTTATTCTTTTCACAATTAGGTTAGTATTGTGGAGTAACTACAATGTTGGTGATCCATCCTCAGTTTTGTACTATCACAGTCATTAAACTCTGTAATAGTTTTGGAGTCAGCATTGGCCTCAGTGAAATCCCTGAGCGGTTTCCTTCCTCTCCGGTAATTGAGTTAGGAAGGATGTATCTTTGTAGTTGCTGAGTCTATTGATACACATCCAAAGTGTAATTAATTACTTCACCATCCTCAAAGGGATATCCAATGTCTGCTTTTTTATTTATACCCATCTACTAATAGGTGCCCTTCTTTGCGAGGCATTGGAAAACCTCCCTGGTCTTTGTGGTTGAATTTGTGTTTGAAATTCACTGCTCGACCTTACAGATAATTGTATGCGTGGGGTACAGAGATTAAGTAGTCATGATGAAAATGATGTTAAATGCTATTATTGCACACAGTGAGTCCATGCATGTTATTAGATTATTGTAAAGTGACTGTTCCACTGGATGTCATAAGGTGAATGCACCAATTTGTAAGTCGCTCTGGATAAGAGCGTCTGCTAAATGACTTAAATGTAAATGTAAATTATGTGACTTGTTAAGCAAATATTTGGTCCTGAACTTATTTAGACTTGCCATAACAAAATGGAATATTTATTGACTCAAGATATTTCAGATTTTCATTTTTTATTCATTTATTTAATAAAACACGAAAAACATAATTCCACTTTGACATTATAGGGTATGGTGTGTAGGCCAGTAACAAACAATCTCAATTTATTCAAATTCAGGCTGTAACACAACAAAATGCGGAAAAAGTCAACGGGTGTGAATAAATTCTGAAGGCACTGTAGAGCAAAATGGTAAATAAAAGTCCATCGTACCAGAAATATATATTAAGCATAAAGACACTACATTCATTTAATCTCCTTCTGAAAGGAAGTATTGAGTATAATAATAATAATAATAATATATGCCATTTAGCAGACGCTTTTATCCAAAGCGAGTTACAGTCATGTGTGCATACATTCTACGTATGGGTGGTCCCGGGGATCGAACCCACTACCCTGGCGTTACAAGCGCCATGCTCTACCAACTGAGCTACAGAAGGACCAGTAGTTTTAATGACTGGGAATTTCACAGTGGATAGGAAATACAGGGGTAGTGTAGTTATTATACATTTACAGGTTACAAAACTGTGCATACCGAACTATTTTTTATTCCAGTAATGAAGGTGGTTTGTGGCAATTTACCCAAAATGTATTGCTAAAAAGAATAATAATAATGAAAAAAAGGGTATTTTTTCGAACTCAGATTACAAATCCAGTGCAATTCATGAATCCTGTCCTCATCTAAATGTTAATATGAGGGATTAAAACTATTGTGACTTGTTGATTTCTTTCTGTGTTTGTCTCTGTAAAGGACTCATCATACGTTCAGCAGCTGTCAATTCCTATGGCGGGGCTCACACTGAAGACACGTGTGTTTGCAGCAGTCAAAGCTACCAACTTGGACAGGAGGTAACCAATCATTTAATTTCATCAAGAACTTCCAAGAGCCATATAACACATGTCTTGCAGGCCCTTCTTGAACTTCGGGCAATTGTGGAATGTACATTAGGGACTTTAACATTTGATTGGTGGGAAAGTGACAACCACGGCAGCTGCAAAAATGTTACCGCAGTGCAAACGTATGTATTGTCAGAGTAAGAGTGCTGATCTGGGATCAGGTCTCTTCATGTCCATGTGAGTCTTGTTTATTAGGATCCAAAAGTTCAAATTGATCTTAGATCAGCATTCTGACTCTGAGATGCTTTATGAATACTGTCCCTGAACTGTATGTTCCACCTTAGTGAGTGTACCATTTTTTTTTCACTTTTGGAGTTAAACAATACTATAATATTATTTAGCAGGAATGTAAAAATACATATTTTCACTACACACAATGGGAATCATTATCCCACTACCCTACATACAGCTCTACAGTAGATCAGATTTGCTGTGAATGCGAAAGAAATGCACACCTCTTTAGGCGTGGTGCTACAGTAGCTAGCAGAGTAGAAGGCTTCTATTCAGCTTCTACCCCCAAGCCATAAGACTTCTGAACATCTAGTCGAATGGCTACCCAGACTATTTGTAGTGCACCCCCCCCCCCCTTTCCATGTACATACTACCTCAACTAACCGGTGCCCCCGCACATTGACTCTGTATCGGTACCCCCCTGTATATAGTCTCGCTATTGTTATTTTATTGCTGCTCTTTAATTACTTGCTGATTTAATCTTATTCTTATCCATATTTTTTTTTCAACTGCATTGTTGGTTAGAGCCTGTAAGTAAGCATTTCACAGTAAGGTGAATGAATACCTGTTGTATTCGGCACATGTGACTAATAACATTTTATTTTATTTGAACTCTTGAAAAAGAAAAGGAGATCCTCACACTTTAGGAGCTCAGATGCAATAATTAAATAACCAACATTTAGACAGCCAAGCTGTCTTCATATAATACCCTGATGAAGACAGCTCGGCCGTCGAAATGAAAACAGCTTGGCTGTCAAAATGTTGTTTATAAAATTATTGCATCTGAGCTCCTAGAGTGTATGGCTCTCCTACTCTTTTACAGATTTTACATTTAAAAAAAAAGTATATACAGTTAAAGTCGGAAGTTTACATACACTTAGGTTGAAGTCATTAAAACTCGTTTTTCAACCACTCCACACATTTCTTGATAACAAACTATAGTTTTGACAAGCCGGTTAGGATATCTACTTTGTGCATGACAAGTAATTTTTCCAACAACTGTTTACAGACAGATTATTTAACTTATAATTCACTGTATCACAATTCCAGTGGGCCAGAAGTTTACATACACTAAATTGACTGTGCTTTTAAACAGCTTGGAAAATTCCAGAAAATTATGTCATGGCTTTAGAAGCTTCTGATAGGAAAATTGACATAATTTGAATCAATTGGAGGTGTACTTGTGAATGTATTTCAAGGCCTACCTTCAAACTCAGTGCTTCTTTGCTTGAGATGGGAAAATCAAAAGAAATCAGCCAAGACCTCATAAAAAAAACTGTAGACCTCCACAAGTCTGGCTCATCCTTGGGAGCAATTTCCAAATACTTGAAGGTACCACGTTCATCTGTACAAACAATAGTACGCAAGTATAAACACCATGGAACCACGCAACCGTCATACCGTTCAGGAAGGCAGGTGTTCTGAGGGAAAAAAGGGGGGTTGCAACTCAATATTATTATATTTATCAATCTAGCTTATGAGTTTTAAATTTACACTTCCTCAGATGGAAGGAATTCCAACCAAAAGTTAAAAGTGTGAAAATGGAGCATAATTCAGTTTTAATACACTTTTCTCTCTGCAAGTATTCTGACAGTGAACTTAAGCATGAGAATAGCATGCTACTCACCTGCTACTTGTCTGGGGTGGAGATCAAAGAAATGAAGGTGTGGTGGAGGTGTATTTACAGATACGCTGTATATTGGCCCAACTTTTCACTGTATTTTTTTTACCATTTGTATCGCGTTAAATATTGTCCACTATCGGTAGACAACGTTAGTTATACCAGCATACATTTATTTCTGTCACTTCAGTGTTAGTTTCCTTACATTTAGCATCATTCCATTCCATTGTTAGTTTACTTTTCTTTCCTCTGTCACGTTCCTGTGGTTGTTCCAAGTGAATCATGAAACATATTAGGCTAACAAATTCAAAGTTGTGCAGTAATCTGGAATGTGTAACCTACTTGAATTATTATGGAATTCAGACCACACAAGGCAGTTTAAACCTTGCGCCTGGCGACTGAACAGTTGAGCTGTTGTCATCAGAGTTCCATGATTATTAGGGTATATTTACAGGACTACTGTTCAACCCCTATTGTACACTTTTCTCACCTTCTAATATTTAATGGATTAAAAGGTAATTTACTACCTTCACAAGAGCAGTCTCAGTGCTATGATGGGGTCAAACCAGACTGAAACATTTCATATACATTGTTTGTCTTCAAGAAGGCAGTGAGTTGCTGATCTACAGCTTTTTCTAGAAATGTTGAGAGGAATGGAACATTCCATATGGGCCGATTAGTTTTTTACATTTTCTGCGCTTTTTCAAGAGAGGCTTTATTACTGCCACTTTTAGTAAGTTTGGTACACATCCGGTGGATAAGGAGCCGTTTATTATGTTCAACATAGGAAGGCCAAGCACAGGAAGCAGCTCTTTCAATTGTTTGTTGGAATAGGGTCCAGTATGCAGCTTGAAGGTTTAGAGGCCAAGACTATTTTCATGAATGTTTCAAGAGATATAGGATTAAAAAACGTGAGTGATTTTGATCCTAGGTCCTGGCAGTGTTGTGCCTGGACAATTGAGCTTTGGAGAAATTCGCAGACTCAACGAGTCCGTAATTTGCTTTCTAATTGTAAGTCGCTCTGGATAAGAGCGTCTGCTAAATGACTTAAATGTAAATGTAAATGATCGTGATCTTTTCGTCAAAGAAGTTCATGAATTCATCACTGCTGAAGTGAAAGCCATTCTCTCTTGGGGAATGCTGCAATTTAGTTAGCTTTGCGACAAAAATACATTTTGAAAAATAGGATGATCAAGCAGCAGTGAGGGCTCTTCGATACTGCACGGTACTGCTTTTCCAAGCAAGACTTCCAGTTTGGTGGAGCGCCATTTCCGTTCCAATTTTCTGGAAGCTTGCTTCAGGGCTTTGGTATTTTCTGTATACCAGGGAGCCAGTTTCTTGTTTTTTTTGGTATTGTTTTTATGGGTGCGACTGCATCTAGGGTATTAGGAACTTAGTTCCTCAGTTAGGTGGTTAAATGATTTTTGTACTCTGACGTCCTTGGGTAGGCGGAGGGACTCTGGAAGGGCATCTAGGAATCCTGGGGTTGTCCGAGAATTTATAACACGGCTCTTGATAATCCTTGGTTGGGGTCTAAGCAGATTATTTGTTGTGATTGCAAACATAATAAAATGGTGGTCCGATAGTCCATGATTAAAGGGAAAACGGTTAAGATCCACAATACTTATTCCACTGAACAAAACTAGGTCCAGGGTATGACTGTGGCATGTTGGCCAAAACCCACTGAGTCAATGATGGCTTCAAAAGCCTTTTGGAGTGGGTCTGTGGACTTTTCTATGTGAATATTAAAGTCACCAAAAAATGTAATATTATCTAAGGTCAAATAGGAATTCAGGTAACTCATTGAGGAACGCTGTACACGGCCCAGGATGCCTGTAAACAGTAGCTATAACAAGTGTTTGAATAGGCTGCATAGATTTCATGACAAGATGCTCAAAAGATGAAAACCGTCTTTTTTAAAATAAATTGAAATTTGCTATCGTAAATGTTAGCAACACCTCCATCTTTGCGGGATGCATGGATAATATGGTCACTAGTGTAACCAGGAAAAGAGGCCTACATTTATCAGGATTGAGCCATGTTTCAGTCAGGCCAATCACATCAAGATTATGATAAGTGATTTGTTCATTGACTATAACTGCCTTCGAAGTGAGAGATCTAACATTAAGTAGCCCTATTTTGAGATGTGAGATCACAATCTCTTTCAATAATGACAGGAATGGAGGATATCTTTATGACCCCTCGAGGACCGATGGGAGGTGGGGAAAATAGACCTGAGCCAGCCGTAGAATCCATCGTGGCTGACAAAGAGGCCGGAGTCTGACACCCTCTCAGCCAGATAAGGGGGGAAGCTTGGAAGATCTGGACCCGAGGTAGGATCCCCTTGGGAAACAGGGTAGAGGACGATGGCTCGGAAACCTCCAAGGCCAGGGTGGCGAAGCTGTTTAATGTCTAGATTGGGCTTTCCAAAGTCAAAGAAGCCCCGTTCACCATTGACCGCTGCCTTCCATTATGGGCAGCAGGTAGCCTAGCAGTTAAGAGCGTTGGCCCAGTAACTGAAAAGTTGCAAGATCAAATCCCTGAGCTGACAAGGTACAAATCTGTTGTTCTGCCCCTGAACAAGGCAGTTAGCCCAAAAATAAGAACTTCTTTTTAACTGACTTGCCTGGTTATATAAAGGTAAAATAAATTAAAAATTAAAAAATGGCCGAGCAGCCATACACAACCCTAAGATCACCATGCATAATGCCAAGAGTGGGATGGAGTGGGGTAAAGCTTGCTGACTCTGACGCAGTGGAAATGTGTTCTCTGGAATGATGAATCACGCTTCACCGTCTGACGGACAAATCTGGGTTTGGCGGATGCCAGGAGAACGCTACCTGCCCCGATGCATAGTGCCAATTGTAATGGTCTGGGGCTGTTTTTCATGGGTCAGACTAGGCTCCTTAGGGAAATCTTAACGCTACAGTATACAAAGACATTCTAAACTATTCTGTACTTCCAAATATGTGGAAACAGTTTGGAGAATGCCCTTTCCTGTTTCAGCATAATGCACCCGTGCACAAAGCGAGGTCCATACAGAAATGTTTTGTCAAGATCGGTGTGGAAGAACTTGACTGGCCTGCACAGAGCCCTGACCTCAAGCTCATCGAAAACCTTTAAGATGACCTGGAACGCTGACTGCAAGCCAGGCGTAATTGCCCAACATCAGTGTCTGACCTCACTAATGCTCGTGGCTGAATGGAAGGAAGTCCGTGCAACAATGTTCCAACATCTAGTGGAAAGCCTTCCCAGAAGAGAAGGAGGCTGTTATAGCAGCAAAGGGGGGACCAACTCCATATTAATGCCCATGATATTGGAATGAGATGTTCGACGAGCAGGTGTCCACATTCTTTTGGTCATGTAGTGTATATTGATGAATCAAAAATACAGTGGTTTGATTCATCTTGAAAGTTGCTATATTCAATTATTGAAATCCATAAAATATTGGAAGGTGAGAAAAGTGTATAATAGGGGTTGAACAATAGTCCTATAAATCTGCCCTAATAATCCTCACTAATCATGGAACTGTAATGACAACAGTCCAGTCGCCGTGAACCGTGCGCCAGGCTCCAGGTTTAAACTGATAGGTATGGTCCATAATGATTCAAATGGACATGTCCCAAATGATTGCACAATCTATGATCCACTATTGAGTACCTCAGAAACAACCATACGAACATGAGAGGAAAGGAGCGTAAATTAACGATTTATTGAAATGATGCAAAATGTAAGGAAACACACTGACAGTTATAAATATATATGGGTATGTCTGACTGTGGCTACCGATAGTGGCTAAAATGTAACACATTACACATTTTTTTTAAATATAGTGCAAAAGCTGGGCAAACACACTGAACAAAAATATAAACACAACATCTAAAGTGTTGGTCCCATGTTTCATAGGAAGATTTTTTTTCCAGAAATGGTTCATCTGCACAAAAATCTTATTTCTCTCAGATTTTGTGCACAAATGTGTTTACATCCCTGTTTGAGAATTTCTCCTTTGCCAAGATAATCCATCCACCTGACAGGTGTGGCATATCAAGAAGCTGATTAAACAGCATGATCATTACACAGGTGCATCTTGTGCTCGGGACAATAAAAGGCCACTGTAAAATGTTCAGTTTTGTCACTTAACACAATGCCACAGATGTGTCAGTTTTGAGAGAGCGTGCAATTGGCATGCTGACTGCAGGAATGTCCACCAGAGCTGTTTTCAGATCATTTAATGTTCATTCCACTACCATAAGCTGCCTCCAACGTCGTTTTAGAGAATTTGGCAGTACATCCAACCGGCCTCACACCCACAGGACTTCCACATCCGGCTTCTTCACCTGAGGGATCATGGGGTTGGGTGCTGAGGTGTATTTCTGTTTGTTTTAAAGCCCTTTGGTGGGGAAAAACAAATTCTGATTGGCCGAGCCTGGCTCCCCAGTGGGCCTTCGCCTTCCAAGGCCAAACTATGGCTGCACCCTTGCCCAGTCATATGAAATCCATAGATTTTGGCCTAATTTATTTATTTAATTTGACTGAATTCCTTATGAACTGTAACTCAGTAAAACATTAAAATAACTGCATCTTACGGTCATATTTTTGACGAGTATAATTAATATATTCAATAAATCAACTCTGTAGATTTATCAGTATACTGTTATGGCTACTGATGCCTAAAACTTGAGTCTCCAAATGTCATCCCAAGTTATCAGGCCAGCATTTTGTCAACTTCAAATGTGGACACATGAAGTGCCTTCAGAAAGTACACATTTAATTATTCCACATTTTGTTGTATTACAGCCTGAATTTAAAATGTATTAAATATATATTTTCTCACCTATCTACACACAATACCCCATAATGACAAAGTGAAAACAATACAGAAATCTATCATTTACATAAGTATTCACACCCCTGGGTCAATACTTTGTCGAAGCACGTTTGGCAGCGATTATAGCTGTGATCTTTCTGGGAAGTCTCTAAGAGCGTTCCACACTTAATTGTGCAACATTTGTCCATTATTGTTTGAAAATTCTTCAAGCTCTGTAAAATTGGTTGTTGATCATTGCCAAACCATTTTCAGGTCTTGCCATAGATTAAGGTATATTTAAGTCAAAGCTTTAACTCGGTATGCAACAGTGTAGATTTGGCCTTGTGTTTTAGGTTATTGTCCTGCTGAAAGGTGAATTAATCTCCCAGTGTTTGGTTTTCCTCTAAGATTTTGCCTGTGCTTAGCTCCATTCCATTTCTTTATTATCCTGAAAAAGTCCCCAGTCCTTAACGATTACCAGCATATACATAACATGATGCAGCCACCACTATGCTTGAAAAAGAGCGGATGGAGAGCGGTACTCAGTAATACGTTTAAGGCTAATCAAATAAAAACACAACACTTTGTATTCAGGACAAAAAGGGAATTGCTTTGCCAAATGTTTTGCAGTATTACTTTAGTGCCTTGTTGCAAACAGGATGCATGTATGGAAATAATTCCCTTATGTACAGACTTTCCCCTTAGTATTGTGGAGTAAGTACAATGTTGTTGATCCATCCTCAGTTGTCTCCTTTCACAGCCATTAAACTCTGTTTTAGAGTCACCATTGGCCTCATGGTGAAATCCCTTAGCGGTTTCTTTCATATCTTTGTAGTGGCTGGGTGTATTGATACACCATCCAAAGTGGCATTAATAATTTCATCATGCTCAAAGGGATATTCAATGTCTGCTTTTATTTTGTTTACCTACCAACAGGTGCCCTTCTTCGTGAGGGATATTTTTTTAAATCCATGGTTTTTGTGGTTTAATCTGTGTTTGAAATGTACTGCTCGTATCACAACTCAGGGTGAAACCCAGGAGGTGGATAGTTCGAAACGCAGATATTTATTTTGACACAGGGGGCAGGCAAAGAAAAACCGGGAAAAACACACCGGTACAACCTGACAAGACGAACTGGCAACAGACAAACAGAAAATGCAGGTCTAAATACACAGGTGATAATGGGGGAAAATGGGAGACACCTGGTGTGGGGGTGGAGACAAGCACAAGACAGGTGAAACAGATCAGGGTGTGACAGCTCAACTGAGGGACCTTACAATTATCTGTATGTGTGGGGTATAGCGATGTGGGGTATAGCGATGTGGTAGTCACACAACAAAAATCTTATTAAACACTATTCTCTTTTAAAATTGTTTGCTTTAATATAAATATATATCTGGCATATCAGTTCATATCGTGTTCATATTGTCCATGGAACAATACACAACAATTACATTATTCCTTACAGTAATTGTCATTCAGTGGGTGAGGATGAGACGGAAAAGAAAACATCTGCTCAAAATATTTAGCGAGTTTCTGCAAATGATTAGTTCCTGTGTTGGCGTTTCAGGAAGAACTTGATGCATTTTTCTCCATATTCCATCCAGTTTGCTTTATTTTTGTAAGAGATTGCATTTGATCGTTCTTGAATAAGTTCCTCCAATTCTTTTTGTTTTTCCTCTAAATTATTTCGTATCTCTGTAGTATTGTTTTTATTGCTATCTACCTGTACTATTAGTTCATATATTTACGTTAGTTTTGTCTCTTTAGCAAGAAACTGCTTTTTTTATTATTGATGAATATTGAATTGAATGACCTCTGAGGGTACATTTTAAAGGTATCCCAAACATGAAGGATTTGCTGAACCTATATTGTACTTGAAAATTTCAGTTATAAATGATTTTGTCTTAGTTAAAAAGAATTTGTCCTCCAGTACACTTTGATTCAATTTCCAATATCCCCGTCCATACTGAAATTCAATAAGAGTTATGTGAAGGCCAATTAGAGGATGATGATCCAATCACATTCTGTCTCCTATTAAAACTTTTTTAACCTTTGATGAAAGAGAGAAAGAGACAAGAAAGTAGGCAAGACGACTAGCTTGATTAAGTCTCCTCCGTGTATATCTCACGAGGTCAGTGTTTTTCAGTCTATAAATATCCACTATTTCTAATGTGTCCATAATATTTGTGATTTCCTTAAGGGCATGGTGATAGTTTGTAGAGTGATTTCCTTTACGGTCCATTGAGGTACTTGTTGCCGATAAGTTCAATAAATTGTTATAAATATTTTCAATGAAGTATGGATCATCCTGATTTGGACAATATAGATTAATGAGCCAAATCTCTTTTTCATCCACTTTCATATTCAGAAAGATCCACCTTCCTTGCGAATCATTCTTAACTATTCACATATTCAGAACCAAATTTTTGTTCATTAGTATCATCACGCCTTTTGAGTTCCTTTGTCCATGACAGAAAGTTATTTCACCACCCCTTTCCTTTTTCCACACAACTTCATCTAAGGATGTAGAGTAAGTTTCCTGTAAATAGTATATGTTATATTCCTTTTCTTTTAGCCACGTAAAGACTGATCATCTTTTTTTTATAATCTGATAAACCATTACAATTATAACTGGCTATACTTATTTCACCCCTTATCATAACTAGATACTATTCTCAGTCTAAATTGACCATAATTAATGCTTGTAAAGTTACTGCCATAAGAGGTATTATGACGGTCGAAATTAGAGATTTCAAATGTCTGATATTTTGAATTCAATAAACAGGTTCTAGCAATATTTGTTTTATTCCCTTGCCTGTTTGCCTGTGAGCCAATGCCACAGATGTTAAAAAAATGTAGTCAAGCTATTATGTGTGTAGTAAATCTGAGTAGGTTGATGTGTATGATATTGGATGTGATATAGTGAGTGTGTACGATGTCTGTATAAGAGTAAGACTATAATGTGTGATGTCCAAATATATAATAACCCAGCCAATATGCATGGTTGAGTGTCTATTCTATGTGTGTAACAGGAAGTGAGTACAGCATTAATATTCAGGATGATAAATGTCATCCATATCGTATCACCATCATAGTTGCATCATAACCTTTTAACATAATTTTAATAGAAAATCTAATCCCAGCATTTCCATAGCAATTAACGTTTCACATGATAATGAAAGTGACCTTGCATTACTATAGACTAGAGGTTGGCCGTTTAATCGATTTCAAGTTTTCATAACAATCGGTAATCTGCATTTTTGGACACCAAATATGGCCGATTACATTAAACTCCACGAGGAGACTGCGTGGCAGGCTGATTACCTGTTATGCGAGTGCAGCAAGGAGCCAAGGTAAGGTGCTAGCTAGCATTAAACTTCTCTTATAAAAATCAATCAATCTGAACATAATCACTAGTTAACTATACATGGTTGATGATATTACTAGTTTATCTAGCTTGTCCTGCGTTTCATATAATCGATGCAGTGCCTGTTAATTTATCATTGTATCACAGCCTACCCAAATGGGTGATATAACAAGCGCATTCGTGAAATAAGCACAGTCTTTGCACCAGATGTGTACCTAACCATAAACATCAATGCCTTGCTTAAAATCAATACACAAGTATATATATTTAAAACTGCATATTTAGTTAATATTGCCTGCAAACATGAATTTCTTTTAACTAGGGAAATTGTGTCACTTCTCCTGCGTTCTGTGCAAGCAGAGTCATGGTATATGCAGCAGTTTGGGCCGCCTGGCTCGTTGTGAATTGTGTGAAGACCACTTCTTCCTAACAAAGACCGTAATTAATTTGCCATAATTGTACATAATTATGACATAACATTGAAGGTTGTGCAAAGTAACAGCAATACTTACACTTATGGTTGCCACCTGTTTGATAAAATACGGAACAGTTCCATATTTCACTGAAAGAATAAACGTTTTATTTTCGAAATGATCGTTTCCGGATTTGACGTATATTAATGACCTAAGGCTCATATTTCTGTGTTTTGTGTTATTTAATTCTAATTAAGTATATGATTTGATAGAGCAGTCTGACTGAGCGGTGGTAGGCAGCAGCAGGCTCGTAAGCATTCATTCAAACAGCCCTTTCCTGCATTTGCCAGCAGCTCTTCGCTGTGCTTCAAGCATTGCACTGTTTATGACTTCAAGCCTATCAACTCCCGAGATTAGGCTGGCAATACTAAAGTACCTATTAGAACATCCAATAGTCAAAGGTATATGAAATATAGAGAGAAATGATCCTACAGCTGAAAACTTCTTACCTGGAAATATTGAAGACTAATGTTAAAAGGAACCACCAGCTTTCATATGTTCTTATGCTCTGAGCAAGGAACTTGAACATTATTTATATGAGACTAAATATATTTTATTGATGTATTATTTTAAGTTAAAATAAGTGTTCATTCAGTATTGTTATAATTGTCATTATTACAAACATATATATAAATATTAAAATCGGCCGATTAATCTGTATCGGCTTTTTTCGGGGTCCTCCAATAATCTGCATCGGCATTGAAAAATCATAATCGGTCGACCTCTACTATAGACAGCTTCACTACAGTACAAATGTATCCCTTACAATATGTTATCATTTCCCAATGTCCCTGTTCTGATTTCTTCCCCTTGCTTGTTGTAAACATAGATAAACATGTAGACAAAGACATAGAAAAGATAGGCAAACAAACACATATTCATATAGAACGTTCTTGACAACGGAGAGAGAAAGAGAGCGAGAGAAAAGAGAGATCAAGTGTGTGTATTTATAAGTACGTACAGTATGTTTAAGCGAGTGCGTGTGTTCATATCAACTTCATAGTGTTCAGATATTTTTACAGTTCCCATACTTTTTTCTACCTAACCTGAAGTCCCTGCAGAATTTAGTACAGCCATGGTGTTATGGAGCTGTCTCGGAAGAACTGTCCATCTATTAAGAGTTTGTCCACAATGAAAAAAGCACGCTTACCCCTTGTAACGTCTGCTTCCAACTCACACTCTCAAACACGTAGATCCCCTGAACGCAGCTCACTCTCCAGATCCCAATCACCTGAATTCTAATCACCGGTTCACACACCTCTATGTCATTATCACACACTATTTAGTTCAGTTCTCTGCACCCCATCATTGTGAGGTATTGTTTGTTTTGTGACACACTTCTAGTCGGAGTGCTGTGTTTCCCTGTAATTGAATTAATCATCCCGTGTATGGCAGTTTTTGCCTGCCTCACTAAGGGTGCCTATTCCCTGCCTGTACCATAGCCTATCGGAGGCTTGGTCCTGGTCAGTCCCTGGATGGGAGACCAGATGCTGCTGGAAATGGTTTTGTAGGGCCAGTAGGAGGAAGTCTTTCTGCTGGTCTAGAAAAAAAGATCATAATGCCTCAGGGCAGTGACTGGGGACATTGCTCTCTGAGTGCTGTCTTTCGGACAGGACGTCAAATGGGTGTCCTGACTCTCTGTGGTCACTAAAGATCTCATGGCACTTATCATAAGAGTAGAGGTGTTAAACATGGTGACCTGGCTAAATTCCCAAACTGGCCCTCATACCATTGTCGTGTCAATGGCTATGCCGGATTAAGTGATATGATATGCTATTCTATAAAAATCATTTCTCCGTAATTAATATTACCCGATTAAGCTAATCAGGTAGATAATTGACTAGAAAGTCAGGGAACCACAAAATCATGTTTATAGAGCTGTTATCTTCCGAATAAACTCTTAAAGACCTAGCAATATTTTATATTAATCGTCACCTTATTTCAGTCTCATCTGAAAGTTGTAAATTCTTGGATATCTTCACGATCCCTGGCTAACAAGTTGAATCAGCAATACAAACTTTGGTTTAATTATTTATTTACTAAATACCGAACTAATCACACAGAATTACATATACACAGAATGCAAATTAAGTCAAACAGAAAATGTCCCTGGTGGACGGAGCCGACATGACGACTGGTTACACAAAGGAAAGGGGGTTGGGTTTGAGTGAAAGAGCGGGAAGACTGAGGAACAAAGGGAGAAGCTATGCTATCGTAAATACAGTATCTTATGCATTCTAAATTACCGCCCATTTGGAATAGGAAAATGCAATAAATATTTACTCTGAGCTGTGCCTCAATAGGTGGGTTGTAGATGGAAGGCCGTGTTGCCCAACAGAGATCTTCCTGTCCTCGGAAGAATGTCTCTGGTGGCAAACTGGATACGTTGTAGTATCGTCATTGAGTGTTAGACTGGATCCGTCGTCCGTCCTTTCCTAGCCCATGTTTACAGTGGCCGCTACTAACTCAACAGCTAGGAGGTATCACTTCTGTGGTGAATAAGAGTTCAAAGTTCATACTATTCGCAACCAAAGCTCACGCTGAGGTTCGGCTTAGTTCTGTAGTTGACATGTTGGTCCTTTTAACATGGGACAGTCGTCCTCACGTCCTCGGAACAGGAGGTTACATTTCCGTCAAGGGCTTTATATAGGAGAGAGGGTATGTTTCATAGTTTACAACCAATGTTTCTTCACATGGGCGGGCCACTGAGTGAGCAGAGCTTTACCCTTTTGAAAACCATGTGAATCTGATAACTATAATGTGTAGACTTTCCAGGACACAGTTTGTCATCCTATTATTAATAAGAATGTCTCAAATGGCAACCGAACTGACATCATATTCATTAAATTACATTTACATTTACATTTAAGTCATTTAGCAGACGCTCTTATCCAGAGCGACTTACAAATTGGTGCATTCACCTTATGACATCCAGTGGGACAGTCACTTAACAATAGTGCATCTAAAACTTAGGGGGGGGGTGGGGTGAGAGGGATTACTTATCCTATCCTAGGTATTCCTTAAAGAGGTGGGGTTTCAGGTGTCTCCGGAAGGTGGTGATTGACTCCGCTGTCCTGGCGTCGTGAGGGACTTTGTTCCACCATTGGGGGGGCCAGGGCAGCGAACAGTTTTGACTGGGCTGAGCGGGAGCTGTACTTCCTCAGTGGTAGGGAGGCGAGCAGGCCAGAGGTGGATGAACGCAGTGCCCTTGTTTGGGTGTAGGGCCTGATCAGAGCCTGGAGGTACTGAGGTGCCGTTCCCCTCACAGCTCCGTAGGCAAGCACCATGGTCTTGTAGCGGATGCGAGCTTCAACTGGAAGCCAGTGGAGAGAACGGAGGAGCGGGGTGACGTGAGAGAACTTGGGAAGGTTGAACACCAGACGGGCTGCGGCGTTCTGGATGAGTTGAAGGGGTTTAATGGCACAGGCAGGGAGCCCAGCCAACAGCGAGTTGCAGTAATCCAGACGGGAGATGACAAGTGCCTGGATTAGGACCTGCGCCGCTTCCTGTGTGAGGCAGGGTCGTACTCTGCGGATGTTGTAGAGCATGAACCTACAGGAACGGGCCACCGCCTTGATGTTGGTTGAGAACGACAGGGTGTTGTCCAGGATCACGCCAAGGTTCTTGGCGCTCTGGGAGGAGGACACAATGGAGTTGTCAACCGTGATGGCGAGATCATGGAACGGGCAGTCCTTCCCCGGGAGGAAGAGCAGCTCCGTCTTGCCGAGGTTCAGCTTGAGGTGGTGATCCGTCATCCACACTGATATGTCTGCCAGACATGCAGAGATGCGATTCGCCACCTGGTCATCAGAAGGGGGAAAGGAGAAGATTAATTGTGTGTCGTCTGCATAGCAATGATAAGAGAGACCATGTGAGGTTATGACAGAGCCAAGTGACTTGGTGTATAGCGAGAATAGGAGAGGGCCAAGAACAGAGCCCTGGGGACACCAGTGGTGAGAGCGCGTGGTGAGGAGACAGATTCTCGCCACGCCACCTGGTAGGAGCGACCTGTCAGGTAGGACGCAATCCAAGCGTGGGCCGCGCCGGAGATGCCCAACTCGGAGAGGGTGGAGAGGAGGATCTGATGGTTCACAGTATCGAAGGCAGCCGATAGATCTAGAAGGATGAGAGCAGAGGAGAGAGAGTTAGCTTTAGCAGTGTGGAGCGCCTCCGTGATACAGAGGAGAGCAGTCTCAGTTGAATGACTAGTCTTGAAACCTGACTGATTTGGATCAAGAAGGTCATTCAGAGAGAGATAGCGGGAGAGCTGGCCAAGGACGGCACGTTCAAGAGTTTTGGAGAGAAAAGAAAGAAGGGATACTGGTCTGTAATTGTTGACATCGGAGGGATCGAGTGTAGGTTTTTTCAGAAGGGGTGCAACTCTCGCTCTCTTGAAGACGGAAGGGACGTAGCCAGCGGTCAGGGATGAGTTGATGAGCGAGGTGAGGTAAGGGAGAAGGTCTCCGGAAATGGTCTGGAGAAGAGAGGAGGGGATAGGGTCAAGCGGGCAGGTTGTTGGGCGGCCGGCCGTCACAAGACGCGAGATTTCATCTGGAGAGAGAGGGGAGAAAGAGGTCAGAGCACAGGGTAGGGCAGTGTGAGCAGAACCAGCGGTGTCGTTTGACTTAGCAAACGAGGATCGGATGTCGTCGACCTTCTTTTCAAAATGGTTGACGAAGTCATCTGCAGAGAGGGAGGAGGGGGGGGGAGGGGGCGGAGGATTCAGGAGGGAGGAGAAGGTGGCAAAGAGCTTCCTAGGGTTAGAGGCAGATGCTTGGAATTTAGCGTGGTAGAAAGTGGCTTTAGCAGCAGAGACAGAGGAGGAAAATGTAGAGAGGAGGGAGTGAAAGGATGCCAGGTCCGCAGGGAGGCGAATTAAGTACCAACGCATATTTTCAACTGGTTGGAAAACCATGCTGCTCATGAGTTCTGCAACATGTTGTGATATGGCCTGTGCTTAAAAAATCTAACTACCTGAAGCAAGGACATGCATAGTCTTGATTCCATTTGAAATCAAATCAAATGTTATTAGTCACATGCACCGAATACAACAGGTGTAGTAGACCTTATGCTTACTTTACAAGCCCCTAACCAGCAATGCAGGACAAAAATATGAATAAGAAAAAAGTAACAACTAATTAAAGAGCAGGTTTTGTTGTGCCCTCTTCACAACTGTCTTAGTGTGCATGGACCATGATAGTTTGTTGGTGATGTGGATACCAAGGAACTTGAAGCTCTCAATCTGCTCCACTACAGCCCGTCGATGAGAATGGGGGCGTGCTCGGGCCTCTTTTTCTGGTAGTCCACAATCATCTCCATTGTCTGATCATGTTGAGGGAGTGATTGTTGTCCTTGCACCACGCGGCCAGGTCTCTGACCACCTCCCTATAGGCTGTCTCGCCGTTGTCGGTGATCAAGCCTACCACTGTTGTCATCTGCAAAATGAATGATGGTGTTGGAGTCATGCCTAGCCATGCAGTCATGAGTGAAAAGGAGGGGACTGAGCACGCACCCCTGAGAGGCCCCTGTGGTGAGGATCAGCATGGCAGATGTTGTTACCTACCCTTACCACCTGGGGGGCAAGCCCATCAGGAAGTCTAGGATCCAGTTGCAGAGGGAGGTGTTTAGTCCCTGGATCCTTAGCTTAGTGATGAGCTTTGAGGGCACTATGGTGTTGAAGACTGAGCTGTAGTCAATGAATATATCAATCACATAGGTGTTCATTTTGTCCAGGTGGGAAAGGGCAGTGTGGCGTGCAATAGAGATTGCATCATCTGTGGATCTGTTAGGGGGGTATGCAAATTAGAGTGGGTCTAGGGTTTCTGGGATAATGGTGTTGTGAGCCATGACCAGCCTTTCAAAGCACTTCATGGCTGCAGATGTGAGTGCTACGGGCCAGTAGTCATTTAGGGAGGTTACCTTTAGTGTTATTGGGTGCAGGGACTATGGTGGTCTGCTTGAAACATGTTGATATTACAGACTCAGTCAGGGACAGGTTGAAAATGTCAGTGAGGACACTTGCCAGTTGGTCAGTGCATGCTCGCAGTACACGTCCTGGTAATCCTTCTGGCCCTGCTGCCTTGTGAATGTTGTCCTGTTTAAAGGTCTTTCTCACATAGGCTGCGGACAGCATGACCACACAGTTGTCCGGAACAGCTGGTGATCTCATGCATGTTTCAGTGTTTTTGCCTCGAAGCGAGCATAGAATCAGTTTAGCTCACCTGGTAGGCTTGTCACTGGGCAGCTCTCAGCTCTGCAAGTCCTGGCACATCCGACAAGCGTCAGAGGTGGTGGAGTACGATTCGATCTTAGTCCTGTATTGATGCTTTGCCTGTTTGATTGTTCGTCAGAAGGCATAGCGGGATTTCTTATAAGCTTCCGGGTTAGAGTCCAGCTCCTTGAAAGCGGCAGCTCTAGCCTTTAGCTCAGTGTGGCTGTTGCTTGTAATCCATGGCTTCTGGTTGGGGTATGTACGTGTGGTCACTATGGGGTTGACATCATCGATGCACTTATTGATGAAGCCAATAACTGTTTTGGTGTACTCCTCAATGCCATCGGAGGAATCCAGGAACATATTCCAGTCTGTGCTAGCATAACAGTCCTGTAGCTTAGCATCTGCTTCATCTGACTTTTTTATTAATCGAGTCACTGGTAGTTCCTGCTTAAATTTTTGCTTGTAAGCAGGAATCAGGAGGATAGAATTAAGGTCAGATTTACCAAATGGAGGGCGAGGGAGAGCTTTGTATGCATCTCTGTGTGTGGAGTAAAGGTGGACCAGTTTTATTTTTGTATTTTTTTTTCCTCCTCTGGGTGCACATTTAAATGCTGATAGAAATTTGGTAAGACTGATTTTAATTAAGATTCCCTGCATTAAAGTCCCCGGCCACTAGGAGAGCCGTCTCTGGGTGACCATTTTCCTGTTTGCTTAGGTTGGAATGCAGCTCATTGAGTGCGGTCTTAGTGCCAGCCTCAGTCTGTGGTGGTATGTAGGCAGCTACAAAAAGTACAGAAGAGCACTCTCTAGGTAGATTGTGTGGTCTACAGCTTATCATGAGATACTCTACTTCAGGCAAGCAAAATCTCGAGACTTCCTTAGACATATTGCACCAGCTGTTGTTTACAAAAAAACAAAGTCCGCCGCCCCTCATCTTATCAGACGCCGCTGTTCTATCCTGCCGATACAGTGTATAACCAGCCAGCTGTATGTTGATAATGTCATCATTCAGCCATGACTCCGTGGTGAGTAATCGCAGTCCTGATGTCCAGAAGTTATTTTCCGACATTAGAGATGGTAGCAGCAACATTATGTACAACATAAGTTACAAACAACGCAAGGAAATGAACAAAAAAACACAATTGGATAGGACCATGTAAAATGTCAGCCTTCTTCTCAGGCGCATCTTATCCTTATTCTTAAAGGGAACACTTTGAAGTTTGTGGAAATGTGAAATTAATGTAGGAGAATATAACACATTATATACAGTGGGGCAAAAAAGTATTTAATCAGCCACCAATTGTGCAAGTTCTCCCACTTAAAAAGATGAGAGAGGCCTGTAATTTTCATCATAGGTACATATAACAAAGTATTGAGATAAACTTTTGTTATTGACCAAATACTTATTTTCCACCATAATTTGCAAATAAATTCATTAAAAATCCTACAATGTGATTTTCTGGAGAAAAAAAATCTAATTTATCTGTCAAAGTTGAAGTTCACCTATGATGTAAATTACAGGCCTCTCTCATCTTTTTAAGTGGGAGAACTTGCACAATTGGTGGCTGACTAAATACTTTTTTTGCCCCACTGTATAACACAGATCTGGTAAAATATTTTTTTTGTACCATAATTTTTGAAATGCAAGATAAAGGCCATAATGTAAATGTCCTCACCATCAACTGTTTATTTTCTAACCCTAACTTCTTTACATTTGTAAATATTTGTATGAACATAACAAGATTCAACAACTGAGATCATAATCTGAACAAGTTCCACAGACATGTGACTAACAGAAATTAAAATGGATCCGGCTACAGAGTACAGGCCTCGGTGTAATGCTCATTCCTTCGACGATAAAAGCAAATCCGACCATCACCCCTGGTGAAACAAAACCGCGACGCATCAGTGAAGAGCACTTTTTGCCAATCCTGTCTGGTCCATCGACGGTGGGTTTGTGCCCATAGGCGACGTTGTTGCCAGTGATGTCTGGTGAGGACCTGCCTTACAACAGGCCTACAAGCCCTCATTCCAGCCTCTCTCAGCCTATTGCGGACAGTCTGAGCACTGATAGAGGGATTGTGCGTTCCTGGTGAAACTCAGGCAGTTGTTGTTGCCATCCTGTACCGGTCCCACAGGTGTGATGTTCGGATGTACCGATCCTGTGCCGGTGTTACAAGTGGTCTGCCACTGCGAGGACGATCAGCTATCCGTCCTGTCTCCCTATAGCGCTGTCTTAGGCGTCTCACAGTACAGACTTTGAATTGTATTGCCCTGGCCACATCTGCAGTCCTCATGCCTCCTTGCAGCATGCCTAAGGCACATTCACGCAGATGAGCAGGGACTTTGGGCATAATTATTTGTGTTTTTCAGTCAGTAGAAAGGCGTCTTTAGTGTCCTAAGTTTTCATAACTGTGACCTTAATTGTCAACCATCTGTAAGCTGTTAGTGTCTTAATGACCGTTCCACAGGTGCATGTTCATTAATTGTTTATGGCTCATTCAACAAGCATGGGAAACAGTGTTTAAACCCTTTACACTGAAGATCTGTGAAGTTATATGGATTTTTACAAATTATCTTTGAAAGACATGGTCCTGAAAAAGGGATGTTTATTTTTTTGCTGAGTTAATTATTCTAGCCCAGGCTCAATTTAGATTTTGACCACTAGATGGCAGTGGTGTATGCAACGTTTTAGACTAATCCATTGAGCCATTGCATGTCTGTTCAAAATGTTGTATCAAGACTGCCCAAATGTGCCTAATTTGTTTATTAATACATTTTCAAGTTCATAATTGTGCACTCTCCTCAAACAATAGCAAGGTATTATTTCACTGTAATAACTACTGTAAATTGGACAGTGCATTTAGATAAACCAGAATTGAAGCTTTCTGCCCATATCAGATAGGTCTATGTCCTGGGATTTTTTGTTTGTTACTTACAACCTTATGCTAATAACATTAGCCTAGTTAGCTCAATCGTCCCATAGAGTTTAATTTGAGCTGGATCTTGTTGGAACAGGATCCGACACCTCTCCATTTTGGACTGTTTTGTTCTGGAACCTATTTGGCCGGATCCTGTACCTCTCCTGGCATGAGAAATTATTTTAAATGAAAAAATTATAATAAAGGCGATCGAAGTTCATTCGAGTTGTCTATTATTTAATGATTCTGCCCCCACAAAACAGCGTAATGTTAAAAAATAGATTTTCAGCCTGGGCCTAACATTCTAAGAGTTGATTTGGGTAGGCCCGGGTTTATGCTTTCTAACTTAACTTTCTATGATATTGCTCTCTCTCTCTCTCTCTACTCTGATAGACATGAGCCTGGATTTCTCAAGCGTTGCACTATATAATTTATTTCCTTATAGAATCATAGACACATGAAGGGTTCTGAATGAACTGCAGAACTCCCCTGATCAATTGAAATACATTTACCAAGTTATATAATTACTGCTGTCTGTTCAGAAATGAATTATAATTCAGAATAGCCTATTACACAATGAGAAGGCCTATATTTTAGCGCCAGTGGATCAATAGCTGTGGATTGTAGCCTAATAACATGGACTAGTCTACAGTCAGGAATGTGTAGTAAAAACAGCAGGCAGACAAAACAGGCCTTTCGCAATATTTCAAATACAATCGAGGGAAATACAGGTTGGAAAGCAAATGGCTCCTGCTGAAAAGAGAAGCTATGCTGTAGGCTACCAAAATATTTGATCAACTTTCAAATATTGTTTAGAGAGACTCTCTTTTGGCACGAACGCATCGGCCTTACCATCACGAGAGAGTGAGCTGCGTATTATTGGGTGAGCCATTGAAACTGGAAAGCATTTTTAGGGCTGTAATATCCTCCTCGTATTGTAGCATGCAATATTTTTTTACGGAAACTCAAAGGAGTCATACCTAACTGCCCAGTGGCTTTCTATAGCACCCCTGCTGCAACCGCCATGCTCTACCAACTGACAGACCTGGCATCAGGATAAAGCGACTAAGGGGACAGTTTTAATTCACTGAGGGGGCTACATTTTGGGGGGGTTCTTGCATTGGAATTATATTGAATTCCGCTAATAATCACACTATACAACAATAAACATGAAGCTTTTGAAATCTGGTCTCAGCATTTTGTATTATTCTGTACATAAATCCGAGACACTGCATTTAGTATGATATGTTATGTATTATTTTAGAATGTCCATCCATTTTTGTACATGTTGCGAATTTGGTAAAATATGTATTTATGAATTTGCAAAACTTACAAATTGTAACTTTTTGGGCGATCCGACCAAATTCATATATATGTTCAGTTAGAGATCTATCATTCTCATTGAAAGCAAGTCTAAGAAGTAATAGATCTGTTCTATGTGCACTCTTCTATGCTTCCCGTTAAGTTTTGTTTTGAAAATATAATATTTTTGGTTATGGAAAATGTATTTCACACCGGTTTAGATGGTACAATGATTCTCTACAGAATGACAGTTTTTTTTGTCACAAACTGAAATTAGTCAAACTATTCCATTTTAGCAATCAGGAAATGGTGGTGGGATTTCTGCATATTGCACCTTTATGTAACCTTCTGTTTTATGTAACGATACCAAACGTAACATATCATACAAATTTAAGTGTCCCGGATTTACATTTACTACGTTTACTATGTCTAGTCTATGAAACTAGGCTGCCTACACACACCGCAGAGCACCCTGTCCATAATGCTGACACAGTGCTGCGGAGATACCATTTTTTTTGGAGCCAACCTGTCACTCAATCATTTTAAACTTCTTAACTATTTTTAAATAGGAACATAAAATTAAAACTGAGGGGGCTAAAGTTTGAATCATTAGCCCCCTCGTGGTGCAGGCCCACCAATTGAGATACAGAGGACCATGGGATAATTATACAGGCTCATTACATTTGTATATTTTCTTGACCAAATAGAGTGTTGAAGTAAAACAAAATTCAAAGGGAAATGCAAGAGGAGTGGCCCATAATGCTATTAACTGTGTCACTACTCTGTCAATTAAGAAATGCCCCACAAACATCACCCCATTGGCCCCATGTGGGTATTCGGTGGATAAGGTTGGCATGGGCTATTCCACAACAGCCTAACATGGGCCAGGCCACAACAAGCCCACACCAGCCCAACACGGGCCATTGTGCCTATGTGGGCATGTTTGCTGGGAAAATATGACCTTATTTCAGGCAAAGTGCCTTTACTGCCTTTACATATGGTCTGCCCACACTGGGAATCACTGGGCAAATGCCTTGGGTGCAAATGTAGAGCCAATGAGCCAAGGCTCATTGGCCCAAATGTTGGCAGCCTACATGGGGACAATATCGTGCCAATGTGGACTTGTTTGCTGGGGCCCCTCTGTCACTGACCTACTATCTCTGCCGATAACACATGGTAGGACAGACGCCATGACTGAAAGGGATGCAGCCTAATCCTCAGTGACTCAATGCTAACCTTGCTGGAGAAAGGGAGGCCCTTGTCCTGAGGTGATAAGACCAGACCCCTCTTTCAGATTGTTTGATCCTAGCGCAATCATTCCTATTTTAATTACCATTTACCATATTTTTCCTTCTCCCTGCTAAAATAGATGGAATGTTCTGATGGACTACTGTTACACCACTGCCTCTGGGAATCCAAATGATGAACTTCGCTATGACCTCTTCTTTAGGTAATTCTTATGCATGTTACTCTGAAGCAATTTCCTTGAACAGTGCGGTAGTGTGATTTTTCCGATCTGTTTTGTTGTTTTGTCTTTGTTTCTGAACCAGCTGTGACAAAGACCCACAGACAACTGTGTTTGAGAATGGGAAGAGTCAAATGGGCCGTTTTGCCTTTGAAGTGTTTCGCTTTGTCAAGCACAAGAACCAGAAAATGTCTACCGTCTTCCTGCACTGCGTTACCAAGCTATGTCGAGCCGATGACTGCCCCATGCTCATGCCGGTGAGGTTCTGAGGGTGACCTCTGGCAATATTAGTCCAAAAGGCATTCACACCAAGATGAGAAACAAAGCAATGACTTGGTACCTTTAATAACATGCTGGTAATTTGAACTCAAAGCAAAAATATTTGGATTAAAGACACATATCCCTGTCTTGTCTCCACAGATCTGTGGTAGTAGAAAGAAGCGGGACGTCTCAGAGAGGACGGAATCAAACTCTGCATCAGGAAACGCTATCATTACTGCTGGGCCAATAATCACAAGGAGCGGTACGCCTCGCAACTATCCACCTCCTCCCTCCCCCTCAATCATCCGCCCCTGGCACATGCCCTATTCCAAATCCACCCCTGTACTAAAGAGTTGAATGAACAGGAGAGAATGCAGACCAACCCAACGCAAGATCACATTCTAATTTTGGTCTGAGTGGCCCAGCGGTCTAAGGCACTGCATCTCAGTGCTAGAGGTGTCACTACAGACACCCTGATTCAAATCCAGGCTGTATCACAACCGGTCGTGATTGAGAGTCCCATAGGGCGGTGCACAATTGGTCCGGGCTGGTGTAGGCTGTCATTGTATATAAGGATTTCTTCTAAACTGACTTGCCTAGTTAAATAAACATTTTTAATGTACTCGTTGAGGTATATACTATTACAGTGCCTTGCGAAATTATTCGGCCCCCTTGAACTTTGCGACCTTTTGCCACATTTCAGGCTTCAAACATAAAGATATAAAACTGTATTTTTTTGTGAAGAATCAACAACAAGTGGGACACAATCATGAAGTGGAACGAAATTTATTGGATATTTCAAACTTTTTTAACAAATCAAAGACTGAAAAATTGTGCGTGCGAAATTATTCAGCCCCTTTACTTTCAGTGCAGCAAACTCTCTACAGTAGTTCAGTGAGGATCTCTGAATGATCCAATGTTGACCTAAATGACTAATGATGATAAATACAATCCACCTGTGTGTAATCAAGTCTCCGTATAAATGCACCTGCACTGTGATAGTCTCAGCGGTCCGTTAAAAGCGCAGAGAGCATCATGAAGAACAAGGAACACACCAGGCAGGTCCGAGATACTGTTGTGAAGAAGTTTAAAGCCGGATTTGGATACAAAAAGATTTCCCAAGCTTTAAACATCCCAAGGAGCACTGTGCAAGCAATAATATTGAAATGGAAGGAGTATCAGACCACTGCAAATCTACCAAGACCTGGCTGTCCCTCTAAACTTTCAGCTCATACAAGGAGAAGACTGATCAGAGATGCAGCCAAGAGACCCATGATCACTCTGGATGAACTGCAGAGATCTACAACTGAGGTGGGAGACTCTGTCCATAGGACAACAATCAGTCGTATATTGCACAAATCTGGCCTTTATGGACTAGTGGCAAGAAGAAAGCCATTTCTTAAAGATATCCATAAAAAGTGTAGTTTAAAGTTTGCCACAAGCCACCTGGGAGACACACCAAACATGTGGAAGAAGGTGCTCTGGTCAGATGAAACCAAAATTGAACTCTTTGGCAACAATGCAAAACGTTATGTTTGGCGTAAAAGCAACACAGCGCATCACCCTGAACACACCATCCCCACTGTCAAACATGGTGGTGGCAGCATCATGGTTTGGGCCTGCTTTTCTTCAGCAGGGACAGGGAAGATGGTTCAAATTGACGGGAAGATGGATGGGGCCAAATACAGGACCATTCTGGAAGAAAACCTGATGGAGTCTGCAAAAGACCTGAGACTGGGACGGAGATTTGTCTTCCAACAAGACAATGATCCAAAACATAAAGCAAAATCTACAATGGAATGGTTCAAAAATAAACATATCCAGGTGTTAGAATGGCCAAGTCAAAGTCCAGACCTGAATCCAATTGAGAATCTGTGGAAAGAACTGAAAACTGCTGTTCACAAATGCTCTCCATCCAACCTCACTGAGCTCGAGCTGTTTTGCAAGGAGGAATGGGAAAAAATGTCAGTCTCTCGATGTGCAAAACTGATAGAGACATACCCCAATCGACTTACAGCTGTAATCGCAGCAAAAGGTGGCGCTACAAAGTATTAACTGAAGGGGGCTGAATAATTTTGCATGCCCAATTTTTCTGTTTTTGATTTGTTAAAAAAGTTTGAAATATCCAATAAATGTTGTTCCACTTCATGATTGTGTCCCACTTGTTGTTGATTCTTTACAAAAAAATACAGTTTTATATCTTTATGTTTGAAGCCTGAAATGTGGCAAAAGGTCAAAGTTCAAGGGGGCCGAATACTTTCGCAAGGCACTGTATATGTGACCCGATTCAGGAAACTAGGCATAAGTGACAAGTCACCACTTCACAGGAGAGCAGTTTGAATGTAAACAATTTTTTAAAATCAAATGCGTTTTTTGGCAGAAATGCCTAATCGAACATGTGATCTTTCATGTGCATTAATAACAAACTTGTATGCCATCTGTATATATGAATAAAGTTGTTAAATTACGAGCTTTGTTGGTTAAGCCACAGAAAAAGTTAGCAACCTTCCCACTAGCCATGATTGGCTGAGATAATGTGGGCTGGACATGCTGAGAGAGAAGTTTGGATTGGTCTGCCATAGAGAAAGCGTCTATTTGAGCTCGTCAGTCTGTGTTGGTAAACCTGACGAACGCAGCTTTATTATAAACGTATTGTGCAGTGGAGCAGCTTAAGTGTTGCTCTCCATTTTCTGGAGGATCAAGTTTTGAAATCAGTGGAATTAGAGTATGATAGCTAAAGAGATGGAGAAAACACCTGTCTCCGGATTACGTCTTCAAACTAAGGATAGCCTTCCTGACAGGGAGATGTCAGGAAGGCTATCAGGAATGTCAGGAAGGCTATGTGATAGTCTAGCTTTAGGTAGCTACATTTTCATATATTGCACATCTCAAATTTTGACTAAGTGGTTTAATTTCAAGCTAAAGGGTACTGTTAGTTAGCTAGCTAAAATTAGCTGGCTGGCTCCCTATCTGATGTTATTATTTGTTTCCCAGAGCCGTTTGCTTTTCTAGTTAGTCTAATGTTAGCTAGCTAATATTGGACTTGGTTGGTTAGCTCTCAACACTGTGGCATTGTTGCCACTTTGTTCATTGTTTAACTGGCTAACGTTAGCTGGCTGGCTCATTAGCTAACATGACGTGTGTGTGATCTTAAACGTTGTTTACCTAAATAGGTTCATTGTTTAGCTAGCTAGCTGTATGTCTCAAGCTAAAGTGTACTGTTAGCTAGCTAGCAAACATTAAATAGCTGGCTCCCTAGAGGATGTTGTTATTTGTTTCCCAGAGCTGTTTGCTATTCTAGTTAGAACCTAATGTTAGGCAGTGTTGGCACTTTGTTCACTGTTGGTTAACTAGCTTACTTTGACGGAGACGGGCTTAGTCCGGCACACTCAATTTGGCTTCTTATCAGAAAGGCTCTGTGCTGCAATGGATAGTGCATTGGCCTTCTAGGCAAAATTGGTGAAGAGATTTAAATGTTGTTCGAGTCCCACTCAAATGTAACGTTTTGTCTCCTCCTTCCCTGGACAATGGAATGGAAAGAGTTATCTTTTACAAAATAGCAAATAGTCTAATCCTTGGGTTCCCAACCCTATTCACTCGGGGACTTACAGCATATTTCACACCTAAACCCAGCAAAAAAAGAAACACCCTCTCACTGTCAACTGCGTTTATTTTCAGCAAACTTAACCTCTACTGACTCCCCATCCCGCATGCGGGAGCGTAATCATCGCCTGAAACTAATTAGCATAATGCAACGGACATAAATATCCCTAGAAAATATTCCTATTCATTAAAATCACAAATGAAATATATTGAGACACAGCTTAGCCTTTTGTTAATCACACTTGTCATCTCAGATTTTCAAAATATGCTTTAAAGCCAAATATGCTTTAAAGCCAAAGCTAGACAAGCATTTGTGTAAGTTTATCGATAGCCTAGCATAGCATTTTGTCCAGCTAGCAGCAGGTAACTTGGTCACGGAAATCAGAAAAGCAATCAAATTAAATCGTTTAACTTTGATGAGCTTCGGATGTTTTCACTCACGAGATTCCCAGTTAGCTAGCCAATGTTCCTTTTTTCACAAAATATTATTTTTGTAGGCGAAATAGCTCTGTTTGTTCTTCACGTTTGGCTGAGAAATCGCCCGTAAATTGCAGTCACGAAAACAGCTAAAAATATTCCAAATTAGCTCTATAATATCGACAGAAACATGGCAAATGTTGTTTATAATCAATCCTCAAGGTGTTTTTCAAATGTCTATTCGATAATATATCTGTCGGGACAGTTAGTTTTTCAGTAGGACCGATTGGAGTAATGGCTACCTCTGTATTTTACACGAGAGTCACCCTGGGAGCCATCAGGTGACCACTTACGCAATGTAGCCGCCTACGGCTATTCTTCAACATAAATGCGTAAAACTACGTCACAATGCTGTAGACACCTTGGGGAATACGTAGAAAGTGTAAGCTGGTTGATAGCACATTCACAGCTCAATAGGGACTCATTGGAACGCAGCGCTTTCAAAATATGGGGCACTGCCGGATTGGATTTTTTTTAGGCTTTCGCCTGCAACATCAGTTCTGTTATACTCACAGACAATATCTTTACAGTTTTGGAAATGTTAGTGTTTTCTACCCAAAGCTGTCAATTATATGCATATTCTAGCATCTTGTCCTGACAAAATATCCCGTTTAAAACGGGAACTTTTTTTTCAAAAAATGAAAATACTGCCCCTAGAGTCGCAACAGGTTTTAACATGTAAAAATATTTGTATGAACATAAGATTCAACAACTGAGACAAACTTAACAAGTTCCACAAACATGTGACTAACAGAAATTGAATAATGTGTCCCTGAACAAAAGGGGGGGTCAAAAGTAAGTCAGTATCTGGTGTGGCCAAAAGCTGCATTAAATACTACTTCCTCATTGACTGCACCAGATCAAATCAAATCAAAAATTACAAAATGTATATAGCCCTTCGTACATCAGCTGATATCTCAAAGTGCTGTACAGAAACCCAGCCTAAAACCCAAAACAGCAAGCAATGCTGGTGTAGAAGCACGGTGGCTAGGAAAAACTCCCTAGAAAGGCCAAAACCTAGGAAAAAACCTAGAGAGGAACCAGGCTATGTGGAGTGGCCAGTCCTCTTCTGGCTGTGCCGGGTGGAGATTATAACAGAACATGGCCAAGATGTTCAAATGTTCATAAATAACCAGCATGGTTGAATAATAATAAGGCAGAACAGTTGAAACTGGAGCAGCAGACCGTTCCATAAAAATGGAGCTCTATAGGAGAAAGCCCTGCCTCCAGCTGTTTGCTTAGAAATTCTAGGGACAATTAGGAGGCCTGTGTCTTGTGACCGTAGCGTAAGTGTAGGTATGTACGGCAGGACCAAATCAGAGAGATAGCTAGGAGCAAGCCCATGTAATGCTTTGTAGGTTAGCAGTAAAACCTTGAAATCAGCCCTTGCTTTGACAGGAAGCCAGTGTAGAGAGGCTAGCACTGGAGTAATATGATCAAATTTTTTGGTTCTAGTCAGGATTCTAGCAGCCGTATTTAGCACCAACTGAAGTTTATTTAGTGCTTTATCCGGGTAGCCGGAAGGTAGAGCATTGCAGTAGTCTAACCTAGAAGTGACAAAAGCATGGATTAATTTTTCTGCATCATTTTTGGACAGAAAGTTTCTGAGTTTTGCAATGAAATGTAGATGGAAAAAAGCTGGCCTTGAAATGGTCTTGATATGTTCTTCAAAAAAGAGATCAGGGTCCAGAGTAACGCCGAGGTCCTTCACAGTTTTATTTGAGACGACTGTACAACCATTAAGATTAATTGTCAGATTCAACAGAAGATCTCTTTGTTTCTTGGGACCTAGAACAAGCATCTCTGGTTTGTCCGAGTTTAAAAGTAGAACATTTGCAGCCATCCACTTCCTTATGTCTGAAACACATGCTTCTAGCAAGTGCAATTTTGGGCCTTCACCATGTTTCATTGAAATGTACAGCTGTGTGTCATCCGCATAGCAGTGAAAGTTAACATTATGTTTTCAAATAACATCCCCAAGAGGTAAAATATATAGTGAAAACAATAGTGGTCCTAAAACGGAACCTTGAGGAACACCAAAATTTACAGTTGATTTGTCAGAGGACAAACCATTCACAGAGACAAACTGATTTCTTTCTGACAGATAAGATCTAAACCAGGCCAGAACTTGTCCGTGTAGACCAATTTGGGTTTCCAATCTCTCCAAAAGAATGTGGTGATCGATGGTATCAAAAGCAGCAATAAGGTCTAGGAGCACGAGGACAGATGCAGAGCCTCGGTCCGATGCCATTAAAATGTAATTTACCACCTTCATAAGTGCCGTCTCAGTGCTATGATGGGATCTAAAACCAGACTGAAGCATTTCGTATACATTGTTTGTCTTCAGAAAGGCAGTGAGTTGCTGCGCAACAGCCTTTTCTAAAAATTTTGAGAGGAATGGAAGTTTCGATATAGGCCGATAGTTTTTTATATTTTCTGGGTCAAGGTTTGGCTTTTTCAAGAGAGGCTTTATTACTGCCACTTTCAGTGAGTTTGGTACACATCCGGTGGATAGAGAGCCGTTTATTATGTTCAACATAGGAGGGCCAAGCACAGGAAGCAGCTCTTTCAGTAGTTTAGTTGGAATAGTGTCCAGTATGCAGCTTGAAGGTTTAGAGGCCATGATTATTTTCATCATTGTGTCAAGAGATATATTACTAAAACACTTGAGCGTCTCTCTTGATCCTAGGTCCTGGCAGAGTTGTGCAGACTCAGGACAACTGAGCTTTGAAGGAATACGCAGATTTAAAGAGGAGTTTGTAATTTGCTTTCTAATAATCATAATCTTTTCCTCAAAGAAGTTTATGAATTTATCACTGCTAAAGTGAAAGTCATCCTCTCTAGGGGAATGCTGCTTTTTAGATAGCTTTGCGACCGTATTAAAAAGGAATTTCGGATTGTTCTTATTTTCCTCAATTAAGTTTAAAAAATAGGATGATCGAGCAGCAGTAAGGGCTCTTCGGTACTGCACGGTACTGTGTTTCCAAGCTAGTCGGAAGACTTCCAGTTTGGTGTGGCGCCATTTCCGTTCCAATTTCCTGGAAGCTTGCTTCAGAGCTCGGGTATTTTCTGTGTACCAGGGAGCTAGTTTGTTATGAGAAATGTTTTTAGTTTTTAGGGGTGCAACTGCATCTAGGGTATTGCGCAAGGTTAAATTGAGTTCCTCAGTTAAGTGGTTAACTGATTTTTGCATCCTTGGGTAGACAGAGGGAATCTGGAAGGACATCAAGATATCTTTGTGTTGTCTGTGAATTTATAGCACGACTTTTGATGTTCCTTGGTTGGGGTCTGAGCAGATTATTTGTTGCAATTGCAAACATAATAAAATGGTGGTCCGATAGTCCAGGATTATGAAGAAAATCATTAAGATCCACAACATTTATTCCATGGGACAAAACTTGGTCCAGAGTATGACTGTGACAGTGAGTGGGTCCAGAGACATGTTGGACAAAACCCACTGAGTCGTTGATGGCTCCGAAAGCCTTTTGGAGTGGGTCTGTGGACTTTTCCATGTGAATATTAAAGTCACAAAAGATTAGAATATTATCTGCTATGACTACAAGTCCGATAGGAATTCAGGGAACTCAGTGAGGAACGCTGTATATGGCCTAGGAGGCCTGTAAACAGTAGCTATAAAAAGTGATTGAGTAGGCTGCATAGATTTCATGACTAGAAGCTCAAAATACGAAAACGTCATTTTTTTTGTAAATTGAAATTTGCTATCGTAAATGTTAGCATCACCTCCGCCTTTGCGGGATGCACGGGGGATATGGTCACTAGTGTAGCCAGGAGGTGAGGCCTCATTTAACACCGTAAATTCATCAGGCTTAAGCAATGCTTCAGTCAGGCCAATCACATCAAGATTATGATCAGTGATTAGTTCATTGACTATAATTGCCTTTGAAGTAAGGGTCTAACATTAAGTAACCCTATTTTGAGATGTGAGGTATCATGATCTCTTTCAATAATGACAGGAATGGAGGTGGTCTTTATCCTAGTGAGATTGCTAAGGCGAACACCTCCATGTTTAGTTTTGCCCAACCTAAGGCGAGGCACAGACACGGTCTCAATGGTGATAGCTGAGCTGTCTACACTGACTGTGCTAGTGGCAGACTCCACTATGCTGGCAGGCTGGCTAACAGCCTGCTGCCTGCACCCTATTTCATTGTGGAGCTAGAGGAGTTAGAGCCCTGTCTATGTTGGTAGATAAGATGAGAGCACCCCTCCAGCTCAGATGGAGTAAGTCACTCCTCAGCAGGTCAGGCTTGGTCCTGTTTGTAGGTGAGTCCCAGAAAGAGGGCTAATTATCTACAAATTCTATCTTTTGGGAGGGGCAGAAAACAGTTTTCAACCAGCGATTGAGTTGTGAGACTCTGCTGTAGAGCTCATCACTCCCCCTAACTGGGAGGGGAACAGAGACAATTACTCGATGCCGACACATCTGTCAGTGCTGTGAGATATTACCCCACTCTTCCACCAAGGCACCTGCAAGTTCCCGGACATTTCTGGGGGGAATGGCCGTTGCCCTCACCCTCAGATTCAATAGGTCCCAGACGTGCTCAATGGGATTGAGATCCGGGTCTTCGCTGGCCATGGCAGAACACTGACATTCCTGTCTTGCAGGCAATCATGCACAGAATGATCAGTATGGCTGGTGGCATTGTAATGCTGAAGGGTCATGTCAGGATGAGCCTACAGGAAGGGTACCACATGAGGGAGGAGGATGTCTTCCCTGTAACGCACAGCATTGAGATTGCCTGCAATGACAACAAGCTAAGTCTGATGATGCTGTGACACACCGCCCCAGACCATGATGGACCCTCCACCTCCAAATCGATCCGGCTCCAGAGTACAGGCCTCGGTGTAATGCTCATTCCTTCGAGAATAAACGCAAATCCTACCATCGCCCCTGGTGAGGCAAAACCACGACTCGTCAGTGAAGACCACTTTTTGCCAGTCCTGTCTGGTCCAGCAACGGTGGGTTTGTGCCCATAGGCGACGTTGTTGTCAGTGATGTCTGGTGAGGATCTGCCCTATTTCAAATACAACAGAGGGAAAATACAGGTTGGAAAGCAAATGGCTCCTGCTGAAAAGAGAAGACTGTGCTGTAGGCTACCAAAATATTTGATCAACATTCAAATATTGTTTAGAGAGACACTCATTTTTTGCACGAGCGCATGGGCCATCACCAGCAAGTGAGCTGCGCATCAATGGGTGAGTCATTGAAAATGTAAAGCATTTTTATGCTATAATTTCCTCCTCGTATTGTAGCATACAATATGTGTCTCCACACACCTAGGCTATTGATGGATTCAAGACAATGACGTTTTTATTGCTCTCAGGTTCTGTTTGTCATTGTCAAAGTAGCCTCCAGGCTCCAGTCAAATGACGTAGAATTGCATGAAATGCGTTGATAAAAGGCCAACATTTTCCCTGGCCCCTAGGGTACATTTTTGTTTAACTAGCTAACGTTAGCTGTCTGGCTCATTAGTTAACGTTACATGACGTGTATACAACACCCGTTGAATATGGCCAGTGTCAGTAAACGTCTGTCAAAAAGCGTACTGAAATTGTTGCCAGCAGAGCTGGTTAGGCGGTTTTCATGTTATCCAGAGGTAAACAAATTGTCGGCCAGAGCGTCAGTCAACTGTGCGCTCTGAGCTAAATGAAATGGGTGGGGAGAAAGTTTAGGAGGTTGTGAACAATGCTGAATGGGTGTAGACAAAGAGCTCTTCACTGGATATCAAAACATTAAAAGGCGATTTTCTCAAAAGTGAGTTTACAAGTTGATCAACTTTTAAAGCCCAATTACTTTCCCATTGTTCCTCAAATGCAGTGTATGATATACCGTTTTGTAGCTCTGTGGCTCTGCTTTTATCAATGTAAAAAACACTATTTCACATTTTGCTACATTAGACCGAATCCAAGTGGTGAGTCACATATACAGTGCCTTCAGAAAGTATCCATTCCCCTTGACTTATTCCACATTTTGTTGTTACAGCCTGAATTCAAAATTGATTAAATATTATTACACACAATACCCCATAATAATAGAGTGAAAACACGTTTTTAGAAATGTTTACAGTCTTTCTGGGTAAGTCGCTAACAGCTTTGCTCACATGGATTGTACAATCTTTGAAAAGATCAATGGTTATTTTCAAAATTCAGACAAATTGGTTGTTGATCATTGCTAGATAACCATTTTCAAGTCTTGCCATAGATTTTCAAGCAGATTTAAGTAAAGAGTGTAACTTGGCCACTGTCTTCTTGGTAAGCAACTCCGGTGTAGATTTGGCCTTGTGTTTTAGGTTATTGTCCTGTTGAAAGGTAAATTCATCTGAAAGTGTCTGGTGAAAAGCAAACTGAACCTCTAGAATTTTGCCTGTGTTTAGCTCCAGTCCATAATTTTTTTTCCTGAAAAACTTCCCAGTCCTTAACAATTACAAGCATACCAATGGCATTATGCAGCCTCCAATGCTTGAAAATATGGACTGTGGTAATCCGTAATGTGCCGCATTGGATTTTCCCCCAAACACTTTGTTTTCAGAACAAAAGTGAGTTGCTTTGCAACATTTTTGCAGTATTACTTTGGTGCCTGTGTTGCAAACAGGATGCATGATTTGGAATATGTTTTTCTGTGTAGGCTTCCTTCTTTTTAACTCTGTCAATTAGGTTAATATTGTGGAGTAACTACAATGTTGTTAAAACCAGCTGAAAAGGTGGCGCAGGGAATTCAAAAATATTATTTTTTATATATATATTTAACTTTCACACATTAACAAGTCCAATACCTCAAATGAAAGATAAACATCTTGTTGATCTACCCATCATGTCCGATTTGTAAAATGTTTTACAGCGAAAACACAACATATATTTATGTTAGACCACCACCAAATCAAAGGGAAAACGCAGCCATTTTTTCCAGCCAAAGATAGACTCACAAAAGCAGGATTAGAGATAAAATGAATTACTAACCTTTTGAAAATCTTCATCAGATGACACTCATATGACATGTTACACAATACATTTATGTTTTGTTCGATAATATGCATATTTATATCCACAAATCTCGGTTTACAATGACGCCATGTTCAGAACTTCATCCAAAATATCCGGAGGAATTACAGAAAGCTACGCCAGATAACAGAAATACTCATCATAAACTTTGACTAAAGATACATGTTCTACATATAATTAAAGATACACTGGTTCTTAATGCAACCGCTGTGTCAGATTCTTTTTAAACGTTACGGAAAAAGACTAACATTGCAATAATCTGAGACAGAGCTCAGACGTAAATGTATTTCTCCGCCATGTTGGAGTCAACAGAAATACGAAATTACAACATAAATATTCCCTTACCTTTGATGATCTTTCATCAGAATGTAGTGCAATGAGTCCACAATAAATAATTGTTTTGTTCCATAATGTCCAATACTAGTGTCCAAGTAGCTGCATTTGCTATCACTTTCAGCTCACGTGCCCAAAAACTGACTGCTGGTCCAGGATATTCACACGAAAACTTCCAAAAGATATATTCCAGGTCGAATAAACTGGTCAAACTAAGTAGAGAATCAATCTTCAGGATGTTATTTTCATATATATCCAATAACGTTCCAACCGGATCATACGTTTTCAGCTGGAGACAAATGGAACAGCGGTAGCACCTACAGAGAAATGCACCACAGAAAAATGGCATTCTGTCGGGACACTATTTCCCCTCCCATTCGGTCAAAGTTCACAGCAAATGCTCCATTCCACTTTCTACTGAATGAGGAAATCTAGTGGAAGGCGTAGGAAGTACCAGATCCATATCTTGTTGGGAAAGGAGGGGGCGATGACGTCAAAGTTGTCCCACATTCAGAATTTCACTTCTTGTTTGGAAGATTGCATGCCCTATGAGTTCTGTTATACTCACAGACATAATTCAAACAGTTTTAGAAACTTCAGTGTTTTCTACCCAATAGTAATAATAATATGCATATATTAGCAATCTAGGACAGAGTAGGATGCAGTTCACTATGGGCACGCAATTCATCCAAAGTGAAAATACTGCCCCCTATCCTCAATAAGTTTTAATCCATCCTCAGTTTTCTCCTATCACAGCCATTAAACTCAGATTTAAAGTCACCATTGGCCTGGCGGTAAAGCCCCTGAGCGGTTTCCTTCATCTCCAGCAACTGAGTTTAGAAGGATGCCTGTATCTTTTTGTAGTGACTTGGTGTATTGATACACCATCCAAAGTGTCATTAATAACTTGACCGTGCTCAAAGTGATATTCAATGTCTGCTTTTGTACCCATCTACCAATAGTTGCCCTTCTTGGCAAGGCATTGGAAAACCTCCCTGGTCTTTGTGGTTGAATCTGCTTGAAATTCACTCCTTGACTGAGGGACCTTAGAATTATCTGTATGTGTGGGGTATAGAAAGGAGGTAGTCATTCAAAAATCATGTTAAACCTATTATTGCACACACTGTGTCCATGCAATGTATTATGTGACTTGTTAAGCAAACTTGTTTAGGCTTGCCATAACAAAGGGGTTTTATACTTATTGACTCAAGACATTTCAGCTTTTCATTTTTTTAAACATAAATCCACTTTTACATTAGGGGACCAAAACTTTTTACATTTAATCCATTTTAAATCCAGGCTGTAACACAAAAAATGTGGAAAAAGTCCAACATTATTGGCACTCCTGATAATGATGAGCAAAAAAGACTGTATAAAATAAATAAGAAAAATGCTGAGCCTTATTGTATGCTCAAAACATTTGAAAATTCTGTTTTATTCTAATACAATTGCCCAGATATTAAGACATAATATTTGTTCCTCTCAAAGATATAGGTCAAAAGCCTTGGCACCTATGTTTCAATACTTTTCAAATCTCACCTTACGAGGATAACGGCAATAAGCCTTTAAAAAATGTTTTCTGAGGTTGGAGAACACATTGAGAGGGATCTTAGGCCATTCCTCCATGCATAACCTTTCCAGATCCTTGATATCCTTAATCTACATATAATATAACTTGTTAAACAATCTCTTTATGGGAACAACTGTATTCGTATAAAATGTTTTTTGCCTCCCGAGTGGCGCAACGGTCTATAAGGCACTGCATCGCACAATTGGCCCAGTGTTGTCCGGTTTAGGGGATGGTTTGTCTGGGGGGGCTTTACTTGGCTCATTGCGCTCTAGCGATTCCTTGTGGTGGGCCGGGCGCTTGCAGGCTCGGTCGTCAGGTGAACGATGTTTCCTCCGACACGTTGGTGCGGCTGGCTTCCGGGTTAAGTGGGCTGGTGTTAAGGAGTGTGGTTTGGCAGGTTATGTTTCGGAGTATGCATGACTCAACCTTCACCTCCCGATTCCATTTGGGAGTTACAGTGATGAGAGAAGATCGAAATTTGGGGAGAAAAGGGGGGTAAAATACAAACATTTAAAATAAATTATTGAGCATACCGTATAGCTCATATTATTGATTTTAGTTTTTTTTTGCTCATCTTTATCAAGGTTGCCAATTCTCTTGGATCTGACTGTATATGGTATAACTGGTGTCTTTGCCACATTATATTATTTGTTGTCAGTGTTTGTTAAAAAGCAACTTTTTCAGTCATATTCAACCTGGTCTAAAATGATCTGTAGATGGGGTTAACTACTATGTAAAGAAATATAGGTAGAGAGTAATACAAACAAGTAACATCTGACATCAACCTGTGGTCACCTACTGTATCTCCTGTTCATTTAAACGTATTGGTATAACCAATATGGTAATACCTTGACACTGCCATACAACCATAGAACCTTCACCATACAGTACCAGTCAAAAGTTTGGACACACTTACTCTACTCATTCAAGGGTTTTTATTTTTGAATATGTTCTACATTGTAAACTAATAGAAGACATCCAAACTATGAAATAACACAAATGGAATGATGTCGTAACCAAAAAAGTGTTAAACAAATCTAAATATATTTTAGAATGCTCAAAGTAGCCACCATTTCCCTTGATGACAGCTTTGTACACTCTTGACATTCTCTCAACCAACTTCACCTGGAATGCTTTTCCAACAGTCGTGAAGTAATTCCCACATATGCTGAGCACTCGTTGGCTGCTTTTCCTTCACTCTGCGGTCCAACTCATCCCAAACTGAACAGCAATCAGAAAAGCAATCAAATTAACCGTTTACCTTTGATGATCTTCGGATGTTTTCACTTACGAGACTCCCAGTTACACAGCAAATGTTCCTTTTGTTCCATAAAGATTATTATTTATACCCAAAATACCAACGTTTGTTTGTCGCGATATGTTCAGAAATCCACAGGAAAGAGCAGTCACAACAACACAGACGGAAATTCCAAATAGTCTTCATAATGTCCACAGATACATGTCAAACATTTTTTATAATCATTCGTCAGGTAGTTTTAAAAATATATATTCGATAATATATCAACCGAGTGTGTAGCTTTTTCCATAACAGCGAGAAGAACAATGGCGGCTTTACTCAATTGCGCACAAACTCACTCTGAGAGCCCCCACCTCTCCACTTATGGAGTATGATCCTTCACGCTCATTTATCAAAATAAAAGCCTGAAACTATGTCTAAAGACGGTTGACACCTTAGGGAAGCCACAGAAAAAGGTATCTGGTTGATATCGCTTTAAAGAGAGGATAGGCATGCATAGGAACACAGAGGTTTCAAAATAAGAGGCACTTCCTGATTGGATTTTCCTCAGGCTTTTGCCTGCAATCAGTTCCGTTATACTCACAGACAATATTTTGACAGTTTTGGAAACTTTAGAGTGTTTTCTATCCCAATCTGTCAATTATATGCATATTCTAGCATCTGTTCCTGAGAAATAGGCCGTTTACTTTGGGAACGTTATTTTTCCAAACATAAAAATAATGCCCCCTAGCTTCAATAGGTTCAGTGTGCCTTGAATTCGAAATAAATCAGTGTCACCAGCTAAGCACCCCACACCATCACACCTCATCCTCCATGCTTCATGGTAGGAACTACACGAAAGACAGATTCATTATAGTCATACACCTCGATCCAGAGCATCCCAAACAGGTTCAATGGGTGACATATCTGGTGTGTATGCAGGCCATGGAAGAACTGGGACATTTTCAGCTTCCAGGAATTGTGTACAGATGCTTGCGACATGGTGCTGTGCATTATCATGATGAAACATAAGGGGTTGGCGGTGGATGAATGGCAGGAAAATGGGCCTCAGGATCTCGTAATGTTATCTCTGTGCATTCAAATTACCATCGATAAAATACAATTGTGTTTGTTGTCCTTAGCTTGTGCTATGGACAATGGGGCACTCTGTTCACAATGTTGACATCAGCAAACCGTTCGCTCATCCAACGCCATAAATGTGGTCTGTGCTTGTGAGGCAGGTTGGACGTACTGCCAAATTCTCTAAAACTATGTTGGATGTGGCTTATTGCAGAAAAAAATACGTTAAATTCTCTGGCAACAGCTCTGGTGGACATTCCTGCAGTCAGCATGCCAATTGTATGCTCCCTCAAAACTTGAGACATCTGTGGCATTGTGTTGTGTGAGAAAACTGCACATTTTACAATGGCGTTTTTTTGTCCCCAGCATGCTGTTTAATTAATCAACTGGATTATCTTGGCAATGGAGAAATGCTTACTAACAAGTTGTAAACAAATGTGCACAGAATCTGAGAGAAATAAGATATTTGTGAGTATAGACAATTTCGGGGTTATTTTATTTTAGCTCGTGAAACATGTGACCAAAACTTTACATCTTGCATTTATATTTTTGATCAGTGTAATTTCTTATACCTAACATGCTGACCAGACTGGACACGTCGCAAAATAATTTAGAAATCCATGTTATGCAATTATTGCACCCACACTGGTCGCGCATGCCAACGTGCGTCAGGCAGATACAGGACAGCAGGGCAAGCAGAATGGTCAGAACTGGGAAAAACTAGGAAACAGAACTAGAGAAACAGGAAAGCGGGAAAGAATGCTTGTAAGACCTGACAAGACGAACTGGCAACAAACAGAGAGTACAGGTATAAATACATTGGGGATAATGGCAAGATGGGTGACACCTGGAAGGGGATGGAGACAAACAAAGACAGGTGAAACAGATCAGGGTGTGACAAACCATTATCTTAAAGTGCCTTGTGGATCTCTCCATTTCTAGCAACCAACATCAATAATATCAAATGTATTTATAAAGCCCTTGTTACATAAGCAGATGTCACAAGGTGCTTATACAGAAACCCAGCCTAAAACCCCAAACAGCAAGCAATGCAGAAGCACAGTGGCTAGGAAAAACAACCTAGCCCTTTTACACATAAGAACACATGGGTGTGATCGTTTTACAGTGGTCCCTACAGCGTACGCTCAAACCGGTGTGATTAGAACACTTAGAATGTCCAGTTACGATTGACACACCAGTCAGTGTTTGAGCTGGCCACACTGATTTAGCACAGAAACATTTTGCACAGTCTTTACAACATGATGTCCTCAATGTGAGCAGTTTATTTTTGGATGCAATGTTCTGTGAATGTCTGAAGTAGAAACAGCATAACACAATTCTCATCCAAACCGGAAAATGTAGGCTACATTAGTCGTAGGGCTAACTGAAGAAAGAGTGACCTAACACAAGCGGTCATATTTAGCTAACTCTTGGCTGACCGAAACCATATTATAAATTAGCTAATAGAAATAACTATTTACAATTCATCACATCATGTGTGACCTCACCAGTGATCAAAATAATTGACAAACACTTTCCAAAAATCAAAAGTAATCCGACGATGGGTAGTTTGTGCGCCATCATAATTGTTTTTTCGCGTCAACCAAAGATAAGAGGTTACAAGATGAGTTGGGTCTGTTTGCATCATTCACTTCCATAATTCAATTCCAGAAGTTTACTCGAAAGATGGGTGAACCATCTCTTCACTTCATTTTATTATAACATCTTCGGTCTGACAGATGTTTATATGACAGCTAGAATGCATTGAAAGATGTCAACAAACATAGCTGGCAATTAGCTTAGAAATAATTAACTCATCATAATCAGTACAACCTTCAAAGTATTTTACACACATCACCAGTACTTGAAACCATATCAATACAACTGTAAGTACATTATTCTCCATATAGACATACGGTGTGCTACAGTAGAAACGACAACACGATATATAAAAACTATAATGATAGCGTAATAAGGCACTTACTTTGATAGGAACGCACACATGTCCAAAGTTATTACTAGTAGTGGAGGCAATGCGGGCAACAGATAGAAAATGTGCCAGGGGGTAAAAACTTAGTGCTCTCATCGTAGAGATAAGTTTGTCCTGCTCAGTAATACCTCAAACATAAATTGTCGCCCACAGTGAAATGGGTTACTTCTATGTGAATTAATGAGGAGGTGGAACACACCTCAATTCAAACTGTTGCTAGAAAATACATTCAAATTGACAAGTTGAGAAAGCTTACAGATAATTAGCAGGCAGCGTGCCTTGGTTTGAGGGCTGAGTGGGTTAATTGTCCTGTTGAGTAACAATCACATTTTGTAACAGTGAGTGCATTCTGACATCAAGCCCATTAAAAAAGCTCATGCTGGGGCAACCATAAGAGATATTTGGAACTCACATGTGAAAAGGCTAGAAAGGCAGAAACCTAGAGAGAAACCAGGCACTGAGGGGGGGCCAGTCGTGTTCTAGCTGAGCCGGGTGGAGATTATACGAGTACGTACGTGGCCATTAAGGCCAGCTCGTTCTTCAAGATGTCCAAACATTCATAGATGACCAGCAGGGTCAACTAATGATCATATTGGTTGTGGAGGGTGCAACAGGTCAGCACCTCAGGTGTAAATGTCAGTTTTCATAGCCAAGCATTCAGAGGTCAAGACAGCAGGTGTGCTAGAGAGCGGGAGAGAGGGTCATTTTAGCATAACTTTCATTCTGAACTCTCTAAAAATATTCCCCCACATAGCTTTCAACAGCTATCCCCAATTGAAATATAAAAGTTTATCACAATAACAATAAGATCTGATAATATAACCTAAAGCTGATCAATGTCTTTACATTTATTATTTCAGTTACATTCTTAGGTCAGGATAGTTGTTGATTGTGATAGTACTTTCTTGGGCGACCTCCAATCTCCACCCCAAACCACAAATTCCTTTAATTTACATTGTTAAATAATATGTGTGAAAAATATTTTTGGTGAACAAATGTTCAACTCAAGTCAACTACAAACTCCACAATGGAATGCTCTCTCTATGGGCTGGTTGGCTAGCTCACTAGCAAACTTTGGTTCACACAATAATACCAAAGACTATCAGCATGTAACGTAGCTAGTTAGCTGTAAAATCACCTAAACAAACTGCACTATCAATTTAGATGTCTACAATCTCACCATGTTCAACCTGCAGATCAATGTGCCTCACAGAGTGGAATATAACATTCGCAACAGCAGATATACTTTGAGGAGATGGCAAATGTTGCCCATGCTACGTTGAAGGGCCGCGCGGTGCATTCTGGGTGATTCTGGGACAAGGAGCACAATCTATCAAGGAGTGAATGGGAGTCTATTGGGAGATAGCTAAAACAAACAGCACGAATTTTGTCAACAAGAAGTACAACATTACAAATATTTTTCAAGATGTGAGATAATTAACTTGCTCTCTGTAGTATAGTATAGCTTTGGAATCGTGACACGTTTCTCGGCATATACACTGACTGATTCAGTCAGTAATGCTGAAGGTCCACGCTGTAGCGCGATTGAAATGTATAGGCAATGTTCCCACATTCAGAGAATGCATTTACGGTAAACGCTAGAAATGTCACCTCAATAGGTTGCTACCTTTAAATGTCAACCGAGGCCACAGCGCCGATCTTCAGCGCAACAGATTAATATCTAGGCCCTGCTGATGTATTTAGACTAAACTTGAATTGTCTCCCATTTACACCAATTTATGTGAAATTCTGAGTTATGTGTGCAGATCTTAAGTTTCAATGCATGCACGTTTATTGTTCTGCCATTGAAAAAAGGCAGTTAACCCACTGTTCCTAAGCAGAAATTAGAAAATTAAGAATATTATTATTAACCGATTAACTGAAAATCCTAGTTAAATAAAATAAAAATATATAGATAGTTGTGGGGTATAGTTAATTAAAATCAGAAAACATTTTGTTGGTCACATACACATATTTAGCAGATGTTATTGCGGGTGTAGCGAAATAATTGTGTTCCGAGCTTGCGTGTATTCATAACAATACACACAAATCTAAAAGTAAAATAATGGAGTTAAGAAATGAATAAATATTTGGATGAGCAATGTCAGAGTGGCATTGACTAAAATACAGTAGAATAGAATACAGTATATACAGTGGGGCAAAAAAGTTAGTAAAATTTAGTCAGCCACCAATTGTGCAAGTTCTCCCACTTGAGAGAGAGGCCTGTACTTCTCATCATAGGTACACTTCAACTATGACAGACAAAATTAGAAAAAAAATCCAGAAAATCACATTGTAGGATTTTTAATGAATTTATTTCCAAATTATGGTGGAAAATAAGTATTTGTTACTTTGTTACCTTGTTATATACCCTTTGTTGGCAATGACAGAGGTCAAAAGTTTTCTGTAAGTCTTCACAAGGTTTTCACACACTGTTGCTGGTATTTTGGCCCATTCCTCCATGCAGATCTCCTCTAGAGCAGTGATGTTTTGGGGCTGTTGCTGGGCAACACAGACTTTCAACTCTCTCCAAAGATTTTCTATGGGGTTGAGATCTGAGACTGGCTAGGCCACTCCAGGACCTTGAAATGCTTCTTACGAAGCCACTCCTTTGTTGCCCGGGCGGTGTGTTTGGGATCATTGTCATGCTGAAAGACCCAGCCACGTTTCATCTTCAATGCCCTTGCTGATGGAAGGAGGTTTTCACTCAAAATCTCACGATACATGGCCCCATTCATTCTTTCCTTTACACGGATCAGGCGTCCTGGTCCCTTTGCAGAAAAACAGCCCCAAATGATGATGTTTCCACCCCCATGCTTCACAGTAGGTATGGTGTTCTTTGGATGCAACTCAGCATTCTTTGTCCTCCAAACACGACGAGTCACGTTTTTACCAAAAAGTTATATTTTGGTTTCATCTGACCATATGACATTCTCCAATCTTCTTCTGGTTCATCCAACTGCTCTCTATAGCAAACTTCAGACGGGCCTGGACATGTACTGGCTTAAGCAGGGAGACACGTCTGGCACTGCAGGATTTGAGTCCCTGGCGGCGTAGTGTGTTACTGATGGTAGGCTTTGTTACTTTGGTCATAGCTCTCTGCAGGTCATTCACTAGGTCCCCCCGTGTGGTTCTGGGATTTTTGCTCACCGTTCTTGTGATCATTTTGACCCCACGGGGTGAGATCTTGCGTGGAGCCCCAGATCGAGGGAGATTATCAGTGGTCTTGTATGTCTTCCATTTCCTGATAATTGCTCCCACAGTGGATTTCTTCAAACCAAGCTGCTTACCTATTGCAGATTCAGTCTTCCCAGCCTGGTGCAGGTCTACAATTTTGTTTCTGGTGTCCTTTGACAGCTCTTAGGTCTTGGCCATAGTGGAGTTTGGAGTGTGACTGAGGTTGTGGACAGGTGTCTTTTATATTGATAACAAGTTCAAACAGGTGCCATTAATACAGGTAACAAGTGGAGGACAGAAGAGCCTCTCAAAGAAGTTACAGGTCTGTGAGAGCCAGAAATCTTGCTTGTTTGTAGGATTTTTTTTCTCATTTTGTCTGTCATAGTTGAAGTGTACCTATGATGAAAATTACAGGCCTCTCTCATCTTTTTAAGTGGGAGAACTTGCACAATTGGTGGCTGACTAAATACTTTTTTGCCCCACTGTACATATGAAAGGGGTAAAGTGGGATGTAAATATTGAAGTGACCAAAGTTGCTTAGGAGCTAGAAGTAGAGCTGCCATGTCTGTCAGCGCAGTCTTCTCATCACCCCTAATTTTAGGTCTACATCAGATACTTTCATATACCTGATGTGCGCTTGATTTAATTTCACAGACCCAATGAAGCAGTCATTGTGTCCAGCAGCACACCACCCTGCATACCACTGCTGGCTTGCTTCTGGAGCTAGGCAGGGTTGGTCCTGGTCAGTCCCTGGATGGGAGACCAGATGCTGCTGGAAGTGGTGTTGGAGGGCCAGTAGGAGGCACTATTTCCTCTGGTCTAAATAATAACCATGGTGTTCTGAATAAATTCCCAATCTGGCCCTCAAACCATCACGGTAACCTAATAATCCCCAGTTTACAATTGGCTCATTCATCCTGTAACTATCCCCCAGGTCGTTGCTGTAAATGAGAATGTGTTCTCAGTCAATTTACCTGGTAAAATAACAGATAAAAAAACACTTTAATAATTGCATTTGTATTTGACCCAGGTCTGGTACATGTAGAGAAGTGGTGTACTCCTAAATTTCATTTTTATGTTCCACAGATGACACTCCAATGAACAACTCACAACTAGGTAAGCCCTTCATATTTAGTTCCTGATAATCTACCCAAACTCTTGTTCCTTCTGATTCCATTCCAAAATGAATATTATCATTTTTTGCACTTCATGTCCAAATCATCTTAAAGTAACTTGATTTCACTACACAATATATTTTACATACTTAAATATGATTTGGACCTGAAATGCACATTTGGAAGTGGCCAGGTAAACAAAACCTGGCCAAAATGGATTGCTGTCATACCTTGTCAATAGACTGCTTACAGAGTAAAGAAACCAATATTTGTCATTTGAATTAACTATCCCTTTACCATTGCAGCGCAGAAATAAGTGTCAATAACATTGTAATAGTATGGCAATAAATTGGGTTAAAGTATGTGTAAGCTTGTTCGGATTTCTGTTTAGCGTCGCGCGTTAAACGATACCAATAGGATTTTTACATTGTTGCGACTAGTCTTCCTTTAACAACTTTTGATGCAAGAAATTCTAAAGAAATACTGAAATAGCAATGTCCCTGTTACTTTTCTTCCTAGATTTTAGCAGGCATTATCATTATTCTCATAATAATCAACTGCCCTATTTCTTTCATTGGTCTTTTTTGTTTGTTGTAGCTCAACTAAACAGCCCAGTGTTTCGGATGAACACGGTGACCAGCGCACTTATCTCAGGCATCATCATCCTTGGTGTAATGAGCCTGTGTTTCTTCATCTTATCCCTTACCCTCCTCAAGGGCAAGAGGGCCCCACCGACCATCTTGTCGGGGGCTTGCAACCCAGCTTTCAACTAACTCCAGCGATCGCCCCTGCTCCCAAGATCTTGCCTTCCCCCTCTCCATGAGGACACTACGGAGAGAGTGGGACTCACATGTACACATTTAGAGTAGAGTGAAAAGCCCAAATTGTTCATTTATATGAATGTAAACTGTACTGTATAATTCATGTTAGCATAGGTATAGTTGACATCTCGAGAATGTATATTTCTTTGTATGTATTGTACTTATATTGTTTCAACCCAGTGACAGTCTGGTTATTGTTAGGCGTTTAATTTGCAAAGTGGATTTCAGTTCAATTTAATGCCTCAGCTACTCAGCATGCTATTGCAGGGTAAAGGATAATTTACAAGAAATGCATATAGTCTAGAATAAACTGGTCTAACACCAAATTCTTGTTTAGTTGGTATGTTTACAGGGAGAAATGTAAACAGTGTCCTTGAAATTGATATAAATGAGTGACCTCTAAACAACATCCTATGCAATAATTTAAAAAACTCAGAAAAGAGCCCGGGGTTGGATTCATTAATTTCCTGAAAAGACTTAGACCAAAGCTAAAACAAAAATGTACCAGTTACATTTTATATCCATTATGTTATTAATATTGCTGATAGGTACCATAGTTAGTATAATGATTATAATACATTCATTGAGAGGTCATTACTCATGAATGCTAGGTAAATGCTCTACCTAAATTAATGCAATCTTCAAATAGTTTTGCTAGTTTAAATTACATTTTGGATTGTCATTGGGCTTTTTAGTCAAATGTGTATGAAGAGTTTAATTCCAAAACGCTATGATATACATTTTCTGAAATGTTGGTTATATTAGCTTTTATTGTTTAAATCAAAATCAAATCAAATTTATTTATATAGCCCTTCGTACATCAGCTGATATCTCAAAGTGCTGTACAGAAACCCAGTCTAAAACCCCAAACAGCAAACAATGCAGGTGTAAAAGCACGGTGGCTAGGAAAAACTCCCTAGAAAGGCCAAAACCTAGGAAGAAACCTAGAGAGGAACCGGGCTATGTGGGGTGGCCAGTCCTCTTCTGGCTGTGCCGGGTAGAGATTATAACAGAACATGACCAAGATGTTCAAATGTTCATAAATGACCAGCATGGTCAGATAATAATAAGGCAGAACAGTTGAAACTGGAGCAGCAGCACAGTCAGGTGGACTGGGGACAGCAAGGAGCCATCATGTCAGGTAGTCCTGGGGCACGGTCCTAGGGCTCAGGTCCTCCGAGAGAGAGAAAGAAAGAGAGAATTAGAGAGAGCATATGTGGGGTGGCCAGTCCTCTTCTGGCTGTGCCGGGTGGAGATTATAACAGAACGTGGCCAAGATGTTCAAATGTTCATAAATGACCAGCATGGTTGAATAATAGTAAGGCAGAACAGTTGAAACTGGAGCAGGAGCATGGCCAGGTGGACTGGGGACAGCAAGGAGTCCTCATGTCAGGTAGTCCTGGGACATGGTCCTAGGGCCCAGTCCAGTTGAAACTGGAGCAGCAGCATGGCCAGGTGGACTGGGGACAGCAAGGAGTCATCATGTCAGGTAGTCCTGGGGCATGGTCCTAGGGCTCAGGTCCTCCGAGAGAGAGAAAGAAAGAGAGAAGGAGAGAATTAGAGAACGCACACTTAGATTCACACAGGACACCTGAATAGGACAGGAGAAGTACTCCAGATAAACAAACTGACCCTAGCCCCCCGACACATAAACTACTGCAGCATAAATACTGGAGGCTGAGACAGGAGGGGTCAGGAGACACTGTGGCCCCATCCGAGGACACCCCGGACAGGGCCAAACAGGAAGGATATAACCCCACCCACTTTGCCAAAGCACAGCCCCCACACCACTAGAGGGAAATCTTCAACCACCAACTTACCATCCTGAGACAAGGCCGAGTATAGCCCACAAAGAGCTCCGACACGGTACAACCCAAGGGGGGGGGGGGACCCAGACAGGCCGACCACAACAGTGAATCAACCCACCCAGGTGACGCAGCCCCCCCGGGGACGGCACGAGAGAGCCCCAGCAAGCCAGTGACTCAGCCCCCGTAACAGGGTTAGAGGCAGAGAATCCCAGTGGAAAGAGGGGAACCGGCCAGGCAGAGACAGCAAGGGCGGTTCGTTGCTCCAGAGCCTTTCCGTTCACCTTCCCACTCCTGGGCCAGACTACACTCAATCATATGACCCACTGAAGAGATGAGTCTTCAGTAAAGACTTAAAGGTTGAGACCGAGTTTGCGTCTCTGACATGGGTAGGCAGACCGTTCCATAAAAATGGAGCTCTATAGGAGAAAGCCCTGCCTCCAGCTGTTTGCTTAGAAATTCTAGGGACAATTAGGAGGCCTGCGTCTTGTGACCGTAGCGTACGTGTAGGTATGTACGGCAGGACCAAATCAGAGAGGTAGGTAGGAGCAAGCCCATGTAATGCTTTGTAGGTTAGCAGTAAAACCTTGAAATCAGCCCTTGCTTTGACAGGAAGCCAGTGTAGAGAGGCTAGCACTGGAGTAATATGATCAAATTTTTTGGTTCTAGTCAGGATTCTAGCAGCCGTATTTAGCACTAACTGAAGTTTATTTAGTGCTTTATCCGGGTAGCCGGAAAATAGAGCATTGCAGTAGTCTAACCTAGAAGTGACAAAAGCATGGATTAATTGTTCTGCATCATTTTTGGACAGAAAGTTTCTGATTTTTGCAATGTTACGTAGATGGAAAAAAGCTGTCCTCGAAATGGTCTTGATATGTTCTTCAAAAGAGAGATCAGGGTCCAGAGTAACGCCGAGGTCCTTCACAGTTTTATTTGAGACGACTGTACAACCATTAAGATTAATTGTCAGATTCAACAGAAGATCTCTTTGTTTCTTGGGACCTAGAACAAGCATCTCTGTTTTGTCCGAGTTTAATAGTAGAAAGTTTGCAGCCATCCACTTCCTTATGTCTGAAACACATGCTTCTAGCGAGGGCAATTTTGGGGCTTCACCATGTTTCATTGAAATGTACAGCTGTGTGTCATCCGCATAGCAGTGAAAGTTTACATTATGTTTTCGAATAACATCCCCAAGAGGTAAAATATATAGTGAAAACAATAGTGGTCCTAAAACAGAACCTTGAGGAACACCGAAATGTACAGTTGATTTGTCAGAGGACAAACCATTCACAGAGACAAACTGATATCTTTCCGACAGATAAGACCTAAACCAGGCCAAGAACATGTCCGTGTAGACCAATTTGGGTTTCCAATCTCTCCAAAAGAATGTGGTGATCGATGGTATCAAAAGCAGCACTAAGGTCTAGGAGCACGAGGACAGATGCAGAGCCTCGGTCCGATGCCATCAAAATGTCATTTACCACCTTCACAAGTGCAGTCTCAGTGCTATGATGGGGTCTAAAACCAGACTGAAGCATTTCGTATACATTGTTTGTCTTCAGGAAGGCAGTGAGTTGCTGCGCAATAGCCTTTTCTAAAATCTTTGAGAGGAATGGAAGATTCGATAGAGGCCGATAGTTTTTGTATATTTTCTGGGTCAAGGTTTGGCTTTTTCAAGAGAGGCTTTATTACTGCCACTTTTAGTGAGTTTGGTACACATCCAGTGGATAGAGAGCCGTTTATTATGTTCAACATAGGAGGGCCAAGCACAGGAAGCAGCTCTTTCAGTAGTTTAGTTGGAATAGGGTCCAGTATACAGCTTGAAGGTTTAGAGGCCATGATTATTTTCATCATTGTGTCAAGAGATATAGTACTAAAACACTTGAGCGTCTCTCTTGATCCTAGGTCCTGGCAGAGTTGTGCAGACTCAGGACAACTGAGGTTTGGAGGAATACGCAGGTTTAAAAAGGAGTTTGTAATTTGCTTTCTAATAATCATAATCTTTTCCTCAAAGAAGTTCATGAATTTATCACTGCTAAAGTGCAAGTCATCCTCTCTTGGGGAATGCTGCTTAAATAAATTCTGAAAGGGATTGGTCTGTTTGTTTGAAATCTACAAAAAAATGGTTTCATTTCAGAGAGAGAGAAAAATCATGTTTTGTTGCAAAATGCTATATATCCGCCTCCCTTTCAGAGAACAAAGTAGCACAGCTAGGTTTTATGAAGTCAAATGTGACATAACTACTTATAAATGACTGTACAAAATATACCTTTGTGACATCAATATATAATGACAAAAATGTTTATATATATTTTTTATATATATTTTACATTTTTGCAAATGTATTAAATAGAAACAGCGATTCCTTATTTACATAAGTATTCAGATCCTTTGCTACGGGACTCGATGTTGAGCTCAGGTGCATCCTGTTTCTGTTGATAATCCTTGAGATGTTTCTACAACTTGATTGGAGTCCACCTGTGGTAAATTCAATTTATTGGACAAGATTTGGAAAGGCACACACCTAGCTATATTGAAAAAACCAAGCTATGGTTTTCAAAGGAAAACCAAGCTATGAGGTCGAAGGAATTATACGTGCAGCTCCCAGACATGCTACACGCCTGGAGGAAACATGGAACCATCCCTACGATGAATCATTGTGCTGGCAGCATCATGTTGTGGGGATGAGTTTCAGTGGCAGGGACTGGGACACTTGTTAAGACTGAGGGAAAGATGAACGGAGCAAAGTACAGAAAGATCCTTGATGAAAACCTGCTCCAGAGTGCTCAGGACCTCAGACTGGGGCGACGGTTAACCTTCCAACAGGACAACAACCCTAAGCACTCGGGACAAGTCTCTGAATGTCCTTGAGTGGCCAGGCCAGAGCCCGGACTTGAACCTGATCGAAGATCTCTGGAGAGACCTGAAAAAAGCTGTGAAGCGACACTCCCCTTCCAACCTGACAGAGCTTGAGAGGATCTGCAGAGAAGAATGGAAGAAACTCCCCAAATACAGGTGTGGCAAGCTTGTAGCGTCATACCCAAGAAGACCCAATCGCTGCCAAAGGTGCTTCAACAAAGTACTGAGTAGAGGATCTGAATACTTATGTAAAAGTGATATTTCTGTTTTTTATTTTACCCCTTTTCTCCCCAATTTCATGGTATCCAATTGTTGTAGTAGCTACTATCTTGTCTCATCACTACAACTCCCGTACGGGCTCGGGAGAGACGAAGGTTGAAAGTCATGCGTCCTCCGATATACAACCCAACCAAGCCGCACTGCTTCTTAAGACAGCGCGCATCCAACCCGGAAGCCATCTGCACCAATGTGTCAGAGGAAACACCGTGCACCTGGCCACCTTGGTTAGCGCACACTGCGCCCAGCCCACCACAGGAGTCGCTGGTGCGCCATGAGACAAGGACACCCCTACCGACCAAGCCCTCGCTAACCCGGGCGACGCTAGGCCAATTGTGCGTCGCCCCACGGACCTCCTAGTAATGTCCTGTACTCGAGCCCCAGGATATCACAAGGTTTTGCACCGGGAACCAAGATGTTTCTCACCATAAAGCTGCCGAATATATTGGCTGGTGAAATGGCAGAGGTCCGGCAGAGGAGCCGGTGCGTCAGGCACCCTCGAGATTCGGTGATCCGAGGCAGAATCCCCCTGGCAAGGAGTCCGGATAGGGGATGATGGCGCTGGAACCTACAAAGCCAGGAAGACGAAGCTGTTTGTTAACTGGGTTTTGGTTGGTCTTCCCAATGCCAAAGAAGCCCTACTCACCACAGGTAGCCTACCTCCATTTAACCTATGATGGGTAAATGTGCTTCCATAGTTGGGTAGCAGGAATGGTGACAGTACCATCCCCTAAATGCACCAGAAGCGACGGTCTTGTTCCAATTCCCAGGGATACTTTCCCAAGTAGATTGTGCAAGTTCTAAATCTGTTCACTAAGAGTAGCTAGTAAACATTTGTTGCCTCAGAACGCCGGTTCCCCATTGTTCCAGAAGAGAGCACAGTAAATATAGTTCCTGCAGCGCACAAAATACTGAACGAGGAAGCCATGAGAAGAAACATAGACTCCGATCGTGTTGCAGAGATTACATATAATGGTTCTCGTTCTCCTCTTCTGAGGAGGAGTTGCGAGAAGGATCAGAGGACCAAAACGCAGCGTGGTAAGTGTCCATAATTTAATGAAGCATGAATACTGAAACAAAAACAACAAACGACAAACGAACAGTCCTGAAAGGTGAAACAAAACACAGAACAGAAAATAACCACCCACAAAACTCAATGTAAAACAGGCTACCTAAATATGGTTCTCAATCAGGGACAACGATTGACAGCTGCCTCTGATTGAGAACCAAACCAGGCCAAACACAGAAATAGAAAATCATGGATAAACTAACATAGACAACCCACCCAACTCACGCCCTGACCATACTAAAACAAAAAGACAAAACAAAGGAACTGAGGTCAAAACGTGACATTACAATTTACAGGGAGAGGGAAAAGACACAATAACAGACCTATACAGGCCGTAGGTAAATACATTACATTTTTTGTATCCAGTGTATCAAAATACTCTAGCCTGTTGAACTCAACTCTCTTTCTGCAACAAACAATTCACTCTCAAAACATTTGTGCTTTGTAGGGGCCTCTTCCCGACAGAAATGAGGCAGGCAATGCATGCAGGAGGAAGCAGAGGCCCACCGTCAATAAAGAGGCCGTGTAGCCATGTGTGTAGTCTTCCCATAGGCCCTGAAGGCACCTAAATATTTATTTGGACAGTGATTCTAAATCTTTACACTTGTCTCTATACTCCAACATTTTGGATTTATGAGGCAAAAGTACAGAATGTCACATTCTATTTGATGGTATTTTCTCGACGTCTTTAGGCAACAGACATCATCAAAGCGCCCAACAGAACAGTGCTTTGTCTACACTTGGTTTGTTGAAACATTTGACCTCTGTCATTGCCAAAAGGGTATATAACAAAGTATTGAGAAACTTTTTATTGACCAAATACTTATTTTCCACCATAATTTGCAAATAAATTCATTAAAAATCTTACAATGTGATTTTCTGGATTTTTTGTTCTCATTTTGTCTGTCATAGTTGAAGTGTACCTATGATGGAAATTACAGGCCTCTCTCATCTTTTTAAGTGGGAGAACTTGCACAATTGGTGGCTGACTAAATACTTTTTTGCTCGACTGTATTTTCATGTACATAGTCTTATTCATTCCTTTACAATTGTGTGTGTGTAGAAGGTAATTGTTGTGAAATTGCAAATGCTCTCAAATCAACGATCAAACACATGCTTTGTGATGGTTCTCTCCACTTTAGCACTTATGTATCGCCATCAATAGATTCCAATGCCACAGTGCACAGCTGAAGCAGGTGCAAGACATGGATAACATGAGGGGACAGGTGGAGAGAACTGAGCAACTATTGACAAAAGCAGAAAATTAAAACATTCTGCAAGTCGAGGAACTGCGTTTGAAATCGGAACTATTTAAAGTAATTGCAAATACTTATAACGATGAATGAGCACAAACTAACCAACAAAATCGTTGTCTCCAGGAACAACTCTATTTAGCCAAAACTAAATACGGTGTAGTCCACTCCAAACTAGATACATCTGTTGCGTTATCTACAAACAAGAGCACGCAATTTGATAGCATGCAGGCAGTTTTGTTGAATGTTACTCAAGGTAAATGTTCTACTCCAAATTCTGCAGACCAAATTCAATCAGTTAAATGAACACAATGACTAAGTTGGATGACAAATCAGCAGAACACATTGAAGTTGCTGACCAAATGAATGATAAAAGAACTCAGGTGATGAAGATGGAAATATTGATTTCTAAGCAATATTTCCGTTTGCAAAACCTCTATCTGCAAAACATGAGAGATAAGTTTGAGGCCGAAAGGAGCAAGTGCGACACTCATGTGTCCAAAAGCAGTACTCTAAGCGCTCAAGTGGACTCTGCAATGCAGCAGAATAGCACCCTTGGGTACCATCTGGAGGAAGTCCAGAATAGTCACGCACTACAGCGTGACTATCCATCCAAGCAACCGGAGTCCGGTACTCAAAGGAGTGAAGACGATAGGTTTCAGACATCGCCTCCCTCATGTGTCCCTCCTCTTGGCCATTCGGGAGTAATATGGTGCCTCTTGGCCAACAAAGCCAAAGCTTGTCTTCTCCTCTTGGCCTTTCGGCCCCAATTTCCCCACTGAATGCTTGACGCGGAATACCTTGACAAACTCGTCAAGAATTTCCCCACCTTTGACCCCGTTCCAGGTCAGCCAAACAATACTGAGACGTTCCTAGCTGACATAGAGGACGTATTGGATGGCTACCCGAATGCTACGGGTTCTGACAGGGTTTACCTGTTGAAGCGAACGTCGAATAGACACGTGACAAAGTTCATTCGTCTGCAACACGTGCTAAATGGCTACACTAAACTTGCCACAGCTTTGAAATTAGAATTCAGTGGTTCTGCGACTCGCAAACACGATAGCTCACTGGCTAACACCGTCAAACAAGCACTGACCACACCGTCTTCCCCTAACGCTAGCTGCAACGCATTCATTCACGATGGGTATCTGTCAAAAGCACCCCTTGGGAAAAAGACGCTTAGAAACCTCTTGGTGCAGAATCCGATCCAAAGAGATATTACGATATCTCGACACATTCCATCAGCTAATCTGATTGACCATCCTTTCCATGATTTCGAGTCAGCTGTCTCTGTGAATGAGCAACTTCCCTCGTCCTTGCAGTCATGCAATACGGTAGTTGAGATTAACTTCTCTTGCCCTTCGGGCAGTTCGGACTGTCACCTCTTACAATGACGCTAATGGCGTCAGTCCAGCAACTGATCCGATGACTCCTACTAGTGAAACACTTTGCGATATCACAGACCGATATCCTCCTCTCAGTTTGCAGGTACTGAAGAGGTTGCCACACTCGGACGCAGTGGTGACTGACAGGCCTCGACAGCCACTGAGCTTTTTGAAGCACAAACACCAGGAGATTTGGTTGAAAGGTTACAGCCATTCTCATAATAACGCAGCCACTGACAACTCGTACATAGGGTACGAACTTTTCGTTTGCACCTCGGATACCAACACCATCCGTTGATGGGGGGGTACCGAGACTCAAAGGGGGGGAATAGTAGCCCAGACACATGATGAGCCTCATTGAGGCCGGTGGGGGGGGTCGAGACTATGGACAACACCATATGAGTCCGCCAGAGCATAAGTCAAATCTAGTTGTAAACTCCCTTATGAGAACAGTGAGGAGCAGACAGGCCCCTAGACGGGGATTATCTTAGAACACATCTAAGATAGTACTGAGGTGTACCACACTGGTCATACAGGAAGTCCAGTGGACTTGTCCACCTCCAAAACAAATGGTAACAATAATCATTCCTGTGCTAATGTGTCATCCTCCTCGGGCAGGCGGGTAATGGCGGACTGAACAAAGTTAGGTGGAGCACCTCAAGATAAAACGTAATATTCAATATCGGCAAGTTAGACTACAATATTAGCACTACACAATCTAGTGGGTGATAACCTTCAATCTGGATAATAACACAAAACAAATCTTAAGACTAAAGACATTTATCAACAAATATTACAAAAACAAGCAACGCCCAATATGACAGAGAGTAACACGGGAACCGATTCCAAAACGAAAACTTGACTCTTCTACAGACACAGACGATTTAATATTTTCACCACCGGGAATGGTAAAGGTCGAAACCGATCTGTTAAAATCAATAAATGACAAACTGGGTATACTTGAATTAGTTAGTAAGGATGTAAAAGACTTGAAGGCAAGCCTCAAGATGAGTGATGGAAAAAGCTGCGACATTGGAGAAAGAAACAAACAAGCTAAAAGGGACAGTCAATAAGATTGAAACCGAAGTGAATGATATTAAAGAAGAACACCGTTCTGAGAGAAGCCTTACTGGACATACAAACTAGATCAATGAGGGAGAATCTGGTACTTACAGGTATCCAGGAGAAGAAGGGGAATTTCCTGAATCTGTAGTTAGAGAGTTCCTCCTTACAGCGCTTCAGATCCCACGCGAAGTTATCGACAAATCCAACTTGAAAGTGTACACCGCTTCGGACAGAGAGGCTAAAGGTATGACCGCCCAATCGCTGCCAAATTTGCTTCATTTAAAGATCAAATAATGGTTAAAACCCTGGGTGAAAGACTTGCTGGGACCAAAATTGGCATGAATGATCAGTTTCCCAAGGAAATTGCAGAACGGCGTAAAGTTCTGTATCCAATTTTCAAAGAAAATAGATTGAAAGGGAAACGAGTAGCTCTCGTCATTGCTAAACTATATATTGATAACCAGTTGTTCAGAGACACAAAGACTACTCCATGGCTATTTTAAAAATGACAAAGTTCTCATAGATGAGGAAAATAATGAAACACAATTCTAGCCCGGTTATGGATTGTAAACAATACAATTGTTTTTTGCTTTTGTATATCTTTACATATAACTAATTGGAACACACAAGCACTAATTCAACATGGTGAAGATAAAAACTATGTAAACAGAAGGCACAGTATGTGTGGATGGTGTAGTGTGTGTTTATTTTTTTATATTTTTTTGTTATGTTTGGGAAAGTTGAGTGAGTAATGAAATGGTTGCATATCCCAGAACCAATGTATTGCTTTGAGCCGGGGTATGAGAGAGCTTTCAATGTTGTTCAGATGATGGATATACTTATAATTAATTATACGTCTTATTTATTTATTGTCCTATCATGGTGGAACAGTTTAAAATATATATATATTATACATTTGATTTATTGTCCTATCATGGGGAACTACATTTTTTAAATAAGTTATCTAATTATTTATTTATGATCCTAATTTAATGGTAAGGTCCACAACCCTATACCCTAGACACCCACCTGAACGACCCAGATACTAAGGAGAAGTCCCTGTTTTATGGGCCTGCTGTAAGCGGTCTGTATGCAGCCAAAATGCGGTCAGAGACTTAGAGCAGCACTGCACCCTCAAGATTCTGAGCCTGCTTGGCAGGGTTGGTCCTGCAAAGCCAAAGCCCCCTAAAGGGAGAGCATACTATACAAGAAAATTCTCAAAGATGCTAATGAGAACCTTGACGACCTTGTACCTAGCCGGTGGGGATTCCGGTGGGGTGCCCCCACCCAGGCAGTGGCAGTGCTGGCAACACTAGCTGCAGTAACCAATGGGGAGGGGGTCACACTCGGACATTCAGAGAGGGGGTATATTATTGTGACCCTGGTGGCACAAAATCAAAAGTCTGCATGGAGATGCTTGTGAATATGGTCAATATGGGTGACTGTATTGTGGGTGTTTCAGGGAAAGGTGTACATTTGACCTCCATCATCTAGGATGTGACAATGGTTAATAAATTTCTGCCCATTTTTTTGCGCGATCTTGAAGGCTTTCTCGTGCAGCTGCAACAGTAAGTGCATTGGTAAATCAGGACCTTTCTTGAGTTGGGCTCTGGGATGGTGCAACTGTTGAGAATGGGACTATAAGGTTGTGTGGGGAGAAAGGGGGGAAAGGGTTGAGTGTGTGTATGTGTGTATCCCACAACTGTTGCGAAGGAGTAAAAGATGTTTGGGACAAATTCACAGCTATATATAATACAAATTGAGGTGAGGGCGATGGAAATACATTTGGCATTTGATCTACTTCAATTCGATAAATGGCACTGTGTGCTCTTTTCCAAGGATGGATCTCAGTCTGTTCAGGGCTATGGGATGCGGGGGGTCGGAGGTGGTCTGCCGGGCATTGGGATGACGGCCCAGCTCGGGATGAGGAGGGCTTTTAGCGGGTGGAATGGTGGGGACCAATTGGAGGTTTACTTAGTAGCAATGCAAATATCATGGTTCAGCTGTATGTGTGGATGAAGTTTTGTGGAAAAAGAACTGGGGGGGCGAAATATATTTCTCCCATGGTCAAAAACACTCAATCATCATGTTACTTTTTAATGGTACGTTTACAAACACATATTTTAATCAATTGAATTGAAAGTTGTGTCTCATTATGGTAAGTGGTGAAATAACTATAGCCAGTTACAATTTGAATGGCCTAGCAGATAATAAGAAAAGACAAATCAGTATTTACCTGGCTAAAAGAGAAGGAATATAATATCTATTATTTACAGGAAACCCATTTTTTGTGGAAAAAGAACTTGGGTTGCGAAATATACTTCTCCCATGGGCAAAGAAATTCAAAAGGGGTGATGGTTTTAATTAACAGTAATTTTGATCCAAATGTGCAAATTGTCCAAACAGATCCTCAAGGTAGATGGATTATTTTAAATATGTTATTGGACAATAAACAGATATGGTTTATTAACCTATACAGTCCGAATAATGATGATCCAAGCTTCTTTGAAAATATATAAGAATTTATCAACTCTACAAGCAACACTAGACTCTATTATTATGGTGGGAGAATTTAATATGGTCTTAAATACCTCTATGGACCGGAAAGGAAATCACACTACAAACTATCACCTTCAGGCACTTAAGGAAATCATGAATGTCATGGACATATTGGAATTAGTGGATATATGGAGACTTAAATACCCTGACCTAGTGAGATATGCATGGCGGAGGCTTAATCAATCTAGTCGTCTTGACCTCTTTCTTATAACATTCTCTCTGGCACCAAAAGTTTAAAAAGTGTTGAAAGGGGACAGAATGCGGTCGGATCATCACATAATTGGGCGAGGATATTGGAAATTTAATCAAAGCCTACTAGATGATACATTGTTTAGATCTAGGACAGAAGAATTTATAACAGACTTTTTCAGACATAACATAGGTACAGCAGATCCCCTTATTGTATGGTACACTTAATTGTGCCTTTAGAGGCCATGCAATTCAGTACTCATCAATGAAACAAAAGCAAATTAGATCAAGAGTCCATATTAACAAAGGAAATGGAAGAACTAACAGTACAGTTAGATAGCAATAAAAACGGTACCATAGAGGCACAGAATAAGTTAGAGGAAAAGCATGGAAATGGAGGAACTTATTCAAGAGATCCAGTGTAATAGATTATAAAAATAAAACGAACTGGATGGAATATGGGGAAAAATGCACCAATGCATATAATATAGAAATGCTACCAAAAACAATGTATTAAAAATTACAAATGATGGAGTCACGCATGATTCACCAAATGATATTTTGAAAGAGGAAGTAAAGTACTTTAAGAATATTTCATTTCAGGCTCCTCCATCTCCACCAACAAACTAATTGTATGGATTTTTTCCCTAATAATATTGTAAAATTAACATCTGTACAGAGACTCATGTGAAGGCCAAATTACAGAGGAGGAACTGCTTGATGCAATTGGGGCCATTAAGGATGGGAAAACTCCAGGGCTGGATGGCATACCAGTGGAAGTATACAAAACTTTTTTTTATATACTCAAAGGACCATTATTAGCATGTTTTAACCTATTGAAGCTAGGAGGCACAATTTTTATGTTTGGAAAAATAACGTTCCCAAAGTAAACAGCCTATTTCTCAGGACCAGATGCTAGAATATGCATATAACTGACAGATTAGGATAGAAAACACTCTAAAGTTTCCAAAACTGTCAAAATATTGTCTGAGTATAACAGAACTGATACTGCAGGTGAAACCCTGAGGAAAATCAAACCAGGAAGTGGCTTCTATTTTTAAAACTCCATGTGAAATATAAAGATCCAGTCCATTTAAAAAATTGGAGACCTCTTACACTTCAGTGTTGTGATGCAAAAATCCTAGCAAAATTCTTGTGGCATAGAATTTAAAAAGTATATAGTCAGTTTTCCTAATCAGACAGGTTTTTTACATGGACGATACATTGGAGATAATATAAGACAAGTACTGGAAACAATAGAACACTATGAAATATCGGGGACACCAGGCCTGGTTTTCATAGCTGATTTTGAAAAGGCTTTTGATAAAGTACGACTGCAGTTTATATATAAATGCCTAGAATATTTCAATTTTAGGGAATCTCTTATAAAATTGGTTAAGGTTATGTATAGTAATCCTAGGTGTAAAATAGTAAATAATGGCTACACCTCAGAAAGGGCCGACAAGAGACACTACGTAATTGTGATGAACTGAGAGAATAGTTGGGTAGCACTGATTCATTAGGCTACAATGTGGGGATGCTTGATACTACCTACATGTATATACCTTTCAGATCTGCCAATCATTCCACCACTGTCTGACAGCCTTACCCAGAAGACACTGGGCCTATCAAGACTGACAAAGCAGAGATGGGTGGCTGACAAGGAAAAATAAATAAAACATGCACTCACACACATTATCCACAATGTAAATAAGTTGTAAAGACTTGTTTATTTAATGATCGCACCATTTTATTTTAGGATTGGAGATATCTACACCTTCATATCCATTCTCAATATCTATGAAATCAAAGTGTGATTGATAATATTGTAAAAGACTATGGCTTAATGTGTGCTTTCCCTCTCACATACACCCAATGTAAATAAATTATAATAACTTGTTTATTTTATGTATGCTCCAATTTATTTGAGGAAAATATCTGCAATAAAGTACATTCGCAGTTAAAGCGGTCTTTGGTTTATTGGATATTTCTCTGAATACAAATGTGACCAGAAGGAAGTTGGCAGACCTGCAACACTTGGACTGTGTATAGGTTTTGTGATCTGGAGCTGAAAAATAGAGAGATGGGGAGGAAGAGTGCAGTTTAAAGGTTTATCATTAATAACTGACAATTCTATAATGAATACATATTAGAATAATACAATTGAAGTCGGACATTTACATACACCTTAGCCAAATACATTTAAACTGTTTCACAATTCCTGACATTTAATCCTAGTAAAAATTCCCTGTCTTGGGTAGGTTAGGATCACCACTTTATTTTAAGAATGTGCAATGTCAGAATAATAGTAGAGAATGATTTATTTCATCACATTCCCAGTGGGTCAGAAGTTTACATACAATCAATTAGTAGGGTATCTGAAACAAGGCATATTTACTAGGATTAAATGTCAGGAATTGTGAAAAACTGAGTTTAAGTGTATTTAGCTAAGGTATGTAAACTTCCGACTTCAACTGTAGATACTTTTGTACTGGTTTCCTCCAACATCTTCACAAGGTTCTTTGCTATTGTTGTTTATGGTGGTTTTGGAGCAGTGGCTTCATCCTTGCTGAGCGGCCTTTCAGGTTATGTCGATATAGGACTCCCAAAATTTCCGTTACGCCTATACACGACTGGCCCCCGCGTGGGTTAACTGCCTTGTTCAGGGGCAGAACAACATTTTTACCTTGTCAGCTCGGGGATTACTGGCACAACGCTCTAAACCACTAGGCTACCTGCACTTATAACCAGGTGTAGCAGGATTCACTCCATGGTGCTGAAAAAGCTCTGCTGTTTATGTAGGCCCTAACAGTTTGTGCTCACTGTTATAGTGCAATTAATGTATTGTTTAGTGTTGTGGCTTTGCTGCATGCATCTAAAACATATTTTGATATTTTTTTTTTGTCGCATCAAGATTTACATGCTAAAATCACCACTGTCTGTGGGTGTCAATGAGTAGGCTGATTAACCCAAGATCCATAGATTAAAATACTGAATTGTGAGGTAATTTCCCCCAGTTAAAGTCCCGCAAGAGCTATGACGCTAATATTTGTGAAAAATCTTCACAGTTGTGTTCTGTCAGTGGAGGCTGATGACTTGAAACATTGAGGAGGATGGGAGACCCACGGTATAGGCACAGAACACACAGAGTTGAAAAGGGTGGGTGTTTCAAAAATCAAAGAATTTTTGACTAAAGCATTTAATAAACACATTTACAGTACAATATTATGGGGAATGTGAATGAGAGGGTACTTACAGTGTTGGGAATGGATCACAGCAGTGATTGAATGAGGGTGTGAGGCATGAGTTGGGGTGTTCAGAGGCTTGACCTCAGTGCAGGACAGTGGTTGAGGTGTTCATAGTCTTCAGTACAGGACAGGTTCATCATGGATGGATGGTGTTGGAGAAGAGCTCAAATCTTCCACTGAGGGCAGGACAGGATATAACTGGGAAGACAAAACACAATACACTACACAGACAAAAGAGCCAAAAATGAGTTAGTCCAAGAGAGGAGTAAAATCATTGATGTGTAATAATGTGATCATGTTTGTGTGTGTGATTGACTCTACATACAGTACAGTAATGAGAGAAAATTATAGGGGCACTCACAGTACTTGGAGAGGAAACATTCAGTGTGCCAGTTGATGAACGGGCACATGTGACATGGCTTCAGTTTATGTCAGGAGACAGTTGACAGTGGTAGAGGAGTGGAGGGGTCATCACCTCTTGATCAGGGAAGAGGAGGGAACTTAGCTGTAAATACAAATAGCAGATGCATTCCATTACAGCTGCATCATCATAGGTTTGGGCAATGAGTTTCTCCATGAAGTTAAACGCCAACAACTCCAAATTCAAAATTACAATGCTTGTCTTTCATAATTTGGTCAGATATACAGTGGGGAGAACAATTATTTGATAACCTGCTAAATTGGCAGTGTTTCCTACTTACAAAGCATGTAGAGGTCTGTAATTTTTATCATAGGTACACTACAACTGTGAGAGGCGGAATCTAAAACAAAAATCCAGAAAATCACATTGTATGATTTTTAAGTAATTCTTTTGCATTTTATTGCATGACATAAGTATTTGATCACCTACCAACCAGTAAGAATTACAGCTCTCACAGACCTGTTAGTTTTTCTCTAAGAAGCCCTCCTGTTCTCCACTCATTACCTGTATAAAATACACCTGTCCACACACTCAATCAAACAGACTCCAACCTCTCCACAATGGCCAAGACCAGAGAGCTGTGTAAGGACATCAGGGTTACATTGTAGACCTGCACAAGGCTGGGATGGGCTACAGGATAATAGGCAAGCAGCTTGGTGAGAAGGCAACAACTGTTGGCGCAATTATTAGAAAATGGAAGAAGTTCAAGATGACGGTCAATCACCCTCGGTCTGGGGCTCCATGCAAGATCTCACCTTGTGGGGCATCAATGATCAAGGTGAGGGATCAGCCCAGAACTACATGGCAGAACCTGGTCAATGACCTGAAGAGAGCTGGGACCACAGTCTCAAAGAAAACAATTATTAACACACTACGCCATCATGGATTAAAATCCTGCAGCGCAGACGCAAGGTCCCCTGCTCAAGCCAGCGCATGTCCAGGCCCGTCTGAAGTTTGCCAATGACCATCTGGATGATCCAGAGGAGGAATGGGAGAAGGTCATGTGGTCTGATGAGACAAAAACAGAGCTTTTTGGTCTAAACTCCACTCGCCGTATTTGGAGGAAGAAGTAGGATGAGTACAACCCCAAGAACACCATCCCAACTGTGAAGCATGGAGGTGGAAACATCATTCTTTGGGGATGCTTTTCTGCAAAGGGGACAGGATGACTGCACCGTATTTAGGGGAGGATGGATGGGGCCATGTATCGCGAGATCTTGGCCAACAACCTCCTTCCCTCAGTAAGAGCATTGAAGATGGGTCGTGGCTGGGTTTGCACACACTGCAACAGGGATTTTGACCCACTCCTCCATACAGACCTTCTCCAGATCCTTCAGGTTTCGGGGCATGACAATGACCCGAAACACACAGTCAGGGCAACTAAGGAGTGGCTCCGTAAGAAGCATCTCAAGGTCCTGGAGTGGCCTAGCCAGTCTCCAGACCTGAACCCAATAGAAAATATTTGGAAGGAGCTGAAAGTCCGTATTGCCCAGCAACAGCCCCAAAACCTGAAGGATCTGGAGAAGGTCTGTATGAAGGAGTGGGCCAAAATCCCTGCTGCAGTGTGTGCAAACCTGGTCAAGAACTACAGGAAACATATGATCTCTGTAATTGCAAACAAAGGTTTCTTTACCAAATATTAAGTTCTGCTTTTCTGGTGTATCAAATACTTATGTCATGCAATAAAATGCTAATTAATTACTGATATTCTGGATTTTTGTTTTAGATTCCGTCTCTCACAGTTGAAGTGTACCTATGATAAAATTACAGACCTCTACATGCTTTGTAAGTAGGAAAACCTGCAGAATCGGCAGTTTTTGCTGGCATGTCATGCCTAAGTCTGCTAATCTTGCCAATTAAAAATTAATTTAAGTATTTGGCAATATCAGTGGGTTTTGTGATGAATGAGCCATCTGATTCAATGAATGATGGAGTGGAGTTTAACTTTTTGTCCAAAATGTAATTTAAGGTGCTCCAAAGCGTTTTACTATCATTCTATAAGTAATTTATAATTTCTTCTTTTAATTCAGTTTAGTCACATTATTTCTCAATTTACAGTATGTTTGCCAATCGGTTGTACAGCAAGACATATTTGCCATCTTTTGCCTCATCCCTCTCAACCATACACGTTTTCAATTCTTCATCACTCCACAAGGATTTAACAGTTTTTTGTCATTGTCTTAATGGGTGCATGCTTATTAGTAATTGGGATAAGCAATTTCATAAATGTGTCAAGTGCAGCGTCTGGTTGCTCATCATTACACTCCACAGAACAACACATATTCTTCACATTAACAACATAGCAATCACTACAAAACATATTGTATGACCTCTTATACGCAATATTTGGCCCAGCCTTTGGAACTTTGGTTTTCCTAGATATAGCTACTATATTGTGATCACTTCATCCGATGGATTTCGATACTGCTTTCAAACTAATTTCTGCAGCATTAGTAAAGATATGATCAATACACGTTGAGGATTTCATTCCTGTACTGTTTGTAACTACCCTGGTAGGTTGATTGATAACCTGAACCAGGTTGCAGGTACTAGTTACAGTTTGAAGCTCTCTCTTGAGTGGGCATCCTAATGAAAGCCAGTCAATATTTAAAAATCACCCAGAAAGTATACCGCTGTATTGATATCACATACATTATCAAGCATTTCACACATTATCCAGATGCTAACTGTTAGCACTTGGCAGCTTCCTACCAGAATGGGCTTTAGGTGAGGCATTTGAACCTGTAGCCATATTACTTCAACAGGAGATATTCTCTAAGCTTTACCACGATGTGGTTCTAAATATAGACCGCAACACTTTCTGGCATTTCTGTCTTTTCTGTAAATGTTATAACCTTCTAATGCTACCACTGTATTAAAGCTATTATATAAGTGAGTTTCAGAGGTTATCAGAATATGAATGTCATATGTTACTAGCAAATGGTTGATTTTGTGAAACTTGTTTCTTAAGCAACATATGTTAACCTGGGCTATTTGTAACACTTTTCTTGAATGCTTGATTATTTTTCTTGCTTTCTGGGAAGCTTAGCAGAGGTAGACATGCTCGGGTTATTTTTGATAGTGCAGGGTGAGCTGCACAAAGTAGACTTCCTACTAGGGCACACCACCTCAGTGCTAATAGTATTACTCTGGTTCATCGGCATATGCTTACTGCATACAGTAGCTTTAGGATCAGTATAGGCATTCCGGGCAGTAAGAGGGACATATCGATTATGTTAACATCCCAGGTGCGTATTTTTCCAAGGCACTACCCAATCTTGGGGGTTCGGATCATAACATGGTTCAGCTCCTCCAAGTCTACAAAGCGCGCCTGCAGTGAGAGAAGGCCAAAAAAGTGGAGATTAAAAGCTGGACTCCTGAAGTCCTCCAAGACTGTTTTGAGTCCACTGACTGGGAGGCCTTGATAGACAGCGCCGATGACCTGGAAGAGGCAGCGGATACCGTCTCTGAGTACATCCGTTTATGTGAGGATCTCGTTATTCCCAAAAAGAAAGTTATTATCTTGTCCAATAATAACCAATGGGTAACTCGGGAATTAAAAGAGCTCCTCGCCCAGAAAAAAGGATGTTCAAATCAGGTGGCAATAAAGAGGAAAGGAAAAATATTCAGAGGCAACTTAAAAGCCAAAGGAGTGCAAGGCAGCATACAAAGACAAAATAGAGAACGTTTTCAAGGACAAGGACAGTAGGAAAGCCTGGAAAGGGCTACAAACCAAAGAGACATTATGACTGTCGAAAATGACCTTGCTTTGCAAATGATTTGAACAGTTTCCATTGTAGGTTTGACATGTGTGATTTTATATCACAGCAGAAAGTGGCCTTGGACAGTAATAGACAGCATACCAACTGTTGATATACTGATTTCTGTGAATGACGTCAAGCAATACTTTCAACGTGTCAACCCAGGAAAATCATACGGTCCAGATGGCGTCAGCAGCACTTCAGGCGTGCTCTGACCAGCTCGCATTACCGTTCCGGAAGCTGTTCCAGCGGTCACTGAACAGTGGGATAATTCTAGACTTATGGAAGAAGTCACTGATTTTCTTAATACCTAAAAACAACAGACCAAAAATAAAATAACAACTTACACCCTGTAGCCCTGACATCTGTACCTATGAAATGTTTTGAAAAATATTATTTCAAAACAAATTCTCCTCCGGTCTCTCATCCCAATTAAACTCAAATCAATTTGCATACCGTGCCTCCAGGGGTGTTGATGTGTTACTGGTAATGCTGAACAATATCAACATTTAGAGAAGGCAATTAGCCTAGTGAAAAATGTATTAATTGACTTCAGTAGCACGTTTAACACCATCCAATCCCACTGGTATATAAACTCATGAATTTGGCTGTCAACTCAACTGATCAAGTGGATAAATAACTTCCTTGTGAACCGTACTCAACAAATGAAGTTTAACTCCGGCATCTCTACATATAGAATGTTGAATACGGAAGCCCCTCAAGGTTGGGTACTTTCACCGATACTGTACACCAGGGGTGTCAAAGTCAAATGGACGGAGGGCCAAATAAAAAATTTAGCTACAAGCCGAGGGCCGGACTGTTCGAATGTTCATTGAAATTTTTTTAAATGACGCATATAGTCTAGTGAACCTAATTGAACCTACTGAAAACCTAACAAATATATTCCAATATGATCAGATAAATAAAGCAATATTTTCTTATGGCTCTGTCAGTAATCTTTAATTTTCAACAGACACAAAAGACAAATTTCCTTTATATAAAAATCCCCATAACATGAACATTAAATGAAAGAAACCGGTATTCAAGGCACCATCAGTAGCCTATATTTTCTATTTTAGCAAAAGTGGGCTAAATTTACTTCAAAGAAAAAAACAATAATAGCAATTTTCTATCATCCACTCAACTGAAATATTTTAAAAATATAATTGGATTGAAATACAATAAAATAAAGTGCAAAAATCTATTAATCAAAAACAACACTTTGTTTAAGGAGAAGTAACATGCAGTGAAAACAAATATTAAACTTTAACTTTTAAACTTGAACTGAGTAAAAACTCTAAATATGTGATTGCACAGTAATGTTCACTTGTTTGAGGTTGAGGGTGATACTTGGTGGTGTCCCATCTTTTCCACAAGTTCATCAATGTTCGGGGTAAGGCTCTGAGCTGAGGAAATCCTCAGAATTGAGTGGAGGTGTTCAGCAGTAAGTCGACTTCTGTGTGATGTTTTGTTCAAGTTCATCAAAGAAAACAGTTGTTCACACAGGTATGTGCTGCCAAACATAGACAACGTTTGAGCAGCCTGGATGCGCAGCTGGGGCATTGTGTCGGGGAGGAAACGGGCGAACTCCGCAGCACCCACTGCCGCATATTTTGCCCTCAGTGCATCATTGCATTGGAGGTCAATCAACTCCATTTGGAGGTTTGGTGGTGAGCTTTCCACGTCAACAGCAAATGGGTTACCGAGCAGTTCCAACCTGCTTTTTTGTGCTTCAAAGTCAGCAAATCGGCGTCGAAAGTCAGCGGCAAGCATACCTATTTTATCAGCCAACTGTGCGCTCGGGAACGCACTGGTAGAGAGCTTCTCTTTCATGGTCTGGCAGCTGGGAAAGTGGCTCAAATTTTCTTTCCGCATCTGCGTCTCCCACAGAGTCAGTTTGGTTTTAAATGCCTTCACTGTACTGTACATATCAGAGATGACACGATCCCGACCCTGCAGCTGCAAGTTCATTGCATTCAGATGACTCGTAATGTCACACAGAAAAGCCATTTCACACAGAAACATTTCGTCTCGTTTTTGTGTCTTTCCCTTTGCTGTCCAAGAACAGACAAATCTCCTCACGAAGCTCGAAACATCTTTGAAGCACCTTTCCCTGGCTTAGCCATCGCACCTCTGTGTGATAAGGCAAATCACCATGCTCCGTTTCTAACTCCGTCAGAAATGCCTTGAACTGGCGGTGATTCAAACCTTTGGCTCTGATAAAGTTAACTGTGTGCGTGATGATGCTCATTACATGCTCCATTTTCAAGGCTTTACCGCACAACGCTTCCTGGTGTATGATACAATGATAAGCTGTCAGCTCACCTGTCGCGTTTTCCTCTTGCATCTTTCCCCTTATCTTCCCCACCAGTCCGCTCCTGTGTCCACACATCGCAGGTGCTCCGTCGGTTGTCAAACCCACGAGTTTTTCCCAAGGCAGCTCCATCTCATTTACACATCTTGACACCTCTTCATACAAATCATGCCCCGTAGTTGTGCCATGCATAGGACGTAAAGCCAAAAACTCCTCTGTCACGCTTAGGCTGGAGTCCACTCCGCGGATGAAAATTGACAACTGGGCAATGTCAGAAATGTCGGTGCTCTCATCCACAGCCAAGGAATATGCAATGAAATCTTTTCCCTTTTTCACAAGCTGCTCTTTTAGATTGATGGACAACTGGTCTACTCTCTCGGCAATGGTGTTTCTGCTCAGACTCACATTTAAAAAGAGTTGCCTTTTTTCTGGGCAAACTTCGTCACAAACTTTAATCATGCAGTTTTTGATGAAATCCCCTCCGTAAATGGCCGGGCTGATTTAGCGATCTCTTCTGCCAAAATAAAACTGGCCTTGACAGCAGCCTGGCCTTGTGATTTGGCTTTTTTGAACAGAGCCTGTCGAGATTTGAGGCCTCGTTTTAATTCCTCTGCCTTTTGTAGCCTTTGTTCCATGTCCATATTCTTGTTTTTGTCCGCGTGTTTCGTTTCATAATGTCGTCTCAGATTATACTCTTTCAGTACCGCCACACTTTCTCCACACAGAAGACACACAGGTTTTCCAGCTACCTCCGTGAACAAATACTCCGACTCCCACCTTGTTTGAAACCCCCGGTTCTCAGTGTCCACCTTCCGTTTTGCCATTTTTGATGGGTATCTGAAAGTTAATTTTACTGTGATGCTGACAACTGCTGTGCCAATAAATATTGAAATGAAGCAGCCTACTGCTCGGTGCGTCACCGTTGCATTGTGGGAAATGTAGTATTGGTGCGTGTAAAAGATCTGCGGGCTGCCGGCTTGCTGCGGTCTGCGGGCCGGTTCTAATAATAAATCAAGATCATCCCAGGGGCCGTAAAAAAACCTTCTCGCGGGCCGGATGTGGCCCGCGGGCCTTGACTCTGACATATGTGCTGTACACTAACGATTGTCAAGCCTCTGATGCAGCCCAGAAGTTTTTTTAAATATGCAGATGACACCGCTGTTGTGGGTTTCCTCCACCCAGACCAAGCCTCTCTTCATGGTCTTGATAAAGAAACGGCAAAATTCATCCAGTGTGTGCAGATAACTTTCTTGAAATAAATGTTAACCTTTCTGGTGCAGGCGTTCCGCTAGTGACCCACCTCAACAACATCCGGTGAAAATGCATAGCGCGAAATTCAAATGACAGAAACAGTCATATTTAACATTCATGAAAATACAAGTGTCATACATCAGATAAAGGCTTCACTTCTTGTTAATCCAGCCGCTGTGTCAGATTTCAAAAAGGCTTTACGGCAAACGCACACCATGTGATTATCTGAGGACAGCGCGCCGCACACAAAAGCATTAAAAACATTTTTCAACCAAGGCAGATGTCAGAAAGTCAGAAAGAACAAAAACATAAATGCCTTCCCTTTGAAGATTTTCTTCTGTTGGCACTCCGAAAGGTGCCAGCTACATCACAAATGGTCCTTTTGTTCGATAAAGTCCTTCTTTATATCCCCAAAAACTCAGTTCAGGTGATGCGCTGATACAAAATGGATCCCAAACGTTACCAATAAACGTCTCCAAACAAGTCAAACAACGTTTATAATCAAACCTCAGGTACCAGTATACGTAAATAAACAATACAATTTCAGACGGAGAATCGTTATTGTCTTTACCGGGGACAAAGAACGCAACTCTCATCTTCGCACATGATAACACTACAGCCAAAATGGGAGCTAAAGACTGTTGACATCAAATCAAATGTATTTATATAGCACTTCATACATCAGCTGATATCTCAAAGTGCTGTACAGAAACCCAGCCTAAAACCCCAAACAGCAAACAATGCAGGTGTAGAAGCACAGTGGCTAGGAAAAACTCCCTAGAAACGCCAAAACCTAGGAACAAACCTAGAGAGGAACCAGGCTATGTGGGGTGGCCAGTCCTCTTCTGGCTGTGCCGGGTGGAGATTATAACAGAACATGGCCAAGATGTTCAAATGTTCATAAATGACCAGCATGGTCAAATAATAATAATCACAGGCAGAACAGTTGAAACTGGAGGTGGACTGGGGACAGCAAGGAGTCATCATGTCAGGTAGTCCTGAGGCATGGTCCTAGGGCTCAGGTCCTCCGAGAGAGAGAAAGAGAGAATTAGAGATACTTAAATTCACACAGGACACCGGATAGGACAGGAGAAGTACTCCAGATATAACAAACTGACCCTAGCCCCCGACACATAAACTACTGCAGCATAAATACTGGAGGCTGAGACAGGAGGGGTCAGGAGACACTGTGGCCCCATCCGATGACACCCCCGGACAGGGCCAAACAGGAAGGATATAACCCCACCCACTTTGCCAAAGCACAGCCCCCACACCACTAGAGGGATATCTTCAACCACCAACTTACCATCCTGCTGCTCTGTACCATCACTCATTCATATATCTTTATGTACATATTCTTTATCCCCTTACACTGTGTATAAGACAGTAGTTTTGGAATTGTTAGTTAGATTACTTGTTGGTTATTACTGCATTGTCGGAACTAGAAGCACAAGCATTTCGCTACACTCGCATTAACATCTGCTAACCATGTGTATGTGACAAATAAAATTAGATTTGATTTGATCCTAAGACAAGGCTGAGTATAGCCCACAAAGATCTCCGCCAAGGCACAACCCAAGGGGGGGCACCAACCCAGACAGGAAGATCACATCAGTGACTCAACCCTAGTAAGCCAGTGATTCAGCCCCTGTAATAGGGTTAGAGGCAGAGAATCCCAGTGGAAAGAGGGGAACCAGCCAGGCTGAGACAGCAAGGGTGGTTCGTTGCTCCAGAGCCTTTCCGTTCACATTCACACTCCTGGACCAGACTACACTCAATCATATGACCCACTGAAGAGATGAGTCTTCAGTAAAGACTTAAAGGTTGAGACCGAGTTTGCGTCTCTGACATGGGTAGGCAGACCGTTCCATAAAAATGGAGCTCTATAGGAGAAAGCCCTGCCTCCAGCTGTTTGCTTAGAAATTCTAGGGACAATTAGGAGGCCTGCGTCTTGCGACCGTAGCGTACGTGTAGGTATGTACGGGAGAACCAAATCAGAGAGATAGGTAGGAGCAAGCCCATGTAATGCTTTGTAGGTTAGTAGTAAAACCTTGAAATCAGCCCTTGCCTTGACAGGAAGCCAGTGTAGGGATGCTAGCATTGGAGTAATATGATCACATTTTTTGGTTCTAGTCAGGATTCTAGCAGCCGTATTTAGCACTAACTGAAGTTTATTTAGTGCTTTATCCGGGTAGCCGGAAAGTAGAGCATTCTAGTAGTCTAACCTAGAAGTGACAAAAGCAAGGATACATTTTTCGGCATAATTTTTGGACAGAAAGTTTCTGATTTTTGCAATGTTACGCAGATGGAAAAAAAGCTGTTCTTGAAACAGTCTTGATATGTTCTTCAAAAGAGAGATCAGGGTCCAGAGTAACGCTGAGGTCCTTCACAATTTTGTCTGAAACAACTGTATAACCATTAAGATTAATTGTCAGAGTTTAAAAGTAGAACGTTTGCAGCCATCCACTTCCTTATATCTGAAACACATGCTTCTAGCGAGGGCAATTTTGGGGCTTCACCATGTTTCATTGAAATGTACAGCTATGTGTCATCCGCATAGCAGTGAAAGTTAACATGTTTTCGAATGACTTCCCCAAGAGGTAAAATATATAGTGAAAACAATAGTGGTCCTAAAACGGAACCTTGAGGAACACCGAAATTTACAGTTGATTTGTCAGAGGACAAACCATTCACAGAGACAAACTGATATCTTTCCGACAGATGTGATCTAAACCAGGCCAGAACTTGTCCGTGTAGACCAATTTGGTTTTCCAATCTTTCCAAAAGAATGTGGTGATCGATGGTATCAAAAGCAGCACTAAGGTCTAAGAGCACGAGGACAGATGCAGAGCCTCGGTCTGATGCCATTAAAATGTCATTTACCACCTTCACACGTACAGTCTCAGTGCTATGATGGGGTCTAAAACCAGACTGAAGCATTTCGTATATATTGTTTTGTCTTCAGGAAGGCAATGAGTTGCTGCGTAACAGCCTTTTCTAAAATTTTTGAGAGGAATGGAAGTTTCGATATAGGCCGATAGTTTTTGTATATTTTCTGGGTCAAGGTTTGGCTTTTTCAAGAGAGGCTTTATTACTGCCACTTTCAGTGAGTTTGGTACACATCCGGTGGATAGAGAGCCGTTTATTATGTTCAACATAGGAGGGCCAAGCACAGGAAGCAGCTCTTTCAGTAGTTTAGTTGGAATAGGGTCCAGTATGCAGCTTGAAGGTTTAGAGGCCATGATTATTTTCATCATTGTGTCAAGAGATATAGTACTAAAACACTTGAGCGTCTCTCTTGATCCTAGGTCCTGGCAGAGTTGTGCAGACTCAGGACAACTGAGCTTTGAAGGAATACGCAGATTTAAAGAGGAGTCCGTAATTTGCTTTCCAGTAATCATGATCTTTTCCTCAAGGAAGTTCATTAATTTATTACTGCTGAAGTGGAAGCCATCCTCTCTTGGGGAATGCTGCTTTTTAGTTAGCTTTGCAACAGTATCAAAAAGGAATTTTGGATTGTTCTTATTTTCCTCAATTAAGTTGGAAAAATAGGATGATCGAACAGCAGTAAGGGCTCTTCGGTACTGCACGGTACTGTCTTTCCAAGCTAGTCGGAAGACTTCCAGTTTGGTGTGGCGCCATTTCCGTTCCAATTTTCTGGAAGCTTGCTTCAGAGCTCGGGTATTTTCTGTATACCAGGGAGCTAGTTTCTTATGCGAAATGTTTTTATGGGTGCAACTGCATCTAGGGTATTGCGCAAGGTTAAATTGAGTTTCTCAGTTAGGTGGTTAGCTGATTTTTGTCCTAATATAATAATAATAATATATGCCATTTAGCAGACGCTTTTATCCAAAGCGACTTACAGTCATGTGTGCATACATTCTACGTATGGGTGGTCCCAGGGATCGAACCCACTACCCTGGCGTTACAAGCGCCATGCTCTACCAACTGAGCTACAGAAGGACCACATTTATTCCATGGGACAAAACTAGGGCCAGAGTATGACTGTGACAGTGAGTAGGTCCAGTGACATGTTGGACAAAACCCACTGAGTCAATGATGGCTCCGAAAGCCTTTTGGAGTGGGTCTGTGGACTTTTCCATGTGAATATTAAAGTCACCAAAGATTAGAATATTATCTGCTATGACTACAAGGTCGGATAGGAATTCAGGGAACTCGATGAGGAACGTTGTATATGGCCCAGGAGGCCTGTAAACAGTAGCTATAAAAAGTGATTGAGTAGGCTGCATAGACTTAATGACTAGAAGCTCAAAAGACGAAAACGTCATTTTTTTGTGTAAATTGAAATTTGCTATCGTAAATGTTAGCAACACCTCCGCCTTTATGGGATGCACGGGGGATATGGTCACTAGTGTAGCCAGAAGGTGAGGCCTCATTTAACACAGTAAATTCATCAGGCTTAAGCCATGTTTCAGTCAGGCCAATCACATCAAGATTATGATCAGTGATTAGTTCATTGACTATAATTGCCTTTGAAGTAAGGGATCTAACATTAAGTAGCCCTATTTTGAGATGTGCGGTATCATGATCTCTTTCAATAATGACAGTAATGGAGGTCTTTATCCTAGTGAGAATGCTAAGGCGAACACCGCCATGTTTAGTTTTGCCCAACCTAGGTCGAGGCACAGACACGGTCTCAATGGGGATAGCGGAGCTGACTACACTGACTGTGCTAGTGGCAGACTCCACTATGCTGGCAGGCTGGCTAACAGCCTGCTGCCTGCACCCTATTTCATTGTGGAGCTAGAGGAGTTAGAGCCCTGTCTATGTTGGTAGATAAGATGAGAGCATCCCTCCAGCTAGGATGAAGTCCGTCACTCCTCAGCAGGTCAGGCTTGGTCCTATTTGTGGGTGAGTCCCAGAAAGAGGGCCAATTATCTACAAATTCTATCTTTTGGGAGGGGCAGAAAACAATTTTCAACCAGAGATTGAGTTGTGAGACTCTGCTGTAAAGCTCACCCCCTAACTGGGAGGGGGCCAGAGACAATTACTCGATGCCGACACATCTTTCTAGCTGATTAACATGCTGAAGCTTTGTTGCGCTTGTTGATCTCTGACTGTTTCATCCTAACATCATTGGTGCCGACGTGGATAACAATATCTCAATACTCTCTACACTCGCCAGTTTTAGCTTTAGCCAGCACCATCTTCAGATTAGCCTTAACGTCGGTAGCCCTGCCCCCTGGTAAACAGTGTATGATCGCTGGATGATTCGTTTTAGGTCTAATACTGCGGGTAATGTAGTCGCCAATGACTAGTTTTCAATTTGTCAGAGCTAATGGTGGGAAGCTTTGGCGTCTCAGACCCCGTAACGGGAGGAGTAGAGACAAGAGAAGGCTCGGCCTCTGACTCCGACTCGTTGCTTAAATGGGGAAAACCGGTTGAAAGTTTGTCAGCTGAATGAGTGACACCGGTTGAGCATTCCTACAGCATTTCTCCCCAGAAACCGTGAGAAAGTTGTCCGGCTGCGGGGACCATGCGAGGGGATTTATAATAACGTTACTATCTGTACTTACTGGTGGCACAGACGCCGTTTCATGCTTTCCTATACTGAAATGACCCTTGCCTAACGATTGCGTCTGAAGCTGGGCTTGTAGCATAGCTATCCTCGCCGCAAGGCGATCGTTCTCCTGTATATTATGAGTTCAGCGACTGCAATTAGAAGGCATCATGTTAATGTTACTACTTAGCTTCGTCTGTTGGAGGTCCTGACGAACCATGTCCAGATAAAGCGTCCGGAGTGAAAAAGTTGAATGGGAAAAAAAAATTTGAGGGAAAAAAATATATATAAACGGTAATTAAAAAGTAAAAACCGTAAAGTTGTCAGGTAGCAAAGTAAGGTTGGCAACAAAACGCACAGCAACACGTAAACAATTATCATCTAGTGGAAGCCCTAGGAACTGCAATCTGGGAGGTTTTCCCTTCATATTAAACATCACAGCCATTGGAAACAGTGGTGGGCTGAATTTGTCTTTTTCTGGATGGTTTGTCCTCGGGTTTTCGCCTGCCATATCAGTTCTGTTAAAAAAAGTTAATAACCTTTTAAATGTTTTTCATGATTTTGTTTGCGGGGCGCTGTCCTCAGATAATCACATGGTGTACATTCGCCGGAAAGCCTTTTTGAAATCTGACACAGTGGCTGGATTAACAAGGAGTTAAGCTTTATTTTGATGTATGACACTTGTATTTTCATGAACGTTAAATGTTTATATTTCTGTCATTTGAAATTCACACTCTGCAATTTCACCAGATGTTGTCGAGGTGGGTCGCTAGCGGAACGCCTGTGCCAGAAAGGTTAAGAAAACAAAAGATTGAAATCAATTTCAAATTGAACAAAGCTCCACTACCCCCTACGAAGATCAATGGGGAATCAGTCGACAGTGACCACCTATAAGTACCTGGGAATCGAAACTGAAATTTAATGACTGTGCCTTTATAAAGGTAAAGTAGTTGCAACAGATACATTTTTTAAATGCAAACTGAACCATTTTAAATGTTGACCGCTATATCTTACAAATGTTCTATAAATCTGTCCTGCAGAGTGTGCTGTCCTTTGGTCTGATATGAGAGTTCGTAAACATGCGAGTGCAAGACCAAGTCAAGCTTCAGCGCTTACAGATGGCGGGAAGGATAATTGGTATAGATCAAGAATCAGCCACCAACATGTACACAAAACTTGAAACTTGACTCAAAATTCAGTCACAGCAGCAGCCGGATACATTGTGGGGAAAGAGACTTCTTCAAAAGGAAATTTAAACAGATAAGGGGACTCTTTGATTCCAACAGCCAATAGGCTGTATAACAAATAGTCTGTTTGTCCCTCAAGTATACAGCATATTGCACTTTAAATGTGTAGCTATATCACTTTGAATGAATTAGTTTGTGTTTTCATGTACTTTCTTTTTAAGCACATGACCAAATGTATTTCCCCCTGGTGGGATAATGAAGTTGATCTGAATCTTGGAGTAGACGTGACAACAGCCTCCCACTGACACATGGCTCCAGCTGCAGGATGACGACGGCCAGGAGGACAGCACCAAGGGTGAGGAGCAGGCAGGTCCGGACGGCAATTATTATTTATTTTTCATTTTACATCCGGCGCCGACAGATGGCCGCCTCGCTTCGCTTTCTTAGGAAACTATAAAGTATTTTATTTCCTGTATTATTTCTTACACTGTTACCCCCGGAAATCTGGGAGGAATTCTTGGCTAGAAGAGCTAAATCAACTTACCAACATTATGACCAGGAATACGACTTTCCCAGGACAATGAACCGGATCCCAGAAGGCGACCCAAAACAACAGCGCCGCTGAAGGGGCAGACGGAGCGGTCTTCTGGTCAGGCACATCGCTCACCGCTCCCGAGTATACTACTTGCCAATGTCCAGTCTCTTGACAACAAGGTAGACGAAATCCGAGCAAGGGTTGCCTTCCAGAGAGACATCAGAGATCGCAACATTCTCTGCTTCACGGAAACATGGATCACTCGGGATATGTTAGAGTCGGTACAGCCACCTGTTTTCTTCACGCATCAAGCCGACAAAAACAAACATCTCTCTGGTAAAGAAGAAGGGCGGGGGTGTATGCCTTATGATTAACAAGTTGTGGTGTGATCATAACAACATACAGGAACTCAAGTCCTTTTGTTCACCTCACCTAGAATTCCTTACAATCAAATGCAGACCGCGTTATCTACCAAAATAATTATCTTTGATTATAATGAGTCGTGTACATCCACCCCAAGCAGACACCTCGACGGCCCTGAAAGAACTTCATTGGACTCTATGTAAACTGGAAACCACATATCCCGAGGCTGCATTTATTGTAACTGGGGATTTTAACAAGGCTAATCTGAAAACAAGGCTCCCTAAATTTTATCAGCATATCGAATGCGCGACCTGGGCTGGCAAAATCCTGGATCATTGTTACTCTCACTTCCGCGATGCATACAAAACCCTCCGTCGCCCTCTTTTTGGCAAATCTGACCGACTCCATTTTGTTGCTCCCAGCCTATAGACAGAAACTAAAACAGGAAACGCCCATGCTCAGGTCTGTTCAACGCTGGTCTGACCAATCTGATTCCACGCTTCAAGATTGCTTCGATCACATGGACTGGGATATGTTCCGGATAGCGTCGAACAACAACATTGATTAATATACTATAGAGGTCAACCAATTATGGCCGATTAATTAGGGCCGATTTCAAGTTTTCATAACAATCGTAAATCGGTATTTTTGGGCGCCGATTTTGCCGATTTATTATTATTTTTTACTACTTTATTTAACGAGGCAAGTCAGTTAAGAACACATTCTTATTTTCAATGACGGGCTAGGAACGGTGGGTTAACGGCATTGTTCAGGGGCAGAACGACAGATTTTTACCTTGTCAACTCAGGGATTCAATCTTGCAAGCTTACAGTTAACTAGTACAACGTTTTAACCACCTGCCTCACGAGGAGCCTGCCTGTTACGCGAATGCAGTAAGAAGCCAATGTAAGTTGCTAGCTAGCATTAAACTTATCTTATAAAAAACAATCAATCAATCATAATCACTAGTTAACTACACATGGTTGATGATATTACTAGTTTATCTAGCGTGTCCTGCGTTGCATATCATCGATGCGGTGGGCATTTGCAAAAAAGAACATGTACCTAACCATAAACATGAATGCCTTTCTTAAAATCAATACACAGAAGAATATATTTTTAAACCTGCATATTTAGCTAAAAGAAAGGTTAGCAGGCAATATTAACCAGGTGAAATTGTGTCACTTCTCTTGCGTTCATTGCACGCAGAGTAGAGTCAGGGTATCTGCAACAGTTTGGGCCGCCTGGCTCATTGTGAACTAATTTGATAGAAATTTACGTAATTATGACATAACATTGAAGGTTGTGCAATGTAACAGCAATATTTAGACTTAGGGATGCCATCCATAAATTACGAAACGGTTCCGTATTTCACTGAAAAAATAAACGTTTGGTTTTCGAAATGATAGTTTCCGGATTCTACCATATTAAAGACCATATTAAAGGCTTGTATTTCTGTGTGTTACTATGTTATAATTAAGTCTATGATTTGATAGAGCAGTCTGACTGAACGATGGTAGGCACCAGCAGGCTCGTAAGCATTCATTCAAACAGCACTTTCTTATGTTTTGCCAGCAGCCCTCCGCAATGCTTCAAGCACTGTGCTGTTTATGACTTCAAGCCTATCAACTCCCGAGATTAGGCTGGTGTAACCGATGTGAAATGGCTAGCTAGTTAGCGGGGTGCGCGCTAATAGCGTTTCAAATGTCACTCACTCTGAGACTTGGAGTAGTTGTTCCCCTTGCTCTGCATGGGTAACGCTGCTTCGAGGGTGGCTGTTGTCGATGTGTTCCTGGTTCGAGCCCAGGTTGTGGCGAGGAGAGGGATGGATGCTATACTGTTACACTGGTAATACTAAAGTGCCTATACGAACATCCAATAGTCAAAGGTATATGAAATACAAATCGTAGAGAGAGAAATAGTCCTATAATTCCTATAATAACTACAACCTAAAATTTCTTACCTGGGAATATTGAAGACTCATGTTAAAAGGAATCATCAGCTTTCATATTTTCTAACGTTCTGAGCAAGGAACTTAAACGTTAACTTTCTTACATGGCACATATTGCACTTTTATTTTCTTCTCCAAAACTTTATTTTTGCATTATTTAAACCAAATTGAACATGTTTCATTATTTATTTGAGTCTAAATGGATTTTATTGATGTATTATATTAAGTTAAAATAAGTGTTCATTCAGTATTGTTGTAATTGTCATTATTACAAATAAATGAAATAAATACAAAAACAATCGGCCGATTAATTGGTATCGGCTTTTTTTGGTCCTCCAATAATCGGTAATCGGTTGACCTCGAGTATCCGCTGTTTCGGTGAGCGAGTTTATTAGCAAGTGCATCAGTGACGTCAGAAAACCTACTCCGTCGCGGCCCCCAATGTCTTGCTCCCAGACATACTAAACAACTTCTTTGTTCGCTTTGAGGTCAATACTGCGCCACCGACACTGCCCGCTACCAGTGTTAACCCTCCCAAGGCTGCCGACCATGACGGCATCCCTAGCTGTGTCTTCAGAGCATGCGCAGACTAGCTGGCTGTTGTGTTTACGGACATATTCAATCAATCCCTATCCCAGTCCGCTGTTCCCACATGCTTCAAGAGGGCCACCATTGTTTCTGTTCCCAAGAAAGTGAAGGTAACTGAGCTAAACGACTATCGACTAGCACACACTTCCGTCATCATGAAGTGCTTTGAGAAAGTAGTCCATATCACCTCCACCCTACCTGACACTCAAGACCCACTCCAATTTGCTTTACCGAACCAAAAGGTCCACAGACGACGCAATCACACTGCCCTAACCCATCTGGACAAGAGGAATTCTGTTCATCGACTACAGCTCAGACCCTGGGTCTCGACCCCACCCAGTGCAACTAGGTCCTGGACTTTCTGACAGGACGCCCCCAGGTGGTTAGGGTAGGAAACAACATCTCCACCCCGTAAGGCTCTCCAGAGGGTATTGAAGTCTGCACAACGCATCACTGGGGGGCAAATTACCTGCCCTCCAGGACACCTACACCACCCGATGTCACAGGAAGGCCAAAAAGATCATCAAGGACAACAACCACCCGAGCCACTGCCTGTTCACCCCGCTATCATCCAGAAGGCGAAGTCAGTACAGGTGCATCAAAGCTCAGACCGAGAGACTGAAAAACAGATTCTATCTCAAGGCATTCAGACTGTTAAACAGCCATCACTAACATTGAGTAGCTGCTGCCAACATACTGACTCAAACCTCTAGCCACCTAATAGTTAAAAACTGGATGTAATAAATGTAACACTAGTCACTTTAAACAATGTTCACATACCCTACACTACTCATCTCATATGTATATACTGTACTCTATACCATCACCTGCATCTTGCCTATGCCGTTCAGCCATCGCTCATCCATAAGTTTATATGTACACATTCTTATTCATTCCTTTACACTTGTGTGTGTATAAAGTAGTTGTTGTGAAATTGTTCGATTACTTGTTAGATATTACTGCATGGTCGGAACTAGAAGCACAAGCATTTCGCTACACTCGCATTAACATCTGCTAACCACATTTTATTGGTCGCATGCACATGATTTGAAATCTCTAATAATGTTGGAATCTAGAATGTCGACCATACCCCTCCCTGTCTACCAGGTACTGGAGCCGACCCCCACGACATCTGGAGTCCAGAGGGATCTGACGGCATAGGCGGGACTTCCCCCAATGTCCAGGGAAGGCGGAGGGGTGTCGTGGGGGAGAGCATCAGCATGGGGACCAGAAACCACCAGCCTGAGGAGGGAAACGTGAAAAAGGGTGAGATCCGGTTGTTAGTGGGGCGCTGTAATCGGTACGTTACCTCATTTACCCTTCCGGGTCAATGAATGGCCCCACAAACTGGGAGCTCAGCTCTGGCACCACTCGTCCACCACAGGGGCTTCAGTCTGGCTCGGGGTCCACAGGGCCAGGGCTGGCTGGTAGCCCAGGACACACTGGAAGGGAGACAACCCGGTGGATGAGTGACGGAGTAAAAGTAGGTCACTTCTCTTCCAGTTCAGTGGTGTTACAGGAGTACTGGCTCTTGTAACACCACTGAACTGGAAGAGAAGTGTACTCAGTTCAGCTCCAAAGGACTCCCTGTTTTCTCTAGTTATTACCTGAGACTATTATTAAATTAACTCTTACACACACAGTCTTCTCCCCACATGGGAGTTCACCTCAAAACTCCTCACCTACCACTTTCTCAGCACTACTCTAAATTCAGCACCATACGGTATACAATCACCGGTCAGTTTATTATGTACACCACCCCATTCACAAAAATGTATCACTCCTACAGACAGTGAGTCGCTTGGCCATGGCTTGATATAAAAAGCATGCAGACAAGCTTTCAGCTACTGTTTGATAGAATGGGCAAAACGAGTTTCAGGCCCACCGGATCTAGTATCTCAGAAACTGCTGCGCTCCAGGGCTTTTCATGCACAACAGTGTCTAGGGTTTACAGAGAATGGTGTGACGACAAAAAAACAAACATAAGCGGCAGTCCAGTGGATGAAAACAGTTTTTTGATGATGTTGAAGGAGAATGGCAATAATTGTGCAAGCTAACAGGCAGGCAGACAAATAACAGCGCAGTACAACAGTGGTGTGCAGAAAGGCATCTCAGAATGCACAACTTGTTGGTCCTTGTCAAGGATGGGCTATTGCAGCAGACGACCACACCAGGTCACACTCATTTCAGCTAAAAACAACCAGAAGCGGTTCCAGTGGGCACGCCATCACCAAAACTGGACAATGAGGAGTGGGAAAATATTGCCTGGTCTAACCAATCTTAATTCCGGTTGTGTCATGCTGATGGCAGAGTTATGATTTGGCGTAAGCAGCATGAGTCCATGGACCCATCCTGCCTGGTGTCAACGGTACAGGCTGGTGCCGTATTGTTGTGGGGAATGTTTTCCTGGCACACGTCACTTGATGCCAATTGAGGAATGAATGTTTACGACACCTTGTAGAATCCATGCCCTGAATAATTCAGGCTGTTCTGAAGGCAAAGGGGATCAGATTTGGTACTAGATGGGTGTATCTAATAAGCTGCCCGGGGTGGCAGGGTAGCCTAGTGGTTAGAGTGTTGGACTAGTAACCGAAAGGTTGCAAGTTCAAATCCCCGAGCTGACAAGGTACACATCTGTCGTTCTGCACCTGAACAGGGAGTTAACCCACTGTTCCTAGGCCGTCATTGAAAATAATAATTTGTTCTTAACTGACTTGCCTAGTTAAATAAAAGGTTAAAAAAATATATCACCATATTGTATCGTGTGGCGGTCTGCATCAGTCTCCCATAAATATTGTGACACACCATGTCCAAGCCAACCAGTCCCTGTTATCTTTGACCTTCTACAGTCATCTCAACATCACTGTTGAGAACATGGGGCATTCCGGTGAGAACTACCAGAACCCCTCTTATAAATCTTCTTTATACCATCATGACCTCTGATCCCAGTATTGAATGTTCTTGAACTCTACACCTTTTTACAGTAGCCTGGTATGGTCTCCAAACATATCCTCATTGCCAGAACACCCTAAAAAAATACTCCAGGAATATAACCTAGTTTATAATTCTTGTCCGTCATTAAAAAAGTAACTGCCAACAGTTGTAAAACTAAGAGGATAGAATATTGTCCTTCTCAAGTGACCCTAGATCAGCTCTTCCTGCTAAATACCATTCACAGAAACGATGAAGGCATAGAATGTAGAAATCTGACACTAGACTGACTGACTGTCCTCCTCTAGCTCACTTCTCCCTGCCTTGGTCGGTGCAGGTCAGTGAAGGAGGTCTGGGGGTACCTGGGTCGGAACACACTGACAGGGAACACTATCCCATGAAGGTAAACCCTGATACGGGGAATAACTATGTGATACAATTACAACATCTATTCCATCTCCCTATCGTTTCTCTTCTCCATCTTTCCCTCTCTCTCGTTGCACATTGTTCACATCAAGGAGCCATACAATAGTCTAGAGGCTGAGCATGATACGTCAGGTATAGCGCTGCTCACCTTCCTGTTCGAGGTACTGATCAACCAATTAACTCACAAATTCAAATTCACATCCAGCTGCAAATTCAACACATTTCTCCAATATCAGTGTTGTTCCCAGGAGTCCAATGATCACCCTCAGTACAATTCTTATAGAAGCCCTGGGAATTGTCCAGAACAACAGTACCTTTACATTCATACCTTTTTCACAATATCCTACCAACCTGAACCAGCAAGGTTCCACCAACTATGGTGGATGCATTCCAGTAGTTTAGTTCAGCAGGTCTAGGCTCAGAAGTGTGAAAAGGATATTAGAACCATACAGTGTATACTGCCCTGTCCTCTCCCCCTACCCTTCCCTCCTCAGGGAATCAAAGCAGTCCCAGGGTTCAGACTCTGACATCATTCCCCCCTCACATGATCTGCACAACTACTATTGATACTACCAATCCTCGACTTTGGCGATGTCATTTACAAAATAGCCTCCAATACCCTACTCAACAAATTGAATGCAGTTTATCACAGTGCCATCCGTTGTCACCAAAGCCCCATGTACTACCCACCACTGCGACCTGTACGCTCTCGTTGGCTGGCCCTCGCTTCATACTCGTCGCCAAACCCACTGGCTCCATGTCATCTACAAGACCCTGCTAGGTAAAGTCCCCCCTTATCTCAGCTCGCTGGTCACCATAGCATCTCCCACCTGTAGCACACGCTCCAGTAGGTATATCTCTCTGGTCACACCCAAAACCAATTCTTTCTTTGGCCACCTCTCCTTCCAGTTCTCTGCTGCCAATGACTGGAACGAACTACAAAAATCTCTGAAACTGGAAACACTTATCTCCCTCACTAGCTTTAAGCACCAGCTGTCAGAGCATCTTACAGATTACTGCACCTGTACATAGCCCACCTATAATTTAGCCCAAACAACTACCTCTTTCCCTACTGTATTTATTTTATTTTTCTCCTTTGCACCCCATTATTTTTATTTCTACTTTGTACATTCTTCCACTGCAAATCTACCATTCCAGTGTTTTACTTGCTATATTGTATTTACTTTACCACCATGGCCTTTTTTTGCCTTTACCTCCCTTATCTCACCTCATTCGCTCACATTGTATATAGACTTGTTTCTACTGTATTATTGACTGTATGTTTGTTTTACTCCATGTGTAACTCTGTCGTTGTATGTGTCGAACTGCTTTGCTTTATCTTGGCCAGGTCGCAATTGTAAATGAGAACTTGTTCTCAACTTGCCTACCTGGTTAAATAAAGGTGAAATAAAAAAAATAAAAACGTGGGCTCCATGACGACACCAGGCTGTGACCAGGTGGTTGTTTGAACACAGTTCTACAGGACCATCCCTGTCGACAACAGACAGGTAGGGGGTAAAGGTGACTGGGGTTAAGCTGAAGTCAGAGTGGGTTTTTTAGAGATGCTGACTACACGAGGTCAGCAGAAATCCTGACCCTTTATGTACTGGGGAGGGCAGTGGTATAAAGTACTTAGGTACAAAAAAATACCTAAGTAGTACTAAAGTAGTTTTTTGGATGGTATCTGTACTTCACAATTTAAATGACAACTTTTACTTCATTACATTACTAAAGAAAATAATGTACTTTTTACTCTGTACATTTTCCTTGACAACCAAAAGTACTCATTACATTTTGAATGTTTAGAAAGTCAGAAAAATTGTCAAATTCATACACTCATCAAGAGAACATCACTGGTCATCCCTGCCACGGTCATCCCCTCTGGCGGACTCACTAAACACAAATTCTTAAGTTTGTAAAAATGTTGGTGTCCCTGTCTAGACGTAAATAAAAATATATATGTTGTCTGGTTTGCTTAATATAAGGAATTTAAATGTATTTATACTTTTACTTTTGATACTTAAGTATAATTTAGCAATTACATTTACATTTGATACTTAAGTATATTTAAAACCAAATACTTTTACTTACTCAAGTAGTATTTTACTGTGTGACTTTCACATAAGTCATTTTCTATTAAGGTATCTTCACTTTTACTCAAGTATGACAATTGGGTACTTTTTCCACCACACTGAGGGAGCTCAGTCAAATATGGGTCCAATTCCAAAGCAACCTCTAGACACTTCTCAATTACCTGAAAGCATTAGACAGGGTGTGTGTAATATGTTTATATTCTGGGAAATATGTATCTTCTGGGCAATACTCTAGACTAGAGCAAACAAGATATGGCAGCGTTCCAGCTTTCAATCACGACTGACTGAATGATGACAGTGCTTCTCTGACTGAGTGGAAGGTTAGCCCTCTTTATGTCAACACACTATATGTATCTTCCATGAAGAGCCAGTGACAACATTTTGTAAATAAGCAACATTTAATTAATCATCAACACATTAAGACAAAAAGGTATGAACTGTCTGAAATATATAGTTGTACAAATCACTACTATCGAGGTTAATATATCTAAATGTACTAAAGTTTTGAACTCCCATTTTTCTAAATCCATCTAAAGTGGTAACCATGGCATCTACCGGTTTTTAAAAAAGGCACTTTACATGGCCTGAGCAACAAGGCAGTCCTAACAGAATGGACCCAATGTTTTCTAGATTAGACACTGTTCTAGAAGGCAAACAATGGTTCTTAACCACTGGGGGGCAAATCCTAACTACTACTTTAGTCAAATTTTAACTTAGTCATACATGCATGGATGTGATGTCATCAGGAGACAAAGAGAAAATTGGATCCATTTGACCAATGTTGCTTGTAAAAGTTCATGTTGGGGTCAAAAATGAAAAGGTAAGTGGTGAGGTCACTGGACCTGTTTCTTCAGCCAGGTCCTCATGTGCTCCACCTGTGCTGCCACGCTACTCTTGGCCGTGCCACCGGGGGCACTGTACTGCTCCACACTGCTACTGTAGTCCCACACTGCAGACACATCACTAGAAAACAGAGGGCTGGAAAGAGGAGCAAGGGGAGGATGAAGTGGAAAAGATAAGGAGTGGGGGGGGGGGGAAAAGTGTGTTACTATGAAGTAGTGTGTGCATGCGTGCTTGCGCTTACCTGGCAGTCCGCAGATCCTCCACAGTGAGTTGGTTCAGGGGAACGCTCTTGGATTCAGCCAGAAACACAGCTTTACCTGAGATACCATGAGCATCTCTGAACGGCACCTGGCGAGAGAGAGTAAGATAATTTAATACCACAATTGTGACACAGAAACAGTTCAACTTCAAACCATACCATCATTGTGATGAACACACAAACACACATATCCCTGGTTTGAGTGGATACTTCGTACTCACCCCCTTTCTGACGAGGTAGTAGGCCAGGTCAGTAGCCAGCATGTCAGGACTGAGGGCAGCTTCCATCACACTGGGATTGATCTGATACAGGAAACAGGAAATGGGTCAGAGAAATTGGTTGTGAAATGACTTAGAGGGAAGGATGTTGTAGGGCACTAAGGTGTAAGGGTTTAGGATGTAGTAAGTAGGGCACAATGGTCTAAAGGTGTACAGTATTGTGCACTAGGGTGTAGCATCTAAGGTGAATGGGGTCAGGTGTAGCATCTCTCACCTTTAGAGTGGACACGACACCTGTGGTGACCTGCAGCACAGCGTGTACTGTGTCAAAGCAGTCAAACATGGCCTCCTTATCCTCCTAGAGAGTCAGAGAGCGAGATAATTATCACACCACAAACACACAGACACAGACACAGACACAGACACAGACACAGACACAGACACAGACGTGTGACTGTACCTGCAGATCTTTGTTGTAGGTGCTTGGCAGGCCCTTCAGGGTCATCAGAAAGCCTGCACACTGACACAGAGGACAGGGCACAGGTTTACACTAGTGATGCACCAATATGACATTTTTGTCTGATACTGATATCTGATATTTTCCTTGCCAAAAAAAACAATACCAATAACCAATATTCAAAATCTGTGGCCTTTTAACTATACTAGAATGCTTAACACACACAGGGACGCAGCGGTCTAAGGCACTGCATCTCAGTGCACGAGGCATCACTAGAGTCCCTGGCACGATTCCAGGCTGTATCACATCCGGTCATGATTGGGAGTCCCATAGTGCAGCGCACAATTGGCCCAGTGTCGTCTGGGTTTGGCCGGGGTAGGCCGTCATTGTAAATAAGAATTTGTTCTTAACTGACTTGCCTAGTTAAATAAAAGGTTACACACACTGACCGAAAAGTTATTTTGTTGGCATTTACTTATGTCCTCATTACCAGTAACCAGGATTTCTATAGAACGCTGTTTGGGTCTTTGCATGTCAAAAAACATAGACAATAGATACTGATACAAATAACACTATTTGACCAATCAGGACTTGAATATGACTGCACGCCACATAATAATTTAACGCATTCACACGTTTTTTTTAACGTAATTACAAATTGATTACACCATCACTCGTATTTCATGTCACAACGATTCATCGATTCATATGCTACAATGCTGGTAAAGTTGTCTCGAGCACCTATAGTGCTGGTCATTAAAAAAATAAGCTTGCTAGCTCATGGATGCAAACCAAAAACATAGCAAAGTCTGTTTCAGTAGCTATAGTTTGCTAGCTAATTTATTTCGCTCTCTCTTTTTCTCTCTCTCTCTGAGGACATTAGCCCTAGGACCATGCCTCAGGACTACCTGGCATGATGACTCCTTGCTGTCCCCAGTCCACCTGGACGTGCTGCTGCTCCAGTTTCAACTGTTCTGCCTGCGGCTATGGAACCCTGACTTGTTCACCGGATGTGCTACCTGTCCCAGACCTGCTGTTTTCAACTCTCTAGAGACAGCAGGAGCGGTAGAGATACTCTTAATGATCGGCTGTGGAAAGCCAACTGACATTTACTCCTAAGGTACTCTACATCTTGGCCATGTTCTGTTATAATCTCCACCCGGCACAGCCAGAAGAGGACTGGCCACCCCTCATAGCCTGGTTCCTCTCTAGGTTCCTTCCTAGGTTTTGGCCTTTCTAGGGAGTTTTTCCTAGCCACCGTGATTCTACACCTGCATTGCTTGCTGTTTGGGGTTTTAGGCTGGGTTTCTGTACAGCACTTTGAGATATCAGCTGATGTAAGAGGGGCTATATAAATACATTTGATGATCATGCTAAATTAGTTGTTTTTTTTATCTACAAAAGACAATTTGTTAATTTGACAAATCTGTTGAAATCTCACTGGATGTATTATACTTTAGAATTGCATTGGGGGCATACTTATTTCACTGGATTGTGGATCAATGACATGGGGTATCAGCCTACTCTGACTGATACCTGACTAACCCGGTCAGGTCGAGCCTCACTAGCCAGATGAAGCTAGCTGGCTGCTTATAACGTTAGCTTTGGGCAACAGGGTTAAGTAGCTGTAGCTGGCTAGCTACTTATTTTAATGAAATTATGTTCAATTTCAATAGGCGAACAACAATACTTACTCCAAGGATTCCTAAAAATAATGAAAATGACTGCAGTTCCTACTGGTCATTGTTTTCAGGCTGGTTGTAATTGGTACTAGCTAGTTACCAAGCTAAAGCTAGCTAGCTATCCCAGAAGTTGCAGTCGAACAAATAATGCTTTATTACCAAAGCGGTATTGTAAACACATCTTTTGTGGACGATGTTTGCAGGATTTTTTGTACAGCTTTGACAGTGCTACTGATAGTAGTGGTGGTGCTTGGCTTGCACGTGGAAATTCAGAACACACACCATTCTATAATAGAACTGTGTTATTTGACGTTTCAAATACTGTTATTGTCAAATAGTGTTATCATTTTTGACACTCAAAGACTCAAAAGGCATTCCATAGTATGTCGTGAAGCTAATAGCAGTAACGCTATTACTGTGCAACTCTGGTAGGGCAACATATGAACAATAGCGCACTTGGTAACGTTAGTGTGTACCGGTGCTCGACCAGTCGCGAAAGCCAACATCACCCACGACAAAGAACGGCTGATTGTCAAGGGCAATGAATGCCATTATCTTGGCGTCAATGGATTTCGCCTTTGAGTTGTCTCGTTGAAATCTTACTCTTTCAAATGACTGCTCGATCCACACAGCAGACATTGTGGGCTAAGGTTAGGAATGCTGTGTTGCAGGTGCAGCACAAAATTTTACGTGGCGTCAGTACGTTATATAGGTATGCACGTCAGCTTTGACATCGGTTTTTCACATTGGAGTAAACTAGACAGACATCGGGCCGATACCGATGTTGTCATTTTTAGCTAATATCGTCTGATTCAGATATGTTCACCGATATAGCGGGCATCCCTAGTTTACACACACTGATAATACTATTAATATAATAAAGGATGCTTGATTATTATAACATAACTAATGGTGTTTTAATGCGTTGGGGTCTTACTCTGCCAAAGACACGGCCAGCTTTACTCCTGATCAACTCCAGACTGTCAGCATTCTTCTTCTGAGGCATCAGACTGCTGCCTGTGCTACACACACACACACACACACACACACACACACACACACACACACACACACACACACACACACACACACACACACACACACACACACACACACACACACACACACACACACACACACACACACACACACACACACACACACACACACACACACACACACACACACACACACACACACAGAGAGAGAAAGATTGTTAGAATATAACAAAGGAAAAAAGGGGAACATATTGTTTTGAGTTCAGTCATCACACACACACACCTGTATGCGTCAGAGAGTGTGAGGAAGGAGAACTCCTTAGTGCTGTAGAGCATCAGGTCCTCTGCCATCTTACTGAGGTGCGTCAGACACAGAGATGCCCAGAACAAGAACTCAGCTGAGAGAGGGAGGGGAGGGTGGAGCCAGCGAGCGAGACAAAGCATGAGCAGGGCAATGCAGTGAGTCGGTTAATGCCAATATTTCTCAACTTCACATCTACATGTCTTCTCAGAATAGTAATAAAGCCAATGTGGTTACCATACCAATAAAGTCCCTCTGGCCTGTGGCGTCCATGCTGTTAATGCTGATGTCATCAAAGGCCAGCTCTACAGGGGCAAAGACAGAAGACACAATCAATCTAAAACACCGGCTGCGGTCCAAACACTTACGACACACCCTTGTCCACTTACCCTCGCCTTATGCCCTTGGGGGGTCCCCATCTTGGAAGGTGGTCCAAATGATCAGCCAAGCAAGGGAAGTTTGCAACGTAAGCACCTCAGCCCTCGTGTTTAGTCGGCTTTGCGAGTGTACAATTAGGTTCACTCCCCATAATTCAATTCGCAACGATTGTACAGCTGCTAAGAAAAGTCCGCGAAAACTTAAAAACAACATCAATGGAGAAGTCAACAAACAAGTTTAAGTAAAAACAAATGCAAGTAAGTTAAATGTTGCTACTATGTAAAAAGTGTGTTTTTGTTTCTCTTTTCGAAATAGTAGAAATAAAATGGTTTTCCTTCTTCAGAAGTTCCAGCTAGGCAGGCTAACGTTAGATAGTTAATTTGCTAGCTATCATACAATAGGCGTATAACCAGTTATGCATTAGGGGGCACTATTAAAAATGTTGGATGAAAAACGTTCCCGTTTTAAACAAGATATTTTGTCATGAAAGGATGCTCGACTATGCATATAATTGACAGCTTTGGAAAGAAAACTCTGACGTTTCCAAAACTGCAAAGATATTGTCTGTGAGTGCCACAGAACTGATGTTACAGGCGAAACCCAAATAAAAATCCAACCAGGAAGTGCCACATTTTTTAAACCTGCCTCATGCCAATGACTCCTTATATGGTTGTGAATGAGCTACGAATGAGCTTACGTTTTCCACGTATTCCCCAAGGTGTCTACAGCATTGTGATGTCTTTTTAGGCATTTCCATTGAAGAATGGCTGTAAGGGACCATATATAGCATGTGGTCACATGGTGTCTCCCGCAGAAAATCTCGCGTAAAATACTACTGAGGTAGCCATTTTTCCAATCGCTTCTTATGAGAAACCAATTGCCTCGACGGATATACATGTTAAAAACACCTTGAGGATGGATCCTAAACAACGTTTGCCGTGTTCCTGTCGATATTATGGAGCAAATTTTGAAAAGTTTGGCGTTATAGTTGTAGCATTTTACGGTCGATCTCTCAGTCAAGCATGATTAAGAAACGGGACCCATTTCGCCTATAAAAATAATATTTCTGGAAAAAAATGAAAATTTGCTACCTAACTGGGAGTCTCCTGAGTGAAAGCATCCGAAGTTCTTCAAAGGTAAATTTATTTTGGTTGCTTTTCTTATTTTCGTGAAAATGTTGCCTGCTGCCAGCAGAGCTAGCATAGCATTATGCCATGATAAACTTACACAAATGCTTGTCTAGCGTTGGCTGTAACGCAAATTTTGAAAATCTGAGATGACAGTGTTGTTAACAAAAGGCTAAGCTTGTGTTTGAATATATTTATTTCATTTCATTCGCGATTTTCATGAATAGGAAAAGTTTCTAGCGGGTATTTATGTCCGCTGCGTTATGCTAATGCATTTGAGGCTATGATTACGCTCCCGGATACGGGTTTGCTCGTCGCAAGAGGTTAATAATGATATATTTAATATACGTAGACATGCACTCAATTGACTGTAGCGCATATAAAGCACCCACAAGTTACCGGTGGCTGAAAACACAATCATCGCGGGATGAACAAATGATGAATTTCCGGCCAAGGGTGGTCCATTTAAAAATCATTCCTTCCTCCCTCGCCCTGCAAGTGTATACTAGTAAGACGTCATGATACGTCATCAGAAGTGTCCACTTAATTTGAGGGCTGAGGGAATAGGGTGTGTCTTAAGTGTTTGGACCGCAGCCACAGACTTGGTACATGTGTATAATTAATTGACATTTTGTCTTATAAGCTCGTGTTATAACCATTCATAAGAGTTCACGGCTCCTTATGCATGTTTATAGGTTATTTATGTTTAAAGGAGCTGATTATCTATGCAGGTTGACTCTCACCTTGACGTAGCATTTCCCTGTCGATGTTGAATGGAGTTCCAGCTATTGCTCCACTGGGTAACAAGAGTAGACAAGGTATAACTAACTCACAGATGACATAACCGTGTGGGTGTGTGTGCGTGCACACTTGTGTGCGTGTACCTTCCCAGGGGGAGCACGTTGACTCGTCTATTGATCTCCTGAAGCTGTTCCACGTCTCTGCTCAGGGCCACCGCATGACTGGGGAACAATCATAGAAATATGTTTAGACTAACAACATCCCCGACCACCTCGATTCTGCCTTTTATTTGCAACATTTGAAAGTATGTTTCTTACATTGGATAAAAGTAGAAACCCCGAGCTAGAAAATGGTATATCACATACTGCAGGAACAATGGGGAAGTAATTCTGCTTTGAAAGTTGACAAACTTGTAACTCCACTTTTGAGAAAATGGCCCTTGAATTATTTGGCACACCTACTGGAGAGCTCTCCTTTGTCTACACCTATTAACCATTGTTCACACCCTTCTAAGCCTTAGACTAAATCTTTAACAATTCACATGTGAGGCCATGTGCTAAACAAGGTGAGTAACGTAGTAAACAACCCAAGATTAAGACTAAAAGTAGTAACCTACAATGAGGAAAAACTCCAGGTAAAAATACATTTGATCTAGTCCTTGGCAGATGTCCTAATCTGAATTTGGTGCAGGTCATGTTGTTCTTCACATTACCACCTCTGGTAAACAAACAATATATAAAATAAAATCAAAGTTCATTTGTCACATACACAGGATACAGAAGGTGTAAAAGGTACAGTGAAATAGTTACTTGCATAGTAACAATATAAAAAATAAGATGAAATGTTAAAACATCCTGAGCAATCTACACACAATACTTCATAATGACAAATTTAAAAAACGATTTCAGAAATCTTTGCAAATGTAAAATAGAAATACCTTATTAACATAAGTATTCAGACTCGAAATTGAGCTCAGGTGTATCCTGTTTCCATTGATCATCCTTGAGATGTTTCTACAACTTGATGGGAGTGCACATGTGGTAAAGTCAATTGATTGGACATGATTTGGAAAGTCACACACACACCTGTCTATATAAGGGTCCCACAGCTGACAGTGCATGTCAGAGCAAAAACAGAGCCATGAGGTCGAAGGAATTGTGTTGAGGCACAGATCTGGGGAAGGGTACCAAAACAATTAGGATGCATTGAAAGTCCCAGAACACAGCAGCCAACATCATTCTTAAATGGAAGACGTTTGGAACCACCAAAACTCTTCCTAAAGCTGGCCGCCCGACCAAACTGAGCAATTGGGGGAGAAGGGCCTTGGTCAGGGAGGTGAACAAGAACCTGATGGTCCCCGACAGAGCTCCAGAGTTCCTCTGTGGAAATGGGAGAAACTTCCAGAAGGACTACCATCTCTGCAGCACTCCACCAAATCAGGTCTTTTTGGTAGAGTGACCAGACAGAAGCCACTCCTCAGTAAAAAGGCACATGACAGCCCGCTTGGAGTTTGAAAAAATATTCTCTGGTCTGATGAAACCAAAATTGAACCCTTTGGCCTGAACGCCAAGCATCACGTCTGGAGGAAACCTAGCACCATCCCTACGGTGAAGCATGGTGGTGGCAGAATCATGCTGTGTGGATGTTTTTCAGCAGCAGGGACTGGGAGACTAGTCAGAATCCAGGCAAAGATGAACAGAGCAAAGTACAGAGATCTCAGACTAGAGTGAAGGTTCACCTTCCAACAGGTCATGGAGACTCATATCTCCCTCACTAGCTTTAAGCACCAGCTGTCAGAGCAGCTCACAGATCACTGTACCTGTACATAGCCAATCTGTAAATAGCCCATACAACTACCTCATCACCATATGATTTATTTTGCTCCTTTGCACCCCAGTATCGCTACTTGCCCACTCATCTTCTGCACATCTATCAACCCAATGTTTAATTTGCCATACTGTAATCATTTCCCCACCATTGCCTATTTATTGCCTCACCCCCCTTATCCTACCTCATTTGCACATACTGTATATAGACTCTCTCTATTGTATTACTGACTGTATGCTTGTTTATTCCAGGTGTAACTCAGTGTTGTTGTAATGAACTTCGTCTGTCGTTTGAAGAGAGTCAGACCGAAATGCAGCGTGTAGGTTACTCATGACTTTTAATGAAGAATAATGCGGTACATGAGATAACTGAAAATACGAAAACTGAAAATACGAAAACAACAAACGAGTGAAACAAATACAGCCTATCTGGTGACTAACACTAAGACAGGTACAATCGCCCACGAAATACAACGCGCACTCAAGCTACCTAAATACGGTTCCCAATCCGAGACAACTAGAATCAGCTGACTCCAATTAGGAATCGCCTCAGGCAGCCAAGCCTAACTAGACACACCCCTACTAATACACACTCCCAATTAATACACACCCCAATACGAAATACAACATATAAACCCATGTCACACCCTGGCCTACCCAAACATATAACAAAACCACAAGATACAATGACCAAGGCGTGACAGAACCCCCCCCCCCCTAAGGTGCGGACTCCGGGACGCACCTCAAGAGCATAGGGAGGGTCCGGGTGGGCGTCTGTCCATGGTGGCGGTTCTGGCTCGGGACGTGGACCCCACTCCATAAATGTCCTAGTTCCTCCCCTTCGCGTCCTAGGATAATCCACCTTCTCCGCCGACCATGGCCTAATAGTCCTCACCCTGATCCCCACATAACTGAGGGGCAGCTCGGGACAGAGGGGCAGCTCGGGACAGAGGGGCAGCTCGGGACAGAGGGGCAGCTCGGGACAGAGGGGCAGCTCGGGACAGCAGGGGCAGCTCGGGACAGCAGGGGCAGCTCGGGACAGAGGGGCAGCCCGGGACAGAGGGGCAGCCCGGGACAGAGGGGCAGCCCGGGACAGAGGGGCAGCCCGGGACAGAGGGGCAGCCCGGGACAGAGGGGCAGCCCGGGACCGAAGCAGCCCAGTACTGAGGGGAAGTCCGGTACTGAGAGGGAGCCCAGTACAGAGAGGAAGCCTAGTACTGAAAGGAAGCTCAGTAAATCCTGGCTGGCTGGTGGACCTGGATGATTCAGGTTGTCTGGCCGATCTAGAAGATCTTGGCAGACTGGCACTTCTGGCGGATCCTGGCAGACTGGCACTTCTGGCGGATCCTGGCAGACTGGTGACGCTGGGCCGACTGGCGGCACTGGGCAGACAGGAGACTCCGGCAGTGCAGGAGAGGAGAAAGGCTCTGACTGAGCTGAACAGGCGGGAGACTCCAACAGTGCAGGAGAGGAGAAAAGCTCTGGCTGCGCTGAACAGGCGAGGCGCACTGGACGCGCTGGGCCGACTGGTAGCACTGGTGCGCCTCATTACAGAATCGCCCACCACGATTCACAGACCGAGCAGCGTGTGAACTGGCAGGAGCTAAAGGAGGACGATATGGACGGCAGAAGCAGGGATTATACGACGTGGGAAGAAATCGACAGGTGGGCGGCCGACCCAGAGCGAGTGCAAGAGCCCGCCTGGGATTCCCTACAGCAATGCGAAGAGGGCTATACACGGATGGAATCGAAAAGGAAAGCACGGCTATACAGAGCGAAAACCGTAGGTAACGGGGGAAAGCGCAGAGAGAGAGTGAGTCAGACCTGAGCCTACTCTCCCTGTTAATTGTGAGGAGCAGCAATATGAGGACTTCTGGTCTTGGGAGATGATATTAGACGGAAAAGGACCCTGGGTGCAGCCGGGAGAATATCGCCGTCCCAAGGAGGAAATAGAAGTAGCTAAAGCGGAGAGGCGGGAGTATGAGGAGGCACGCGGTTGGAAACCGGAAAGTCACCCCAAAAAATTTATTGGGGGAGGCTAAAAGGGAGAATAGTTATGCCAGGTAGGAAACCTGCGCATACTCCCTGTGCTCACCGTTGGGCTAGAGAGACCGGGCAGGCACCATGTTATGCTATGGAGCGCACGGTGTTTCCAGTGCGGGTGCAGAGCCAGCTGCGACTCATACCAGCCCTTCCTATTGGCCGGGCTAGAGTGGGCATCGAGCCAGGTAAGCTTGGGCAGGCTCGGTGCTCAAGAGCTCCAGTGCGCCTACACGGTCCGGTCTATCCAGAGCCACCTCTACACACCAGTCCTCCGGTAGCAGCTCCCCGCACCAGGCTTCCTGTGCGTGTCCTCGCGCCAGTACCACCAGTTCCAGCACCACGCACCAGGCCTCCAGTGCGCATCGCCTGTTCAGCACAGCCAGTGCTTTTCTCCCCTCCTGTGCTATCGGAGTCTCCAGCCTGTTTAGCGCAGCCAGAGCCTTTCTCCTCTCCTGCGCTGCCGGAGTCTCCTGTCTGTCCAGCGCCACCAGTGCTACCAGTCGGCCCAGCGCGTCCAGTGCGCCTCGCCTGTTCAGCGCAGCCAGAGCCTTTCTCCTCTCCTGCGCTGCCAGAGTCTCCAATTAATACAAACCCCAATACGAAATACAACATATAAACCCATGTCACACCCTGGCCTACCCAAACATATAACAAAACCACAAGATACAATGACCAAGGCGTGACAGTTGTTTGTGTCGCACTGCTTTGCTTTATCTTGGCCAGGTCGCAGTTGTAAATGTGAACTTGTTCAACTAGCCTACCTGGTTTAATAAAAGGTGAAATAAAATGTAAAATTAAAAACATCAACGCTAAGCACACAGACAAGACAATGCAGGAGTGGCTTCGGGACAGACAAGTCTCCGAATGTCCTTGAGTGAACCAGCCAGAGCCCGGACTTAAACCTGATCGAACATATCTGGAGAGACCTGAAAATAGCTGTGCAGCAATGCTCCCCATCCAACCTGAGAGCTTGAGTGGATTTGCAGAGAGGAATGGGAGAAACTCCCCAAATACAGGTGAGCCAAGCTTGTAGCGTCATACCCAATAAGACTCGAGGCTGTAATTGCTGGCAAAGGTGCTTCAACAAAGTACTGAGTAAAGGGTCTGAATACTTATGTAAATGTAATATTTAATTTGATTATTTTTAATAAATTAGCAAAAAATTATAAAAAACAGTTTTCACTTTGTCATTATGGGGTATAGTGTGTAGATTGATGAGGGGGGAAAATATTTAATTAATTTTAGAATAAGGCTATAACGTAACAAAATGTGGAAAAAGTCCAAGGGCTCTGAATACTTTCCGAAGGCACTGTATGCTCTGTAGACTGAAACAACATTCACTTTATATTCCATCAATATTTGATTCCTCAATCCTGTTTTTAACTGTGACTCAGCAAAAAGCAGAGGATCTAGAAATCATTTAGGAACATTGCAAAGATATGCAGTGGGCCTTAACAGAAGGAGAGGCTATAGTACCTCAGAATCCAGTGGCTCCATCTGATTGGCTGAGCTCTCTGCATGTGGGTGTACCCAGGAAACAGGACGTCAATCTCTCTGCAGATCAAAAGACAATAGGTAAACATGATATTGTGTGTGTGTGTGCGTGCATACATGGAACTGCCAACTGTGTCTTAATAGGGCGTTGGGCCACCACAAACCAGCAGAACAGCTTCAATGAGCCTTGGCATAGATTCTACATGTGTCTCTATTTGTTGGATTTGACACCATTCTTCCACTAGTAATTCCAATATTTGGTGTATTGTTGATGGTTGTGGAAAACGCTGTTTCAGGCCTCACTCCAGAATCTCCCATAAGTGTTCAATTGGGTTGAGATCTGGTGACTGAAGCAACCATGGCATATCCTGAAAGATCAGCGTGAACAGTTTGCCACTGAAGCTCCTGCCAAACATACCCCAACAATCACCCCTCTTTCAAAATCACTAACATCACTTTTTAGCCACGGTAGCCAAAATAACAGGCAACTGGGTTTGCCTAGCATTTTTATACATGGCCCTAAATGTTAATAGTGTTGGTTGACGGTAATGTGTGTGACAAGTCAGTCAAAATAGCATCCATATTGCTCTAGCCGGCACCTTTGTGGAGATTCAGAATCTAACCCAGCAAACTAGTTTAGTCCTCAGAGGGACAGGTTTACACCCTATCCTTTTTTCCCCCATGGTCCTTCGAGACGGTTTAGCAACCAACGTTTTTTCATGTTCCTGCAAAACACCGGATTCTGACTTGGCTACAGTGAAGATGTTCCAGTACCCAGATGAAGAACAGTTTCCGAACCCCTGGATGCAGATGAGTTAGTTTGCATTCCCATATGCCAAAAGGGGCTGCTGTCACCACCCACACACACACAAAGCTGTCGCTTCCCAGAGGAAGAAGAGCTGTGAGGCCTTACACACCTCTCTCATGGTACAATCAACCACCCATATTCCAGGGATCCTCAGTAGTCATGGAGTGACCGGACCCTTTCCAGTTTGTTGGGATGCAGAGGGACTACGAGGAGCTGCTTTATGAGAGGGAAGAATTCAGGAGGGCGTACTCTAGCCATTCCACCGACGATACTCCCCCGACTTGGCCCGGCTACTCCTGAGACACACTACTCCAAGCCCTCCAGTCCTAAGAGTTTACCACCTCCACAGGACCGTTGGGACTTCCACTACATCCAACGGTGGCCAAGCTGCTCTCCTGACTGACATCCCACTAGAGCCCTGGGTCCCCTTCTGCTTCCCAGAGATGCCTAGCTCCCCAGCAGACCGACAACTCTAGAGTGCACAGTCCATCACACCAAAGCCCCCTCAGCCTGAGCCTCGACTTGCCATAGTTAAGGAAACTTCCGCTCGAGTCGTGGAGCTACAACTGCTGCCAAGGGGTCTGTTCTGGCTGCCTTTGCAGAGTCATCCCCTACTCCCTGTGAGGAGCCTCTGCAATTTGAGGCACATGCACGGGTGCCCGAGGTTAGACTATCTGCTACCCTGGAACCTTGCGCCATAAAGACTCCTACCACTCTCCTTCAGGAGCCCGCCCTGCACCTGGCACGGAACCAAAGCCAGCAGTGGATGATTCAACTGCTCCGAGGATGAAGCCAAGGCATGCAGCTCTTGCAAGTGCAAGAGTTCCCCTCCTTTCCGGTAGGACCAGAGTTCCCCTCCTTCCTTGTAGGGTCAGGTTTAGAGCTCCCTGCCTCCCCTGTAGGGTTGACGTTTCCTGCCTCCCTGGTAGGTCCAGTCTATCCTGCCCCGTTGGTAGGCTCTCCGTTTCCGGCCATACCAGGCCCTCAGTCGCTGGCTCTAGTTGCAGGCTCCCAGTGTTCTGGTTAGGCCCGTGGACTGCTGCCTTAGTACAAGGGCCCCAGTCCTCTGCTGGTCTATTTCCACAGTCCCTTGCATTAGTAGCCTCTAATTAGCTGCTCTGCCAGGCCCAAGGTATTCTACCCTGCTAGGCCCCACATTTGCTTCACCACCAGGTCTGCAGTCTCCTGCGCTGCACGGATCACGGCCCCACACCTTAGTGGGTATGCAGTATCCTAGCCTGCCAGGCTTACAGCCCCCTGCCCTGCCAGGCTCTAAGTTAGGTGCACTGTTTGTAGGTCTGCAGTCTCTTGCCCTGCTCAGAACACAGCCCAATGCCTTAGTTGGTAGGCAGTTTCCTAGCCTGTAAGGTTTAGGCCCAAAATCAGTTTCCCTTGCAGGTCCAGAGTCGTTCTCCCTTTCAGGCTCAGAGTCAATTTCCCTGTCATGCCCACAGTTAACAGCACCTCTAGTTTCACTGTTTCCAGGCCTAGTCGGCCCTCAGTCCACTGCTCCGCCAGGCTTTAGGTTCTGTGCCTTACTAGGTCCGCAACCTCAGTTAGTCCGTAGCCCCCAGGCTCAGACAGCAAGCAGTCACCCTCCCTAGTGCTACACGCCAACCCTCCTGCAATCATACCTGAACATGGGTCTCCTGTCTCACCAGGCTCGGAGTTAGCTGTTCCTCTAGGTCTGCAGTCCCTGCCCCTAGCCAGTTCGTAGACCCTGCTCAGCTTGGTTCACAGTCTTCAGCCTCAGTAGTAAGCTTAATAAGTCTCCTGCCCTGCTAGGCCCTCAGCCCCCTGACATGGGGGACCCACCGTTCCCTCCAGTTCTGGGAGGCCACCTGTCTCCTGCACTGAAATACCCTCCAGCCCTGAGGAAACCACCGGACATGGTCTCTGGGGCCCAGCTAGCCCCTTCCGTCAGATCCCTGAAGAGCCTTGCCCAGGGGTCCCCATCTGCTCCATCATGAGAGCCATTGCCTCCAGCAGCGGTGCAAGATTCACCAACCCGAGCAGCAGCCAGTGAGCTGCCAAAGACAGTTGTGGACGACATGCCACAGTTCCTTCAACTGTGGTCAGCCTCCGGCACCATACTCAGCTCCCAAGGATGGGCCCCAGCGACCTGGCACCAGCTGAGCTAGAGGACCCTCCGCCACCCCGGAGGCATTCCACACTGTCTCCGCACCCCCTAAGCCCTGCCTCACAGGACTAGGCACGCTAGCACTAAGCTCCCCCTTGAGACCTGTGGACTCCATTAGAGACTGTGCTTTGTCCTAACAGGCAGGGCTTAGGAAGTGCACAGAGTTGCAGAGATAGTCCTTGGTCACCCAATGGAACGCCACAGGGCCTTTTTGTGGATGTTAATATTTTCATTCTAAATATTGGGGCAGCTATACAAAAAGGCCAACCTGCTCCCCTCCTCTCTACCCAACTTTCCTCACAGTGCAGTTGGGGTGAATCTCACCATCTCAGCTATCCATCACAGCCCTTTGTCTTCATTCAGTCAATCAGCTTGCCCAAATTCACATCTGGACCCCTCCCACCCCAGGTCTGAGTATTTTTAGTCATCGAAAGAAGAAAGTCGCCATACAAAATGTGCGTTAAGTTGACTGTGTTTACTAGCAAGAGGTGCGTGTATCTAAGAAAAAACACAAGTTGATTCCTAAATAACTGAAGAGTGTGCGTTAATACTGTGTGATAGTGATGAAGATAAAAGTTCTGTACTAAGAAGCATCAGTACTGTTCTTGCACAGACAGCCTGTAAGCAAGTCAGAATCTCCATGAATCAGCATTAAGTACATAGCGAGTGAGGGCTCAGAAGACAACCGCTTAGACAAGACCCAGCTAGCCGTTTTTTCACTAAGCATGATGGGATGTTAATTCCACACCTGTGTGGAAGCACCTGCTTTCAATATACTGTGTATCCCTCATTTACTGAAGTGTTTCCTTTATTTGGTCAGTTACCTGTACATAAAACTTACACTGCTGCTCTCTCCACCATGGTTGTGATGAGTTGGAGAGCGTTTCCCTTGAGAATGGAAATAGCATCCCTCAGCCACAACCTCATGTCTGTTACCACCTGATCAACCAATAGAAACACAGAATCATGTCAGAGACCCAATCATCCACCAATAAAACACAGCAGGATAGAACAATCTCAAAACTCCATTAGTTACTTCTCTTTCAAAAAACAGGCAAAGAACGTGTATTCAGCAGATCACCACACCTACCTGGTCATTTCTGCTCCTACCAGTGTGTAACTTCCCAGCTGGCTCACCTATCAGCTCCTGATAAAACACACACAGAAATAAATATAATACAAATATATGCAGTGCATTCAAAAAGTATTCAGACCCCTTCCTTTTTCCACATATTCCCTCAATCTACACATAATACCCTATAATGACAAAGCGAAAACAGCTTTTTAGAAATGTCTGCAAATGTATTCAAAATAAAACACAAAAACCTTACAGTATTCAGACCCTTTGCTATGAGACTCAATTTTGCTCTGGTGCATCCTGTTTCCATTGATCATCCTTGAGATGTTTCATCAACTTGGAGTCTAGCCGTGGTAAATTAAATTGATTGGGCATGATTTGGAAAGGCAAACCTGTCTGTATAAGGTCCCACAGTTGACAGTGCATGTCATAACAAAACCCGAAGCCATGAGGTCGAACGAATTGTCCGTAGAGCTCCGAGACAGGATTGTGTTGAGGCACAGAACTGGGGAAAGGTACCAACAAATTTGGACACATTGAAGGTCCCCAAGAACACAGTGGCCTCCATCATTCTTAAATGGAAGAAGTTTGGAAACACCAAAACTGAACATCGGCCTGAATGCCAAGCGTCGCGTCTGGAGGAAACCAGGCACCACGGTGAAGCATGGGGGTAGCATCATTCTGTAGGGATGTTTTTCAGCAGCAGGGACTGGGAAACTAGTCAGAATCGAGGCAAAGATGAACAGAGCAAAGTACAGAGATCCTTGATGAAAACCTGCTCCAGAGCGCTCAGGACCCCAGACTGGGGAAAAGGTTCACCTTCCAACAGGACATCAACACAGCGAAGGCAATGCACGAGTGGCTTCGGGACAAATCTCTGAATGTCCTTAAGTGGCCTAGCCAGAGCCTGGGCTTGAACCTGATCTAACATCTCTGGAGAGACCTGAAAATAGCTGTGCAGATACGCTCCGCCATCCAACCTGACAGAGCTTGAGAGGATCTGCAGAGAGGAATGGGAGAAACTCCCCAAATACAGGTGTGCCAAACTTGTAGCGTCAATACCCAAGAAGACTCAAGGCTGTAAATCACTGCCAAAGGTGCTTCAAGAAAGTACTAAGTAAAGGGTCTAAATACTCATGTAAATGTGATATTTCAGGGGGGGTTTTATGCATTTGCAAACATTTCTAAAAAACAGTTTTTGCTTTGTCATTATGGGTTATTGTGTGTGAATTGATGAAGGAAAACAACTATTGAATCAATTTTAGAATAAGGCTGTAATGTAACAAAATGTGGAAAAAGTCAAGGGGTCTGAAAACTTTCCGAATGCACAGTAATTCTGACAATCAGGAGTCCGGAATTGAATATTGTTACAATCTTCAGCCAGCACTCTGAATTGACGATTCAAGGTTAGCCCCACCCACACTTCACCTTTAGTCTGCGCTCATTGGCTGTGTGGATGTCCTCATCTCCAGGCTTGACCTCAAAAACACCTTTGGCCCATTCATCATGGATCTGAAACACACATGCACGGTCATCCGTAAGTGAAGTTTGGTTCATCTTCATATTCATCTTCATATTGTTTGGGGATAGAATCTGTTCAAGAGCCCAGATTCTATCCCCAAACAATATGACTGATAAACAGCTAAGCAAAATAGCTATACGGACTATCTGAGTTAACCTTGTATCTTTATTGACCTTTTATTTTAACCTTTGCGCTATGAACACTCACAGGGCCCTACAAACTCACACACACTGTCACTCACACTTTTTTTTACTTAATCTTTATTTAACTAGGCAAGTCAGTTAATAACAAATTCGTATTTACAATGACGGCCTAGGAACAGTGGGTTAACTGCCTTGTTCAGGGGAAGAACGGCAGATTTTTACCTTGTCAGCTCAGGGATTCAATCTAACAACCTTTCGGTTACTAGTCCAATGCTCTAACCACTAGGCTACCTGCCACCCCAATATGCACATACATTTTTACTGACTCTACACACACGCACACCCACTCACAAGCTGCTGCTACTCTGTCTTATATCTTGTATAGGATATATAGCCATGTCAACTTACCCCTATACATACCTACCCACATCACTCCAGTATCCCTGCACATGTAAATATGGTATTGGAACTTACTTTTTAATTATTTCCTTTATAAGTAAGTATGCTTACTTCAAACATCAGAGTGAGGCAAGTGGTACTTACTTTATTTACTATTCTATTGTTTTTTTTTCTATTAATACATTGTTATTGATTATTGTATTGTTGGTTTTCAAGTTTGCAAGAAAGGCATTTCACTGTACTTGTGCATGTGACATTAAAACTTGCCGTGCACATGTGAATGCAGAGAGGAATTCTGCACTAAGGCAGATTTTCAGCCGTCACCTATTAACTACAAAAAAGCAACATGGTGGGCTATGACACATTCACACTTTTTGTTGCGTTTGATAGTGTGATCAAAATTCAACGGTCCCCATAACTAAAAAAAAATAAGGCCATTCAAATGTAAAACGCAGTGGGTTAATGTGTGGATACATTTGAAACTTTAGGGGATATTGTTGATTTGATGTGGCCAGTACAATCTAGTAGTCTTCCACATTGTCTACCTTCTTGACTTTGTGCGGTTGCCTGTGCCCAATAATGTTTGTACCATGTTGTGCTGCTGCCATGCTGTGTTGTCATGTATTGCTGCCATGCTATGTCGTCTTAAGTCTCTCTTTATGTAGTGCTGTGGTGTCTCTTGTTATGTGTGTTTTGTCCTATATTTGTTTAAATCGAAGCCCCGCTCCCAACATGAGGCCTTTTGGTAGGCCATCATTGTAAATAAAATGACTTGCCTAGTTAAAATAAATAAAACAAAATATACTGGTGCGTGTGTCTTTACCTGGTCCATTCCATGTAGGATATTGTCCTTTTCCTCTGCAGTGACCAGCTTGGCCTTCTCCAGGGCTTTAGCATATGCCTTGCTGCCACGGATGTCTGCGTCCCACATCCGCTTGTCATAGGCGATGGACGCGTTGAACTTTTCCATGATCGGGTCGGTGTCACCCACGAACCGACCTCCCCACAGTTTACTCCCCTGATAGAGACAAACAGGCAGGCATGGGCACGCAGACATATAGACAGACAAATAAAAAAAGCCATGACAGAAAGGCAGATATACAAATACACCGACAGCACCGACAGCATAGGCAGTGTCATTCGTCTCCAAATTTTCACAAAGCCGCCAGCTAGCAAACAACATTGAAACCTGTCAGCGCTGCTTTTCGTTGAAGAACCACTAGATCCAACAAGCTAGCATTAATAGAGAAGACCCATGTTGTCCAAGCTTCTGGATAGCTGATTTGACTGCACAGCGCAATGAAAACAATACCTGGACATAAAGCCAAACGTGGACGAGTTTAGCTGAATCAACAGTTTTAATAAAGAAATACATCAAAAAGTTGTCTTACATCTGCACTCGCCATTCTCTTCTCTCAAAGATACCGTAGCTGTCTGACTGTTCACTACCTAGCATCCGCAAAACATCGACGACAGGGCACAAATGGTGTGATAAGAATCAAAACCACAAATACTAGTATTTTGCCAGCAGCACAAACAATTACGTCACTTTCGCATGGTAATGTTGAAACCTTCTAAATAAAAGCCCGCATTTCAAAACATTGCAATGTGGATAACTCATTCGAATGATATTTAATTTTTATCAATGGCCATTTTTAAAGTGCAAGAAAATACATTAAGTAATTTGTTAAAACAAATAATGACCAATAATTAAGAAAAAAAATACTGTTGTCATTATCCGGTGCACAGAGAGCGCGTTTTCGAACGGACAGAGCGACACAGACTCAAAACGTGGATATTGTGGATTCAAAGTGCATGGCGAACAAGGGAATTGCCCAGCTAAAGGCAAACAGCGTACTAAATGTGGAAAATGGAATCACTTTGCAAAAGTGTGCAGAGGTTACCGTGGAAAAACAGTACACACAGTGAGCAAAGATGAAATGTCAATCAGAGTCAAACGCTGATGAACTGTTTATTGATTCAGTGACACAGAAAAGTAAAATATTTGAGACAGAGCAAGCCTTTGCTGACATTGAGATAGGAACACAAGGCACAGAGCTAAAGTTCAAACTAGACACTGACACTAGAAACTAAACATTATTCCTCTGAATAAGTACCACAGCTTGACATCTGAGAGCTACAGCCCACCACGTGCAGAGTGACTGGTTATGGTGGGGAACAGCTCCCAGTAAAAGGCACATGCACTTTCAAATGCAAATACAAGGAAAGTGACATGATGTTGGACTTTTATGTTGTTGACACTAGAGCACCTGCAGTGCTAGGTCTTAAAGCATGTTTAGACATGGACCTCATCAAACTAGTTTTACCAGTGACAGCACCAGTAGAGACAGACAATTTACTGGAGGAGTTTGCTGATGTTTTTACAGGAATAGGATTATTTCCAGGAGAATGTACCATTTACTTTGACCCAGACGCAACCCCTGTGGTCTACCCACCGAGAAAGATTCCCCTTGCTCTCCGTGCCCATCTGAAGAAAGAGTTGGAGAGCATGGAGCACCAAGATTACAGAAACGACTGACTGGGTAAACGCATTAGTGGTGGTGGAGAAACCACGCACAGGCAAGCTCCATGTATGTCTCGACCCAAGAGACTTGAACAAGGCTATCAAACGCCCCCATTATCCTTTACCGACGCTAGATAGCATCACACACAAGCTAGCGGGAGCACACTACTTCAGTGTCATGGACGCTAGATCAGGCTCCTGGGCTATCAAGCTCACAGAAGAGTCATCTAAGCTCACAACATTCAACACACTGTTTGGGCGCTACAGTTTCCGTCGCCTGCCTTTTGGGATTATCTCAGCCCAAGACGAGTTTCAGCGAAAGATCGAGGAAGTGTACGCAGGCCTCGAGGGAGTTGTGGCAATTGTGGACGACATCCTTGTCTATGGTCGAACCAAAGAGGAGCACGACCGAAACCTCCGCGCGATGCTGCAAAGGTCCCGCAAGAGAGGAGTCCGGCTCAACCCCGAGAAGAGCACAGTCGGCTCAGCCTCCAGTATTTATGCTGCAGTAGTTTATGTGTCGGGGGGCTAGGGTCAGTTTGTTTATCTGGAGTACTTCTCCTGTCCTATTCAGGTGTCCTGTGTGAATCTAAGTGTGCATTCTCTAATTCTCTCCTTCTCTCTTTCTTTCTCTCTCTCGGAGGACCTGAGCCCTAGGACCATGCCCCAGGACTACCTGACATGATGACTCCTTGCTGTCCCCAGTCCACCTGGCCATGCTGCTGCTCCAGTTTCAACTGGCCTGGGCCCTAGGACCATGTCCCAGGACTACCTGACATGAGGACTCCTTGCTGTCCCCAGTCCACCTGGCCATGCTCCTGCTCCAGTTTCAACTGTTCTGCCTTACTATTATTCAACCATGCTGGTCATTTATGAACATTTGAACATCTTGGCCACGTTCTGTTATAATCTCCACCCGGCACAGCCAGAAGAGGACTGGCCACCCCACATATGCTCTCTCTAATTCTCTCTTTCTTTCTCTCTCTCGGAGGACCTGAGCCCTAGGACCGTGCCCCAGGACTACCTGACATGATGGCTCCTTGCTGTTCCCCAGTCCACCTGACTGTGCTGCTGCTCCAGTTTCAACTGTTCTGCCTTATTATTATTTGACCATGCTGGTCATTTATGAACATTTGAACATCTTGGTCATGTTCTGTTATAATCTCTACCCGGCACAGCCAGAAGAGGACTGGCCACCCCACATAGCCCGGTTCCTCTCTAGGTTTCTTCCTAGGTTTTGGCCTTTCTAGGGAGTTTTTCCTAGCCACCGTGCTTTTACACCTGCGTTGTTTGCTGTTTGGGGTTTTAGGCTGGGTTTCTGTACAGCACTTTGAGATATCAGCTGATGTACGAAGGGCTATATAAATAAATTTGATTTGATTTTGAGTCGGCGCTACAGAGGTCAGCTACTTCGGGCATCTTCTCACAGCGACTGGAATCAAGCCAGATCCACAGAAGATCTTGGCCATAAAATAAATGGAGCCACCAAAGAACCGTGCAGAGCTGGAAACAGTGCTTGGCATGGTCAACTACTTAGCCAAGTTCGCACCCAGTCTCTCCAATGCTAATGCACCCCTGTGTCAACTGCTAAAGCAGTCCAGTGAGTTTCTCTGGGACAAGCAACATGACATTGCTTTCCAGAATGTGAAAGACTTGATCACGAGAGAACCAGCACCAATCCTTGCCTACTACGACCCCGACAAAGAGCTCAGACTCCAAGTGGACGCTTCGAAGTATGGACTAGGTGCAAGTGCTACTGCAAGAAGGAAAGCCCATCGGCTACGCTTCCAAATCTCTCACAGACTGTGAAATCAACTACGCTCGAATCGAAAAGGATCTCTACGCCATTCTGTTCGGATGTAAACATTTCATTCAGTACATATATGGACGACAAGTCATTGTGGAATCCGACCACAAGACCCTTGAGTCAATCGTGAGGAAACCACTAGCCGCTGCCCCGCCAAGGCTACAGAGAATGATCCTTCAACTACAAAAATACAACTTCACAATCACTCACCGTCCAGGCAAAGACTTCCCTGTCGCAGACACACTCTCGAGGAAGTCTCTTACCTATAAGGACAGCAGCCTCAGTGAAGGCATGGACATGCAAGTGCACACTGTGTACAGCAACTTACCAATTAGTGACACAAAACTGAAGGAGAGCCAAGCAGAAACAGAAAAGGACTCGCAACTCACACAGCTGAGGAAAGTCATACAGGATGGATGGCCTGAGGAGAGGAGAAAATGCCCTCAGAGTGTCTCAGAAATTCTGTAACCATCGTGATGAACTATCACAGATCAACGGAATAATTTTCAAAGGAGAGAAGGAGTCTCAGAGAAGAGATTTTGACAAAGATCCATGCTGGACACATGGGCATGGAAAAGTGCAAACAGAGAGCACGGGACATTTTGTTTTGGCCAGGAATGTGCAAACAAATAGAGGACATTGTTGGTAAATGCGCCATATGTCTTGAACGACGCCCCTCAAACACCAAAGAGCCAATGTTACCTCAGTGTATCCCAGATCGACCCTGGCAGGTCGTGGCAACCAATCTGTTCACCTGGAACAACGAGGACTACATCATAACAGTGGACTACTACAGCAGATACTTCGAACTCGACAAGTTTCACAGCATCACATCTGCAGCTGTGATACACAAGCTGAAAGCTGCCTTTGCCAGTCATGGCATTGTAGAGACTTTAATATCTGACAATGGGCCCTGTTACAAATCAAGTGAGTTTGAATCCTTCACAAAAGCATGAGAGTTCACACATGTCACCACAAGCCTGCATTACCCTCAAAGTAACGGCCTTGCTGAAAAATCTGTGCAGATTTCTAAATCACTCATGGATAAAACAAAAGCAGACAAGAGAGACCCCTACCTCAGTCTCCTTGAATACCGCAACACTCCAGTTGACAACTTCAAATCACCAGCCCAGCTGTTGATGAGCCACAGGCTTAGCTCCATCCTTCCCAGCACCAACCAGCAGCTACAACCTGAGGTCGTCAGCTACAAGGAAATGCGTGAAAAACGTGCACTGAGACAACAACAACAAAAGCGATACTACATTTACATTTAAGTCATTTAGCAGACGCTCTTATCTAGAGCGACTTACAAATTGGTGCATTCACCTTATGACATCCAGTGTAACAGCCACTTTACAATAGTGCATCTAAATCTTAAGGGGGGGGGGGTGAGAGGGATTACTTATCCTATCCTAGGTATTCCTTAAAGAGGTGGGGTTTCAGGTGTCTCCGGAAGGTGGTGATTGACTCCGCTGTCCTGGCGTCGTGAGGGTGTTTGTTCCACCATTGGGGGGGCCAGAGCAGCGAACAGTTTTGACTGGGCTGAGCGGGAACTGTACTTCCTCAGTGGTAGGGAGGCGAGCAGGCCAGAGGTGGATGAACGCAGTGCCCTTGTTTGGGTGTAGGGCCTGATCAGAGCCTGGAGGTACTGAGGTGCCGTTCCCCTCACAGCTCCGTAGGCAAGCACCATGGTCTTGTAGCGGATGCGAGCTTCAACTGGAAGCCAGTGGAGAGAGCGGAGGAGCGGGGTGACGTGAGAGAACTTGGGAAGGTTGAACACCAGACGGGCTGCGGCGTTCTGGATGAGTTGTAGGGGTTTAATGGCACAGGCAGGGAGCCCAGCCAACAGCGAGTTGCAGTAATCCAGACGGGAGATGACAAGTGCCTGGATTAGGACCTGCGCCGCTTCCTGTGTGAGGCAGGGTCGTACTCTGCGGATGTTGTAGAGCATGAACCTACAGGAACGGGCCACCGCCTTGATGTTAGATGAGAACGACAGGGTGTTGTCCAGGATCACGCCAAGGTTCTTAGCGCTCTGGGAGGAGGACACAATGGAGTTGTCAACCGTGATGGCGAGATCATGGAACGGGCAGTCCTTCCCCGGGAGGAAGAGCAGCTCCGTCTTGCCGAGGTTCAGCTTGAGGTGGTGATCCGTCATCCACACTGATATGTCTGCCAGACATGCAGAGATGCGATTCGCCACCTGGTCATCAGAAGGGGAAAGGAGAAGATTAATTGTGTGTCGTCTGCATAGCAATGATAGGAGAGACCATGTGAGGTTATGACAGAGCCAAGTGACTTGGTGTATAGCGAGAATAGGAGAGGGCCTAGAACAGAGCCCTGGGGGACACCAGTGGTGAGAGCGCGTGGTGAGGAGACAGATTCTCGCCACGCCACCTGGTAGGAGCGACCTGTCAGGTAGGACGCAATCCATGCGTGGGCCGCGCCGGAGATGCCCAACTCGGAGAGGGTGGAGAGGAGGATCTGATGGTTCACAGTATCGAAGGCAGTCGATAGGTCTAGAAGGATGAGAGCAGAGGAGAGAGAGTTAGCTTTAGCGGTGCGGAGCGCCTCCGTGATACAGAGAAGAGCAGTCTCAGTTGAATGACTAGTCCTGAAACCTGACTGATTTGGATCAAGAAGGTCATTCTGAGAGAGATAGCGGGAGAGCTGGCCAAAGACAGCACGTTCAAGAGTTTTGGAGAGAAAAGAAAGAAGGGATACTGGTCTGTAGTTGTTGACATCGGATGGATCGAGTGTAGGTTTTTTCAGAAGGGGTGCAACTCTCACTCTCTTGAAGACGGAAGGGACAAAGCCAGCGGTCAGGGATGAGTTGATGAGCGAGGTGAGGTAAGGGAGAAGGTCTCCGGAAATGGTCTGGAGAAGAGAGGAGGGGATAGGGTCAAGCGGGCAGGTTGTTGGGCGGCCGGCCGTCACAAGACGCGAGATTTCATCTGGAGAGAGAGGGGAGAAAGAGGTCAGAGCACAGGGTAGGGCAGTGTGAGCAGAACCAGCGGTGTCGTTTGACTTAGCAAACGAGGATCGGATGTCGTCGACCTTCTTTTCAAAATGGTTGACGAAGTCATCTGCAGAGAGGGAGGAGGGGGGGGGGAATTCAGGAGGGAGGAGAAGATGGCAAAGAGTTTCCTAGGGTTAGAGGCAGATGCTTGGAATTTAGAGTGGTAGAAAGTGGCTTTAGCAGCAGAGACAGAGGAGGAAAATGTAGAGAGGAGGGAGTGAAAGAATGCCAGGTCCGCAGGGAGGCGAGTTTTCCTCCATTTCCGCTCGGCTGCCCGGAGCCCTGTTCTGTGAGCTCGCAATGAGTCGTCGAGCCACGGAGCGGGAGGGGAGGACCGAGCCGGCCTGGAGGATAGGGGAAATAGAGAGTCAAAGGATGCAGAAAGGGAGGAGAGGAGGGTTGAGGAGGCAGAATCAGGAGATAGGTTGGAGAAGGTTTGAGCAGAGGGAAGAGATGATAGGATGGAAGAGGAGAGAGTAGAGGGGGAGAGAGAACGAAGGTTGGGACGGCGCGATACCATCCGAGTAGGGGCAGTGTGGGAGGTGTTGGATGAGAGCGAGAGGGAAAAGGATACAAGGTAGTGGTCGGACACTACACTAATCAAGTCGTTCCGTTGAGTGTAATAGTTTCTACAGTGCTGCTATTCGGGGGCTAGCTGGCTAGCTAGCAGTGTTGATTACGTTACGTTGCGTTAAAAGAACGACAATAGCTGGCTAGCTAACCTAGAAAGTCGCTCTAGACTACACAATTATCTTTGATACAAAGAGGGCTATGTAGCTAGCTATGTAGCTAGCTACGATCAAACAAATCAAACCGTAATGAAATGAAGTGAAAATGTGATACTACCTGTGGAGCGAAGCGGAATGCGACCGGGTTGTTGAGTGTTGTTGAGTGCGGAAGTTCTATTCGGTAGACGTTGGCTAGCTAGCAGTGTCTCCTACGTTAAGGACGACAAATAGCTGGCTAGCTAACCTCGGTAAATTAAGATATTTACTCTAAGACTACACACTCTAAACTACACGATTATCTTGGATACGAAAACAGCAAAGACAGCTATGTAGCTAGCTAACACTACACTTATCAAGTCGTTCAGTTGAGTGTAATAGTTTCTACAGTGCTGGTAATCGGTGGACGTTTGCTAGCTGGCTAGCTGCTGGGCAGAGCAGTGAAGACTACGTTAGGACGACGAAATACGATAATTACGCAATTATCTTTGATACAAAGACGGCTATGTAGCTAGCTAAGAAGAAATTCCTAAGATTAGACAAATCAAACCGTTGTACTATAATGAAATGTAATGAAAAAGTTATACTACCTGCGGAGCGAAGTGCGGATGCGACCGCTCGCTCCAACCCGTTACGAATAAAACAAATACTACGACAGGTCAGCTAGACCGCTGCCACCACTGATCAACGGAGAGTCAGTTAGAATCCAGGAGCATGGCCTCTGGAAGCCAGCAGTCGTCATCCAGCCAGCTGACACTGAACGTTCATATCACATCCGCACCGCAGAAGGAGCGGTGTACCGCCACAATCGTCGTCACCTACTGAACACAAAAGAACAACACACTGATGAGATTAACTCTTCCCCTGAAAGAGAACGTGATGGACTAAACACACACAGCACAACATACACCATACTTACCTGCAACACCACAAGAACCGTTGACTGACACAGAAGCATGCTCAGCATCATATCGCACAAGGTCAGGAAGAGAGGTCAAGCCCAGAGCTGTCCTAGACCTGTGAAATGTCAAAGGGTGTAGGCGGATCGTTGCCCTAAAAGGGTTCCAGACTGTAAACTTGTTATTGAAAGTTCACTTGAAATGCTTGGGTATTGTATTTGTTTGAAATGTTAAGATGTTATTTCTACATTGAAAGCTGAGTTGCTGAGAATCCCTTGTTTGAAAAGTAACAGTATGTTGGATTATTGTTTCAGAGTCTATGTTAATTCAGTTGGTGTAGTATGCAATGTAAATGTTTACTTACCTTGAGTTCATACTACAGAGCATGTATTCAAAAGCAACCCTTAGAATATGTAAACATTTTTCTTTTGTTTTAAAAGAAGTGTGCAAAACAAGACACCCTTCTCAGCTAAAGTGGGCGGGACAAGACTCATTAGGGTCCTTACTAACCAATTATGTGTAGTTTTGGAGGGTGACTGTGTCGCACATACCCAGCAGCAGTTCGTTCTCCACCTCCTCCATAGTGAAAAGCCAGCAAGCAGTAGACCGTGCAACACAGTCCCCCTCACCATATTTGGTTAATAGAGACCCTACTGAGTATGTCCCACTCCACTTTAGCTGAGACAGGTACACAAGCTTCCTCTCTTCAAGCCAATATGTATCCAATGTACAGTCTATTAGAGGTGTATTGCATTGGGGCTATAGAGGGGATGGAGAATAAAGTGCTGCTAGATATGTACAACACAGTCCACCTCAAAAAAACAAACCATATTTGGTTAGTAGAAACTCTACTGGATTAAAGAGTCACCAGTACTCTGTATTAAACCTGTGGCCCAGCACAAGAGACCAATTTCAGTTTTGCAGACTCTAATAACATACACTGAGTATACAAAACATTAAGAGCACCTGCTCTTTCAGTGACATAGACTGACCAGATGAATCCATGTGAAAGCTATTGTCCCTTATTGATGCCACTTGTTAAATTCACCTCAATCAAATAAAATTGTATTTGTCACATGCGCCGAATATACCAAATATACCGTGAAATGCTTACTTACAAGCCCTTAACCAACAATGCAGTTCAACGCAAGAAAATGACAACAATAACGAAGCTATATACAGGGGGTACCGGTACAGAGTCAATGTGCGGGGGTACAGGTTAGTGGAGGTCATTTGTAAAGTGACTATGCAAAGATAACAAACAGTGAGTAGCAGCAGTGTAAAAACAAAGGGGAGGGGGGGGGGGTCAATGTAAATAGTCCGGGTAGCCATTTGATTAATTGTTCAGCAGTCTTATGGCTTGGGGATAGAAGCTGTTAAGGAGCCTTTTGGTCCTAGACTTGGCGCTCCGGTACCGCTTGCTGTACGGTAGCAGAAAGAACAGTCTATGACTTGGGTGACTGGAGTCTTTGATAATTTTTTGGGCCTTCCTACAGTATTTAGGTTCTGGATGTCAGGAAGCATGGCCCCAGTGATGTACTGGGCCATAAGCAGTACCCTCTGTAGCAGCTTGTGGTCAGATGCCGAGCAGTTACCATACTAGGTGGTAATGCAACCGGTCAGGATGCTCTCAATGGTGCAGCTGTAGAACTTTTTTTAGCATGGATCTGGGGATCCATGCTAAATCTTTTCAGTCTCCTGAGGGGGAGTAGGTTTTGTCGTGCCCCCTTCAAAACTGTCTTGGTGTGCTTGGACCATGATAGTTAGTTGTTCAGTTTAGTTTATTGATTTCACCATTTAAAAAAAAACAAGCACACATAAAACTTGAAAAAGCAATACATGCACATGAATAAAATCATTGAGGATAACACACAATAAAGTCTGGTGGTCCTCTTGAGACAAGATGGCTAGACAAGATCGAACACAGTATGGCAGTGAAATAATAAAACAACAACATGACCTGTAGGTTCATGCTCTACAACATCCGCAGAGTACGACCCTGCCTCACACAGGAAGCGGCGCAGGTCCTAATCCAGGCACTTGTCATCTCCCGTCTGGATTACTGCAACTCGCTGTTGGCTGGGCTCCCTGCCTGTGCCATTAAACCCCTACAACTCATCCAGAACGCCGCAGCCCATCTGGTGTTCAACCTTCCCAAGTTCTCTCACGTCACCCCGCTCCTCCGCTCTCTCCACTGGCTTCCAGTTGAAGCTCGCATCCGCTACAAGACCATGGTGCTTGCCTACGGAGCTGTGAGGGGAACGGCACCTCAGTACCTCCAGGCTCTGATCAGGCCCTACACCCAAACAAGGGCACTGCGTTCATCCACCTCTGGCCTGCTCGCCTCCCTACCACTGAGGAAGTACAGTTCCCGCTCAGCCCAGTCAAAACTGTTCGCTGCTCTGGCCCCCCAATGGTGGAACAAACTCCCTTACGACGCCAGGACAGCGGAGTCAATCACCACCTTCCGGAGACACCTGAAACCCCACCTCTTTAAGGAATACCTAGGATAGGATAAAGTAATCATTCTACCCCCCCCCCTTAAAAGATTTAGATGCACTATTGTAAAGTGGCTGTTCCACTGGATGTCATAAGGTGAATGCACCAATTTGTAAGTCGCTCTGGATAAGAGCGTCTGCTAAATGACTTAAATGTAAATGTAAATGTAAGAAGAACATCTCATCATTCCAGTTACATCATAGGGGTTATTCATATGGGCACAGAAGACATAAAACATATTTTTACTTTATTTTTAAAGCTGCCCAGAGAGGATGTTGTTTTTATGGGCAGAGGCAACTCAATCCATTCTGAGGCTCCAGTATACAAGAAAGTACCTTTCCCAGCCTTACTCCTGAACCTGCATAAGCACACATCAGCAACACCTGATCTAGTGCTGTGATTGTGTGCATCCCTAACACGAGGAAAGTAATAACTTAGATATCTGGGCGCAGGACCATAAATACTCCTGTAAACCAAACCTAGTCTAATCGGGGACACTAGCCAGTTGAGTTCCTGAAAGCAGCTCCTGCCTATGTGAGTATGTGGACTCACTTTCAATACTACCCTGATCAGTTTATTCTGGGCTATCTGGAGCTTCCCCTTCATAAGATTAGATAAGCACCCAAAGCAATATGTACCAGGTAGCTAACAGAGGTTTTAGTAGTCAGCACCTCACCCCCTAACTCCATTCACCCCAGGTAGCTAACAGAGGTTTTAGTAGTCAACACCTCCCCCTAACTCCATTCATCCCAGGTAGCTAACGGAGGTTTTAGTAGTCAGCACCTGCCCCCTAACTCCATTCACCCCAGGTAGCTAACAGACATTTTAGTAGTTAGCACCTCCCCCCTTACGCCATTCATCCCTGGTAGCTGACAGCAGTTTTTGTCGTCAGCACCTCCCCCATAACTACATTCATCCCAGGTAGCTAACAGACGTTTTAGTAGTTAGCACCTCCCCCCTAACTCCATTCATCCCAGGTAGCTAACAGAGGTTTTAGTAGCTAGCACCTCCCCCCTAACTCCATTCATCCCAAGTAGCTAACAGAGGTTTTAATAGTCAGCACCTCCCCTGAACTCCATTCATCCCAGGTAGCTAACAGACATTTTAGTAGTTAGCACCTCCCCCTAACTCCATTCATCCCATGTAGCTAATAGAGGTTTTAATAGTCAGCACCTCCCCCCGAACTCCATTCATCCCAAGTAGCTAACAGAGTTGTAATAGTCAGCACCTCCCCCAAACTCCATTCATCCCAGGTAGCTAACAGACGTTTTAGTAGTTAGCACCTCCCTCTAACTCCATTCATCCCAGGTAGCTAATAGAAGTTTTAGTAGTCAGCACCTCCCTCCTAACGCCATTCATACCAGGTAGCTAATTGAGGGTTTAGCAGTCAGCACCTCACCCCCTAAAATCCATACATCCCAGGTAGTTAACAGAGGTTTTAGTAGTCAGCACCTCCCCCCTAACTCCATTCATCCCAGGTAGCTAACAGAGGTTTTAGGAGTCAGCACCTCCCCCCTAACTCTATTCATCCCAGGGAGCTAACAGAGGTTTTAGTAGTCAGCACCCCACCCATATATCCATTCATCCCAGGTAGCTAACAGACGTTTTAGTATTCAGTACCACACCCTAACTCCATTCATACCAGGTAGCTAACGGAGGTTTTAGTAGTCAGCACCCCCCCCTAACTCCATTCATCCCAGTTAGCTAACAGAGATTTTAGTAGTCAGCACCTCCCCCCTAACTCCATTCATCCCAGGTAGCTAATTGAGGATTTAGTAGACAAAACCTCACCCCCTAAAATCCATACATCCCAGGTAGCTAACAGAGGTTTTAGTAGTCAGCACCTCCCCCCTAACTCAATTCATCCCAGGTAGCTAATATAGGTTTTAGTAGTCAGCACCTCCCCCCTAACTCAATTCATCCCAGGTAGCTAACAGAGATTAAAGTAGGCAGCACCTCACCCCCTAACTCCATTCATCCCAGGTAGCTAACATGGTTATGAGTAGGCAGCACCTCACCCCCTAACCCCATTCATCCCAGGGAGCTAAAAGAGGTTTTAGTCGTCAGCACCTCCCCCATAACTCAAATATAACCAGGTAGCTAGCAGAAGTTTTAGTAGTCAGCACCTCCCCCCCTAACTCAACTCTTCCTAGGTAGCTAATAGTGGTTTTAGTAGTCAGCACCTCCCCCTTAACTCCATTCATATCAGGTAGCTAACAGAGGTTTTAATAGTCAGCACCTCACTTCCTAACTCCATTCATCCCAGGTAGCTAACAGACGTTTTAATAGTCAGCACCTCACCCACTACCTCCATTCATCCCAAATAGCTAACAGAGGTTTTAGTAGTCAGCACCTCAGCCCCTAACTCCACTCTGATTTCAGACGACCTACACAATTTATACACAATACACAATCTATATACAAAAATAATTGCTTCTGTTTTTTCTAAGTGCAGAGATAGCTTATTATCTCCAATCCATTTGCTTATGTTAGTAAGCTCTGTGCTAAGTATGCTCACCAACGTAGTTTTACTTTTGTGAGACACCAGAAGTGTCGTCATTCGCATAAAGAAAAAGACAGCAAGAACAAGCATCTTTCATATCGTTAATATACAATAAAAACAGCAGAGGCCCATGCACGCTCCCTTGTGGAACGCCACAACTCATTGGTTTTGCCTGAGACAGTGAACCATTAACCTCTACTACTTGCTCTTTTCCTGATAAATAGGACTTTACCCAGCCTAGAGTGATACTGCTTAACCCCAGTCCCTCCAGTTTGGAGATAAGGAGACAGTGGTTAACTGTATCAAAGGCCTCCTGTAGGTCAAGCAGTACCACACAGATTTCCCTCATCAATCTCTTTCCTGATGAAGTCAGTCAAGTAAAGTTGTCTTGATTCAGTGGAGTATGTTTTTCTAAAACCCAAATGAAAATCATACATTAGACCCTGTTTGTTAACATATTCATACATTTGCTCATGAACAGTTGGTGATGCGGACACTATGGAACTTGACCCTCTCCACTTCAGCCCCATCGATGTTAATAGGGGCCTGTTCAGGGGGCTGTAGTGGAGCAGGCTGAGAGCTTCAAGTTTCTTGGCGTCCACATCACCAACCAACTAACATGGCCCAAGCACACCAAGACAGTTGTGAAGAGGGCACGACAAAACCTTCTCCCATCAGGAGACTGAAAAGATTTGGCATGGGTCCTCAGATCCTAAAAAGGTTCTACAGTTGCACCATCAAGAGTATCCTGATGGGTTGTATCACTGCCTGGTATGGCAACTCCTCAGCTTCCGCCCTCAAGGCACTACAGACGGTAGAGCATATGGGCCAGTACATCACTGTGGCCAAGCTTCCTGCCATCCAGGACCTGTATACCAGGCTGTGTCAGAGAAAGGCCCTAAAAATGTTCAAAGACTCCAGCCACCCTAGTCATAGACTGTTCTCTCTGCTACCGCACCACAAGCGGTACCAGAGAGCCAAGTCTAGGTCCAAGAGGCTTCTACCCCAAAGCCATAAGACTCCTGAACATCTAATCAAATGGCTACCCAGACTATTTGCATTACCCCCCCCCCCCCCCTTTATGCTGCTACTACTCTCTGTTATTTTCGGTGCATAGTCCCTTCAATAACTCTACCTACATGTACATATTAACTCAATTACCTTGACCCACCTGTGCCCCGGCACATTGATTCTGTACCGGTACCCCCTGTATATAGCCTCGCTATTGTTATTTTACTGCTGCTCTTTAATTATTTGTTAGTTTTGTTTCTCATTTTTTTTGAGGTATTTTTCTTCAAACGGCATGGTTGGTTAAGGGCTTGTAAAGTAGGCATTTCACTATAAGGTTGTATTCGGCTCATGTGACAAATCAAATGTGTTTTGATGAGATTTTTCCTATAGCCCACGACCAGCTCCTTTGTCTTGCTCATATTTAGGGAGAGGTTGTTGTCCTGGCACCACACTGCCAGGTCTCTGACCTCCTCCCCATACTGCCCTACCAAGTGAAAAGGCAGTAACTGCTCATAGCGTGGAACTGAGAAAAAGGGCTTTTATTTACCTTGGTTTCACAGTAACTTTATGCAGTTACTGCTAACATGACCCCCATTTTCTCCAAAACACAATAGAATAGAGGCAGGATACTTGTCCACATGATTAAGCATGTATTTCATGTAGCAAAAATTACATTAACCAATTTTCGACCAAATGAGCAGTTACTGCCTTTTTGCTTAGTAGGGCAGCATAGGCTGTCTCATCGTTGTCGGTGATCAGGCTGTTGTGTCTTCAAAAAACTTAATAATGGTGTTGGAGTCGTGCTTGGCCACAAAGTCATGGGTGAACATTGAGTATAGGAGGGGACTAAGCACGCACCTCTGAGGGGCCCCAGTGTTGAGGATCAGCGTGGCAGATGTGTTGTTGCCTACCCTTACCACCTGGGGGCGGCCCGTCAGAAAGTCCAGGATTCAGTTGCAGATTGAGGTGTTTAGTCAGAGGTTCCTTAGCTTAGTGATGGACTTTGTGGGCACTATGGTGTTGAATGCTGAGCTGTAGTCAATGAACAGCATTCTCACATAGGTGTGCCTTTTGTTACAGGTGGGAAAGGGCAGTGTGGAGTGCGATTGAGATTGCGTTATCTGTGGATCTGTTGGGGCAGTATCGAATTGAAGTGGTTCTAGGGTTTCCGGCATGATGGTGTTGATGTGAGCCATGACCAGCCTTTCAAAGTACTCCATGGCTACCGATGAAATGCTTTGAAGTGCAATCAGTGTAAATGAAGGGGAGGAAACAGGTTAAATACGGATTTGTAAACCTTGACCCAATTGAGTCATGGATTGTGTATGTATGCCATTCATATGGTGAATGGGGAAGACAAAATATTTAAGTTGCCTTTGAACGGGGTATGGTAGTAGGTGCCAGGCACACTGGTTTGTGTCAAGAACTACAAGGCTTCTGGGTTTTTCACTGCAGTTTCCCGTGTGTATCAAAAATGGTCCATCCTCCAAAGGACATCCAGCCAACTTGACAGAACTGTGGGGGACTCGTGCAACTAGGAAGGTGTTCTTAATGTTTTGTGCACTAAGTGCACATTTCTATTTTATTAAAAGTGTATTGTTTTAAATATAGCCTGCACAATCACTTTCAGCGTTATAGTATTTGCGTAAAATGTGTGTAAACTTTTAATAATAAGAAGAATACGTCAAATTATCCATACATTTTTTCAGAGGTGGGTTTAATGCTGTGAAAAACAGTTATATTGCACTAGAGTCCTCAAACAAATAAAATCCGAGATCGTGCTGCCAGCATAATATCCTGCTACTAGTAGAACGGTAATGTCACGAGTTATATAAACGTCTGCGGGCTAGGAACTCATTTTATCAGCAAACATGTTTCCAGACGGAATAAATTGGCAAGGGATCAAGCTAGAGTTGCTGGCAAAATGGAAGTGTAAGCATTTTCTGAACATTTATTTAATCGACATAGATTTATATTAAAATGGTTTAACTGTTGTGCGTAGTTGTTGTCTTGTGAAATATATAGCTAGCTTTTCCTGTAAAGACTCAGCAGTGCACGCAACAAACTGTGATTATGAAACAAAGATGATAGCTAGGCCTACATCTTATTGCCTAGATGCCTTGTGCCTGATCATGATGAGTATGGAATCATGTATTTTTTCAGCTAAATAACCAGAGTAGGTACTACTAGTTAGTTATGTCTTATAAAGTGGTTTTCTTTCTGGCACAAACATGTTGTCCTCCGATTACCAGTATGCAGGTTGGCGTTTATTATCACGAGTCTTGTCCTGGAGTCAGAACTGAGCGATTTCCCCTTAAACCTTAGATAGGCAGGATGCAAAGTTAAAATTGGCTTTTTGGTCATAATTTAAATTTGGGATTATGCATTCGGCTTAACAGTGTGGTTAAGGTTCGGTTTGAAATCAGATTTTATGACTTTGTGGCTGTGCCAGTTCGTGACCAGTCTCCAGTTCTGCATCCAGAACATTTTTCATGATGAAAAACGCTAATCTGCTGGTTCAAGACTATTTAAAGAATACATTTAGACTTTAGGAAATCTCACAAATCAACAAAGATTACCAATATAAATCTGTAGTTTTGGTGGGTCACAGGGGGTCTTCTACATTTTCACTTGTTGAGTGAGGCAAGTATGTAGTACAATCTCATGGCATTACACCGTAAGATATTTGACCTTTTCAATCGTCTGTCTCATGTTTATCATTCAGGAAGGATGCCAATGCTGCTATGCTCAGCAACTATGAGGTAATTTATATTATTTGGCTGCGGCCCATTGTATTATTTTTTTGGGTCATTTTTTTACATGTTATATGTTGTCACTGTATTTGCATCCCGTCTCTCCCTCCCCCCACTGTGTTTGTTTCTGTCCCCCCCTCCCCATCACTGTATTTGTATCCCGTCTCTCCCTCCCTTCCTCTGCATTTCTTTCTGTCTCATGCTCTACCTCCCCGTCACTGTATTTGCATTTCTTTCTGTCTCATGCACTACCTCCCCGTCACTGTATTTGCATTTCTTTCTGTCTCATGCACTACCTCCCCGTCACTGTATTTGCATTTCTTTCTGTCTCATGCACTACCTCCCCGTCACTGTATTTGCATTTCTTTCTGTCTCATGCACTACCTCCCCGTCACTGTATTTGCATCCCATCTCTCCCTCTGGTAATCTCTTTTTCTCACTCACTCCCCCTCTATCTCCCTCTCAATCTTTCTCTCTCCTAGGTGTACCAGCTCCTGACAGATCTGAAGGAACAGAGAAAGGACAGTGGGAAGAACAAACACAGCACTGGACAACAGAACCTCAACACCATCATGTACGAGGTTAGTAGCACACCGCAGAACCTCAACATTTTTTTGTATGAGGTTAGTACCACGATGGGTACACACTCACAAACACACTGTAGCCAGAAACCAGCAGAACTTAATGTATAGGGTTTGCAGCAGACACACACCTGTTTTCTCTCTTTCCAGACTCTGAAGTACCTGTCCAAGACTCCGTGCAGCAGGCAGAACCCAGAGACTGTCAAGAACTTCCTTACCACCATGGTGCCTCACAAACTCACTAAGTGAGTGGCAAAACACACGCACTACCCACTCCTCCTACCCCCTGTGTAATCTCTGTCAAACGCAAATGTAACTGTTACATGCCATTGAACATGACATTCGGAAACATATTACACACAGACAGTGATATGTGTGTTTGTCCATAGGGCTGAGAAGCTACAGCTACTGAACCACAGACCAGAGACTGCTGTAGAGATCCAACTGGTGAGACCATGCTTATCCTTCACTCTTTATTCACTTACTCTCCTCCCTTTCTCACCCTTTCTCCTACTCATCTCCTTCTATCCTACACTAGTGTTTGTTGTGGGTGAGATTAACTGTGTGTGTGTGTGTGTGTGTGTGTGTGTGTGTGTGTGTGTGTGTGTGTGTGTGTGTGTGTGTGTGTGTGTGTGTGTGATGGTAGAGGAGAGTGAGGAGCGGTTATCAGAGGAGCAGATTGAGGAGCTCATTCAGAAGGTCACAGACGTGCTCCCAGGCGACCCAGAACAAGAAGCCTCTACCCCCAGCAATGAAGCAGAGATGGAAGAAGGCATTGACCAATAGCCACGAGTCCTGATGGAGCTTGTCTGTTACTAAGGGAGGGAGCCTGAGCTGAACAGGAGTCAAAATGGTATAAAGAAAACACTGGAAATCCACTTTCATGCTCATTTGGGTGCTCTGGACTGGACATGGAAGTATGCAGAATGGAATAGAGTCAGATATTACCATTGACAGTAACAAGACTGTTCCCATTCTTCTGTGCATTACTAACCTACCTGTCTGCTTGGTTCAACTTCAGCTCTTAGTCCTTCTGTGTTTACAGCACTGTTTCTTAACTAGTGTGTTCTGGAATCCACTTGCACTTACAGAAGATTGTGTTAGTGATCTCCTGTACTACATGCTTTCATATAGTTAGCAGATTACAACGGGCTAATTTGAAGCTCCATTAACCATTACAGGTTAGGTACTGTTTGCGGCATTTCACAGAATTTCCGACCAACCTTGGTGACACTTACTCAATTTCCGACTTGGAAAACAACCAATGTCTTCCTAAACGCCAATATCTAGTTGCTATCTAGTTGCTAGGGCTTTGTTTGAATTTAGAAAATGCTCTGTTATTAAATAAATTCTTTGCTCCATGAAGTAATCCAAAAATGTGTACGCTGCCATCTTGTCTATTTCAAGTCTTCTCACTCATTGATCGAGACAGGTGAGTGTCATCATGACATGCAGCACTTTGTGGTGGAGACCTACCTGTCTTGATCAATGAGAGAAGATTTTAAATGGTTACGATGGCGACGTACACATTGTTGGATTACTTCATGGAGCAGAACTTTTATTTAATTGAATAACCAATTTTCTAAATTAAATTATGAACTGATGGTTCGAGGTCTGAATGCTGTGGTATTTAACTATGCAAGTCAGTTGAGAACAAATTCTTATTCTCATTGACAGCCTAGGAACAGTGGGTTAACTGCCTTGTTCAGGGGCAGAACGACAGATTTGTACCTTGTCAGTTCGGGATTCGATCTAGCACCTTTCAGTTACTAGTCCAACGCTCTAACCACTAGGCTACGCTGCCGCCCCGACCATATACCATGGGTATGACAACGTTAAATTTTACTGTTCTAATTACGTTGGTAACCAGTTTATCATAGCAATAAGACACCTCGTGGGTTTGTGGTATATGGGCTGTATCCAGGCACTCTGCGTTGCGCGTAAGAACAGCCCTTAGCCATGGTATATTGGCCATATACCACACCCCCTCATGCCTTATTGCTTAAACGAACCCCTGCAACTAGACATGGATGTTTAGAAGACATTGATTGTCTTCCAAGTTGGGAATTTTAGACGTATCGATAGTCTGGCTAAGGTTGGTTGAAAATTCTCTGTTACACCAAACAGTACCTATCAGCCAGCTGGAACAGAGTAATGGTCTGACGAGGCAATATTTGTAATAACTAGCTTTCATAGTACAGTGAATGGAACATAGCTAGACAGAAGCACAGGCTTGGTGTGTTCAGAGAGAACAGTCAGGGATCACAGTTTTGACAGCACCCACGCTGTCCTCTACAGAGCACTATTGCTTTCAAGAGCCCATAAAATGGGGTAGAAGGTAGACTTGTTTTGTATTTTGTTTGACAACCATACATTGGATAAATATACTTGTTTCTTTGTAAATCCATTTGCCTAATAAAATCAAAGGAATACAGTATGCGTTTGCCTTTGTGGATGAATGTTGGCGCGTTCGAGCGGTTCGCTTTTCAAAGTGTTGCATTATGGGGATAAGTTTTGTCTGACTTGCGCCTACATGTCGACTGCATGAACTTCACAAGAACCATGTGATCAAAGCTCATGAAGTTTCGACTGCAATCAACTTCAATCTTCTGCAGTTGGTCCTCTTCAGATGCAACTTACCTGCATTGTGGGAGGCACTATTTGTCAATCATTTGTGTTTTTATTTTACCCATGGGAACAAAGATGTGACAAACAGGAAGCAACTTTGCCACGATTCATATGTGTATTGTGGAGATGTACAAATTAATGTGATATTTGATGCTCTCTCCCCAATTGATAGTAGACTTTCAACTCCCTCCAAAGATTTTCTATGGGGTTGAGTCGTGGAGATTGGCTAGGCCACTCCAGGACCTTGAAATGCTTCTTACGAAGCCACTCCTTCGTTGCCTGGGCGGTGTGTTTGGGATCATTGTCATGCTGAAAGACCCAGCCACGTTTCATCTTCCTCTAACCACTAGGCTACGCTGCCGCCCCGACCATATACCATGGGTATGACAACGTTACATTTTTACTGTTCTAATTATGTTGGTAACCAGTTTATCATAGCAATAAGACACCTCGTGGGTTTATGGTATATGGGCTGTATCCAATGCCCTTGCTGATGGTAGGCTTTGTTACTTTGGTCCCAGCTCTCTGCAGGTCATTCACTAGGTCCCCCCGTGTGGTTCTGGGATTTTTGCTCACCGTTCTTGTGATCATTTTGGCCCCACAGGGTGAGATCTTGCATGGAGCCCCAGATTGAGGGAGATTATCAGTGGTCTTGGATGTCTTCCATTTCCTAATAATTGCTCCCACAGTTGATTTCTTCAAACCAAGCTGTTTACCTATTGCAGATTCAGTCTTCCCAGCCTGGTGCAGGTCTACAATTGTGTTTCTGGTGTCCTTTGACAGCTCTTTGGTCTTGGCCATAGTGGAGTTTGGAGTGTGACTGTTTGAGGTTGTGGTCAGGTGTCTTTTATACTGATAACAAGTTCAAACAGGTGCCATTAATACAGGTAACGAGTGGAGGACAGAGGAGCCTCTTAAAGAAGAAGTTACAGGTCTGTGAGAGCCAGAAATCTTGCTTGTTTGTAGGTGACCAAATACTTATTTTCCACCATAATTTGCAAATAAATTCATAAAAAATACTACAATGTGATTTTCTGGATTTTATTCTCTCATTTGTCTGTCATAGTTGAAGTGTACCTATGATAAATTACAGGCCTCTCATCTTTTTAAGTGGGAGAACTTGCACAATTGGTGGCTGACTAAATACTTTTTGGCCCCACTGTATATGATGAACCGAGAGTAGCAGTAGTGTAAAAAGAGGGGTTGGCGAGTTGTGGGACACAATGCAGATAGCCTGGTTAGCCAATGTGCGGGAGCACTGGTTGGTTGGGTTAATTGAGGTAGTATGTACATGAATGTATAGTTAAAGTGACTATGCATATAAGAAACTGAGAGAAGCAGCAGTGTAAAATAGGGGTTGGGGTGGGCACACAATGCAAATGTTAAGGGTAACCATTTGGTTACCTGTTCAGGAGTCTTATGGCTTGAGGGTAAAAACTGTTGAGAAGCCTTTTTGTCCTAGACTTGGCACTCTTGTACCTCTTGTCATGCGGTAGTAGAGAGAACAGTCTATGGCTGGGATCTTTGACAATTTTCAGAGCCTTCCTCTGACACCGCCTGGTGTAGAGGTCCTGGATGGCAGGCAGCTTTGCCCCAGTGATGTACTGGGCTGTATGCACTACCCTCTGAAGTGCCTTGCGGTCGGAGGCCGAGCCATTGTCGTACCAGGCAGTGATACAACTGGTCAGGATGCTCTCGATGTTGCAGCTGTAGATCCTTTTGAGGATCTCAGGACCCATGCCAAATCTTTTTAGTTTGCTGAGGGGGAATAGGCTTTGTTGTGCCCTCTTCACGACTGTCTTGGTGTGTTTGGACCATTCTAGTTTGTTGGGACGTGCTCATTTTCCTGTAGTCCACAATCATCTCCTTAGTCTTGGTTACGTTGAGGGATAGGTTGTTATTCTGGCACCACCCGGCCAGGTCTCTGACCTCCTCCCTATAGGCTGTCTTGTCGGTGATCAGGCCTTACCACTGTTGTGTCGTCATCAAACTTAATGATGGTGTTGGAGTCGTGCCTGGCCATGCAGTCGTGGGGAGTACAGGAGGGGACTGAGCACGCACCCCTGGGGAGCTCCAGTGTTGAGGATCAGCGTGGCAGATGTGTTGCTACCTACCCTTACCACCTGGGGGCGGCCTGTCAGGAAGTCCAGGATCCAGTTGGAGGGAGGTGTTTAGTCCCAGGATCCTTAGCTTGGTGATGAGCTTTGTGGGTACTATGTTGTTGAATGCTGAGCAGTAGTCAATGAACAGCATTCTCACATAGGTGTTCCTTTTGTCCAGGTGGGAAAGGGCAGTGTGGAGTGCAATAGAGATTGCATCATCTGTGGATCTGTTTGGGCGGTATGCAAATTGGAGTGGGTCTAGTGTTTCTGGGATAATGGTGTTGATGTGAGCCATTACCAGCCTTTCAAAGCACTTCATGGCTATGGATGTGAGTACTACGGGTCTGTAGTCATTTAGGCAGGATTCCTTTGTGTTCTTGAGCACAGGGACTATGGTGGTCTGCTTGAAGCATGTTGGTATTACAGACCTAATCAGGGACATGTTGAAAATGTCAGTGAAGACACCTGCCAGCTGGTCAGCAAATGCCCGGAGCACACGTCCTGGTTGGTAATCCGTCTGGCCCCGCAGCCTTGTGTATGTTAACCTGTTTAAAGGTCTTACTCACGTCGGCTACGGAGAGCGTGATCACACAGTCGTCCGAAACAGCTGATGCTCTCATGCATGCCTCAGTGTTGCTTGGCTTGAAGCGAGCATAGAAGTGATTTAGCTCGTCTGGTAGGCTTGTGTCACTGGGCAGCTCACGGCTGTGCTTCCCTTTTGTAGTCTGTAATAGTTTGCAAGTCCTGCCACATCCGACGAGCGTCGGAACTGGTGTAGTGTGATTCAATCTTAGCCCTGTATTGACGCTTTGCCTGTTTGATGGTTCGTCGCAGGACATAGCGGGATTTCTTGTAAGCTTCCGGGTTAGAGTCCCGCACCTTGAAAGCGGCAGCTCACCAGTGACTCGGTCTATAAAAAAATGGTCAGGTGAAGCAGATGCTAAACTACAGGACTGCTTTGCTATCACAGACTGGAACATGTTCTGGGATTCTTCAGATGACATTGAGGAATACACCACATCAGTCACTGGCTTTATCAATAAGTGCATTGAAGACATCATCCCCACAGTGGCTGTAAATACATACCCCAACCAGAAGCCATGGATTACAGGCAACATTCGCACTGAGCTAAAGGGATGCTTCCTGCTTTAATTTTTGCTTATAACCAGGAATCAGGAGGATAGAGTTGTGGTCGGATTTACCAAATGGAGGGCGACGGAGGGCTTTGTATGTGTCTCTGTGTGTGGAGTACAGGTGATCTAGAAATTTCCCCCCCCCCCCTCTGGTTGCACATTTAACATGTGGATAGAGATTTGGTAGAACTGATTTAAGTTTCCCTGCATTAAAGTCTCCGGCCACTAGGAGCGCCGCCTCTGGGTGAGTGGTTTCCTGTTGGCTTATTTCCTTACACAGATTTGTCTGTGGTTGTAAATAAACAGCCACAAAGTATAGCTGAGAACTCTCTAGGCAAGTAATGTGGCCTGCAGTTTATCACAATATACGAGCAAAATCTAAAGACTTCCTTAGATTTCGTGCACCAGCTTTTGTTTACAAATATGCACAGGCTGCATTCAAATTCAGGTCTTTAGTTATTCCATTGTACTGGATCTAATACATATTAGCATTTTACATACACTCATAAGTGTAATCCTTTTTTATGGCATACTGTGAAAAACTCTTGGCTGTTGGCTCTGTCACTTTCAGACATGCACAGAGCAGACTTTAAACACAGGGGTTCTCTGTAAAGAGAGTAATCCAAAAGGCACAGACACACCCCTTGACTTTCAATTGGCACCGTTGACCTGTATGTATTCTCTCCTGATTGCCAGACTGTGCACCACAGAGCCAGTCTGATTAAACTGCCATCCTCCTATTTATGGGAACAAATATTTCCTAACACTTTGGATCTTGGACAGTTAGAAGACACAATGCATCAATGCAAAAACTATTGTGTTACTAATTACTGTCCATGAGTAACCTCAACCTTGTGGGTCTATGGGTGTTTGTGCCAATAAAGTGCCATCTCAAGTCTACCAGTGACTAGTCTCTCATGCCCCTATGAAAGGGGACACAGGGCAATAGTTTTTAATCTAAACTAGCCCTTTTTTACCGGAACCCCTAATTGGGGCCCATTTCTTGAAACATAGCAGTTTACCAGATAAGAAGTCAAGAAGATCAAAAAGTAGATTGTTGTAAGGGTGTATTACGTCCTGTGCTGTCCCATTGTCCTATCCATTCTGGATTCAAATCAAATGTATTTATATAGCCCTTCGTACATCAGCTGATATCTCAAAGTGCTGTACAGATACCCAGCCTAAAACCCCAAACAGCAAGCAATGCAGGTGTAGAAGCACCGTGGCTAGGAAAAACTCCCTAGAAAGGCCAAAACCTAGGAAGAACCCTAGAGAGGAACCAGGCTATGTGGGGTGGCCAGTCCTCTTCTGGCTGTGCTGGGTGGAGATTATAACAGAACATGGCCAAGATGTTAAAATGTTCATAAATGACTGCTGGACTGAAGAGTTGAGTCTTCAGTAAAGACTTAAAGGTTGAGACCGAGTTTGCGTCTTTCACATGGTTAGGCAGGCCATTCCATAAAAATGGAGCTCTATAGGAGAAAGTATGGATTAATTTTTCTACATTTTTGGACAGAAAGTTTCAGATTTTTGCAATGTTACGTAGATGGAAAAAAGCCGTCCGTGAAACAGTCTTGATATGTTCTTCAAAAGAGACATCAGGGTCCAGAGTAACGCCGAATGTTCGCAGCCATCCACTTCCTTATGTCTGAAACACATGCTTCAAGCGAGGGCAATTTTGGGGCTTCACCATGTTTCATTGAAATTTACAGCTGTGTGTCATCCGCATAACAGTGAAAGTTAACATTATGTTTTCGAATGACATCCCCAAGAGGTAAAATATATAGTGAAAACAATAGTGGTCCTAAAACGGAACCTTGAGGAACACCGAAATTTACAGTTGATTTGTCAGAGGACAAACCATTCACAGAGACAAACTGATATCTTTTCGACATAAGATCTAAACCAGGCCAGAACTTGTCCGTGTAGACCAATTTGGGTTTCCAATCTCTCCAAAAGAATCGATGGTCCTGACAGAGTTGTGCAGACTCAGGACAACTGAGCTTTGAAGGAATACGCAGATTTAAAGAGGAGGCCGTAATTTGCTTTATAATAATCATCCACTCTTGGGGAATGCTGCTTTTTAGTTAGCTTTGCGACAGTATCAAAATGGAATTTCGGATTGTTCTTATTTTCCTCAATTAAGTTGGAAAAATAGGATGATCGAGCAGCAGTAAGGGCTCTTCGATACTGCACGGTACTGTCTTTCCAAGCTAGTCGGAAGACTTCCAGTTTGGTGTGGCGCCATTTCCGTTCCAATTTTCTGGAAGCTTGCTTCAGAGCTCGGGCATTTTCTGTATACCAGGGAGCTAGTTTCTTATGAGAAATGTTTTTAGTTTTTTGGGGTTCAACTGCATCTAAGGTATTGCGCAAGGTTAAATTGAGTTCCTCAGGTGGTTAACTGATTTTTGTCCTCTGGCGCCCTTGGGTAGACAGAGGGAGTCTGGAAGGACATCAAGGAATCTTTGTGTTGTCTGTGAATTTACAGCACAACTTTTGATGTTCCTTGATTGGGGTCTGAGCAGATTATTTGTTGCAATTGCAAACGTAATAAAATGGTGGTCCGATAGTCCAGGATTATGAGGAAAAACATTAAGATCCACAACATTTATTCCATGGGACAAAACTAGGTTCAGAGTATGACTGTGACAGTGAGTAGGTCCAGAGACATGTTTGACAAAACCCACTAAGTCGATGATGGCTCCGAAAGCCTTTTGGAGTGGGTCTGTGGACTTTTCCATGTGAATATTAAAGTCACCAAAAATGTTAATATTATCTGCTATGACTACCGATATGAATTCAGGGAACTCAGTGAGGAATGCTGTATATGGCCCAGGAAGCCTGTAAACAGTAGCTATAAAAAGTGATTGAGTAGGCTGCATAGATTTCATGACTTGAAGCTCAAAAGATGAAAACGTATTTTTTTTCTAAATTGAAATTTGCTATCGTAAATGTTAGCAACACCTCCGCCTTTGCGGGATGCACGGGGGATATGGTCACTAATGTAGCCAGGAGGTGAGGCCTCATTTAACACAGTAAATTCATCAGGCTTAAGCCATGTTTCAGTCAGGCCAATCACATCAAGATTATGATCAGTGATTAGTTCATTGACTATAATTGCCTTTGAAGTAAGGGATCTAACATTAAGTAGCCCTATTTTGAGATGTGAGGTATCAACAACAGTATACAAGGCATATTGACATTTGAGAGAGACATACAGCGAGGTATAAAGTAATCGCAGGTGTTGATTGGGAGAGCTAGCTAAAACAACAACAGCTAATCAGCTAACACAACAACAGCAGGTAAAATGGCGATGAGTAGGCAGAGAGGGCCGGATTAACTACACACAAAGTCTTGAGTTCGCGGCTGTGGCCGACAGATACAAAATAAATAAACAGAATGGAGTACCATGATTAATGGACAGTCCAGCAGGCATCAGCTATGTAGCCAAGTGATCATAGTGTCCAGGGGGCAGCAGTAGATGGAACAGAGAAGCCGCCATTACGCTAGCGACACAGCGTTTAAAGTTAGTAGCAAGGGGCTAGTAGGAGCGTCTGCTCCGACGGAGGCCGGTTGAAGGCATAGTGGATGGAGTATTCGTCGGCAGACCAGTCGTGGTGGTGCGGTGGGGCGCCGTGTCGACAGAGAATCCAAGCCAGATGGCAAAAGAGGTATTGTAGAATTTAGTTTGCTAGCCGGGAGATGGGCCTGGCTCACAGCTAACTGGTGCTAGCTTTGTGGCAGTGGAGTTAGCCACTATAGCCAATCGGTAGCAGCGGTGATCCGGTGCCAAGGTCCAGAGTTTACAGCAAGGATCCGGTGGAGTATTCGGCTCTAGCCGTGTATGAGTGGTGTTTGTGTGAACAGCTGAGTAGGCCGAGAGGTGGGCCTCAGGGATAGCTTCGGTACTGGGTGCCACGGTGAGTGCAAGCTAGCTGTGAGCTAGCTAGCTGCAGGCTGTGAGCTAGCTAGCTAGCTGCAAGCTAGCTGTGACGATCAGAAGTAGTGGTCCAGGGATTACGGCAGGAATCCGGCGTTGTTGTGGAGACAGTCCGATACTGGTAGACTAGCGAGTATTATCCAGGCTAAAAACAGGGCCTGTATCTGTGCAGAAGGTAAACGCTGCTAGCAGTGGCTAACAATGACTTATAGCTTGTAGCTAATTAGCCGGTTAGCTTCTGGAGGTTCTTGAATGTGTTCTAAAATTGAAAATAATAGCGATTCCGTATCACATTGGGTTAGGCAGGTTACCAGAAGGTATGATCAAATTAAAAATCGAAAAGAGATTGAAAATAAATTGAAATATATATATATATACAAAAAAATACGAAAAATACAAAAGTACACGAGAGGACAAAACAAACACGCCTTCACTGCTACGCCATCTTGGATAACCTGCAGTCAGGTCCTCGCCGAATCTAAATTCTCTATCTTTCAGAAAGGCGCTTTCCTTTGCTTTCTTCCAAACTGCATCTCTCACTGTGCGAAAAGCAAACTGGATGATGATCGAGCAGCTGCAGATGGCATCTTGCTTCATCCCAATACAATGAGCAACATCCACAGCCATGTCCATATATCCATCGGGGAAATCCGGTGCCACCTACTATGTGCTTTACATCATCACCGTGGTCCCCGGGGACACCGTAAAGCCATAGCCCCCACCTTCTCCGGTATCTCTCTGCTTCAGATAAGCACTCTTGCATGTTGGATGGTCTTCTCCTGTTCAGTGCATTTATCAGAAGAAGCAGTGTTTGCAAGTTTAAGCTCTTAGATACTATTTTATGCATGATTCAGAGAGGTCTAGAGGTGAACGATTTTTCGTGTATAATTTTCTCCAGACCATTGGCTCCTTCATTTATCTTTGCAGAGGCAGCATTGATTGTTGACCTTGAGAATGAACAAAAAGTGTATATATATATATATATGTATGTATGTATATATATGTGTATGTATGCATGTATATATATGTGTGTATATATATATGTGTGTGTGTGTATATATATATATATATATATATATAAACAATGTTGACCTGAAGTTCGCGCAAAGACAATTATATTTGTGTCTTTTTGGGTGTGGGACTATTGACTGGATTTTCTGAATCAACCGAATGTCCAGATTCCTCAATTTCTTCACATGACAAATCAGGTGGAGGTTTTTCTCCGGTGTATGAGCTAGCAACTGCTAGCTGATCAAATTAGCGCTCTACTGAGCGTTTGTGTTTACTATAAACCAAGTTGTTACATTTAAGTAAGTTTTTAGATTTTTTTATATCGATTTGACAGCCTGCCCATTAATTTGACAGTCCGCCTTTGATTTGACAGCCGCCTTTGATTTGACAGCCTGCCCATGCGCAGTTCGGAGCTAGACTACCTTTTTTTGTTGCTAGACTACCTTTAGACCTGATTATGTGTTCCTACACATGAGCGTAGCCAACGTCGCTGCGATATGACATCGCCGCCGACAAGTGTGATCGGTCCTTCAATGGAGAAGCAGTTTCAGCCGCTCTTCATATTGTACTGTGAAAGTGTCTATCTTTGTATCAAAGGGAATTTACAACTAACCCAAGATAGACCAACTCTTGTCGTTTCAAATGGGAACAAATGAGCCATGGTGGGCAGGCACAAGCAAGGAAGGGTGTTAGAGCCAAGGATGAGTTAGTGAGATCCAATTGGAGCGTTCAAGCAGATATTTGCATATTTCCGTTAGGGAGCGCCTACCCTAAAGTACGTGTGTAAAAAATAAATTCCCCGTTGCACTCCTTTAAAACAAAACATTTTTGTTTTCCTTTGGCAAAGGATAACATCTACAAAACTTAGTCCACTCTATTCGGAACAGAGTGTAGTTTTGGGAACGGATAACTGTTTTGAGACCAAAAGTTTAATTGGTGAAAAAAAATTCATAATAATGTCCGACAAAATCCATCTCTTCTCACTGCCATCCAATGGACTTCCTCTCATCACCATATTTGGTAGTGAGTGGAAGCAGAAAACCGGATGCTTCACACTTATACATCCGGTGAAATATCTGTCTCATAATTCTAGCTGTGGTACTGCCTTTATGGCAACTGTCCCGTACACGGTCAGTGGAGTCAAACGATTGCATCCGGTCTTTAGGAGGAATGGAAAGAGAGCATGTGATGTTAGTTTTGGACGTTATTAACATCCATTTAACAAGGGCAAACTCCATCTTAACTCCTCCTCCACGTTTATTCGATTGGTTGAACAGTGCAAAAGCGAACCTCCCCGATAGTTATTTTCCCTCGTCAGGATCAGAAAGTAATAAACACCGCTCAGGCGTTTCTTTTAAGAATGCTGAATTACTTTCATTATATTGTAGGACACTAGATACGGCTGAACCTCAGACTGGTGACAAGACAACACCATAGTTAAATTCGTTTAAATTACACAATTTATCTTGTTTGAGCGGCTTGTGTTGAAGTTGACAGTTTCCTCTTTTGCAGTTACACAATACAACGGACCTTTCTTTTTCAGAGACTGATTCTCGGCAGTTAAGGTGAGTGATATTCACATTCGATTCCGTGAAGTTTTGTGTATACAAAACTACTACCAATTGCGCTTCCTGGGTATTCACAACTCCCTGTCGATTAACCAAGGGTGTATTAATTAGGCCGATTATGTTGCAAAACGTTTCTTAAAGGGAAGCCAACTGAACGAAACGGGGAGGGTCCTACCTGAATTTGCCCCTCGTGTTAGTTGCAAAATTGTCTCCCATTTTAATTTACAAAAAGGAATGCAATTGTTTGAACTAATGATTACACCCCTGTTTGCCGGAGGTGCTGTTTTTTATTTTTTCAGTGTGGATCGCTGGCCTAGTTAGTTTACATAACCCTAGCTGATTTTTGGAAATTAGCTTGTCAATTTAAAAAAAATACCATTTAGATTTACTGTCGATTGACTGTAGGCTTGGAACGTATCATATAATGGAAAGTATATTTAAACAATTTCCCAACGTTGGTTTGTTGTAGTTCCTCAGGAAGGTCAGTTCAGTTTCTCTTAGCCTGAAGACCCACCATTTGAGACAAATCCCCATCAGACATTCAGTATGCTAACGTTAGTTTGTGTAAATATATTGTTTGTGTTTTTCATTTCAATACTAATGCAATTCACACGTGACAAACACTTGCACAATATGGCAGTGCCTAACAGACCAGCAAACCCCTTCCAGCCGAGGGCTTTGGTGGACTAAATTCGACTATTATTTACATATTGTCCATCACAAGCAATGCCTCAACAGATTGAAAATACAAGGGACAGAACCTACCAGCACCACATAAAGTAGGGTAAACGCCTTCCTTTGGATACCCTTTCTCCACCTCCTACCGCCAAAAGGACCAACAAAATATACAACCAGTACATGGGGCAGCAGGTAGCCTAGCGGTTAAGAGCGTTGGGCCAGTAATCAAAAGGTCTCTGGTTTGAATCGCCGAGCCGGCAAATTTTTAAATCTGCCGTTCTGCCCTTGAGAAAGTCAGTTAATCCCCAACAACAATCTCTCTGATTCAGAGGGGTTGGGTTAAATGTGGAAGACAAATTTCAGTTGCATGCATTCAAATACAAAGTTATTGGTCACATGTGCAGAATACAACTGGTGTAGACTTGACAGTGAAATGTTTACTTAGTTGTGCAACTGACTAGGTATCCCAATTCCTTAAAGTAAATGTAATTGTAGTCAATATTCTGCCTTGTAGAGACTTGCATCTTTTTTAGTGACTTCTTTCAGACTAATATTCATGGTGTTACCATTGTAACAGTCTGATGTTTAGGCAAAGTTCCTCTCTGCTTACCTCATGTCAAAATAAATGTTCCCCACAAGTTCTTGCTTTTTGTGCATGTTTTTTTAATTACATTTTTGACATGAAGTAAGCAGAGAGGAAGTGGGTCTACAACAGACCCAGATTTGCTAAGTCTGTTTATATTCTATTCAGTTTTTTTTCTCACCCCCCTGCATAAGGACCAACCCTACGGACAATCGTCAGAGTAAGTTGAAATTGCATTTTGGCGGACTATTGTGTTTTTTTGCAAGTTAATTCCGATCAACGCTAGTGTGTAAATACGTGTGTTTCTAAAAGCAGCTAACTTCACCCTACCCCTTGTCATGACCAGATGTTCACTGGTGATTCTGCCTGGTCTGTTCTGCAATTTACAGTGACAAGAAAATGTATGTGAACCCTTTGGAAATACCTGGATTTCTGCGTAAATTTATCATTAAATGTTATCTGATCTTCATCTAGGTCACAACAATGGACACGCAAACAATTATACGTTTTCATGTCTTTATTGAACATACTGTGTAAACATTCATAGTGCAGGGTGGAGAAAGTATGTGAACCCTTGGCTTTAATAACCTCAGCCAAACGTTTTCTGTAGTTGTGGATCAGACCTGCACAATTGTCAGGAGGAATTTTGGACCATTCCTCTTTACAAAACTGTTTCAGTTCAGCAATATTCTTGGGATGTCTGGTGTGAACTGCCGTCTTGGTGTCATGCCACAGCATCTCAATCAGGTTGAGGTCAGGACTCTGACTGGGCCACTCCAGATGGCTTATTTTCTTCTGTTGAAGCCATTCTGTTGCTGATTTACTTCTGTGATTTGGGTGGTTGTCCTGTTGCATCACCCAACTTCTGTTGAGCTTCAATTGGCGGACAGATACCTTAACATTCTCCTGCAAAATGTCTTGATAAACTTGCGAATGAATATTTCTGTCGACGATAGCAAGCTGTCCTTGCCCTGAGGCAGCAAAGCAGTCCCAAACCATTATGCTCCCTCCACCATACTTTACAGTTGGGATGAGGTTTTGATGTTGGTGAGCTGTGCCCTTTTTTCCTTCCAAACAACTCAACTGTAGTTTCATCTGTCCACAGAATATTTTGATAGCGCTGTGGAACATCCAGGTGCACTTTTATAAAACTTCAGACCGCAGTGGCTTCTTCTGTGGTGTTCTCACATGGACTGGCTTTTGGAGGAGTCATTAGCCTAGGGGTTCACATACTTTTTCCAACCTACACTGTGAATGTTTAAATGATGTATTCAATATAGACCAGAAATACAATTTGTGTTATTAGTTTAATCACACTGTTTGTCTATTGTTGTGAAGATGAAGATCAGATCCAATTTGACCAATTTATGCAGAAATCCAGGTAATTCCAAAGGGTTCACCTATTTTTTTTTTTCTTGCCACTGTAACATCCTGGAGCTCAGTGTCAGATAGCTTAGAATGTGCGTGTAGGATTATTCCACGATTCTCTGCTATCACAGACCTGTCAATCTCTTTTTCTCTCTCCCCTAAACACTGTTACACACACTCACTGCAATCTGCACAGCAACAGACCTGGCAATCTCTAACACACATTTAGGGCAGTTCTGGACTGTTTTTCGACAGTGCATTCTCACATAGCCTTGCTAATCCCATCCCTATGGTCACACTGTTTGAAGTCCTGCATTCAAGTAGGCCTTTCTATATTTTTGGTTGAGGGCTCCTGACTGGCTAGATCTGTACAACCAATCTGTCCATAGAACCCCAGCGGAGATTAACGTTGATTTGACTGTTTAATTGTAATCCAAAATGGAAATAGTGGATTCAATCCGGCGCCCTTGTTGAGTTTAAGACACGGTTACAACGCACACTATAGAACAAAATAAATGGCAACTGTCGCCTTATTGCGCACCTGATGCTGGCTATTTCATTGGAAATTAAAGGGGAAGCGCAACGACTAGACTGAATGAGACTGTTCTGAATTAATTTGTGACGTCACACTACTCATGCTGAAATAACAGCTAAAATAATGTACATAAAAAATAATGATTATTATTTACACATTTCTATCCAGTGTTCACATTCAACATCCTTATCTGTCAGAACTTTAACAAGAACTTTAGCAAGTATCCAGAAAGTAGGTGTTGCCTTCCTGGTTCAACCAGATGCCCAGTTTCCTCCACATCCACTCTGAACAGACTGGAGAAGAGAGACAATGAGACTGCTCTGTAGCCTATTCTTCATTCTGGGACAGAGTCAATGACTGAGTCCCTAATGGCCCCCGGTTTCCTATATAGTCTACTACATTAGACCAGAGTCTCATTACATTTGATTTCGTTTACTTTCGACAACCCTGTTTGTAAGCTTTTAAATGATATCAAAATGGTGGGGAATGCAAAATGGGTCAACTTTGAGCACCTCTATCTACTAAATGTTTTAGCATTGTTAGGTTCTAAATGAACCCGTTAACACTCACGGACGACTAGTAAAGCTTAAACCAAGTTTATTCACCTATTGGGTCATACAGCTGTATAAGACAAATACATGGTTCCACCAGTGGTAGTGTATACAGTTGAAGTTGAAGTTTACATACACCTTAGCCAAATGCATTTAAACTCAGTTTTTCACAATCCCTGACATTTAATCCTAGTAAACATTCCCTGTTTTAGGTCAGTAGAATCACCACTTTATTTTAAGAATGTGAAATGTCAGAATAATAGTAGAGATTTATTTCAGCTTTTATTTCTTTCATCACATTCCCAGTAGGTCAGAAGTTTACATACACTTAATTAGTATTTGGTAGCATTGCCTTTTAAATTGATTCACTTGGGTCAATGTTTTCAGGTAGCCTTCCACATGCTTCCCACAGTAAATTGGGTGAATTTTGGCCCATTCCTCCTGACACAGTTGGTGTAACGGAGTCAGGTTTGTAGGCCTCCTTGCTCGCACATGCTTTTTCAGTTCTGCCCACACATTTTCTATAGGATTGATGTCAGGGCTTTGTGATGGCCACTCTAATACCTTGACATTGTTGTCCTTAAGCCAGTTCCACAACTTTGTAAGTATGCCTGGGGTCATTGTCCATTTGGAAGACTCATTTGCGACCAAGCTTTAATTTCCTGACTGTCTTAAGATGTTGCTTCAATATATCCCAAAATTTTCCTGCCTCATATGTATTTTGTGAAGTACACCAGTCCCTCCTGCAGCAAAGCACCCCCACATCATGATACTGCCACCCCTGTGCTTCATGGTTAGGATGGTGTTCCTTGGCTTGCAAGCCTCCCCCTTTTTCCTCCAAACATAACGATGGTCATTATAGCCAAACGGTTCTATTTTTGTTTCATCAGACCAGAGGATATTTCTCCAAAAAGTACGATCTTTGTCCCCATGTGCAGTTGCAAACTGTAGTCTGGCTTTTTTGTTTATGGTGGTTTTGGAGCCGTGGCTTCTTACTAGCTGAGTGGCCTTTCAGGTTATGTCGATATAGGACTCGTTTTTACTCTGGATATACTTTTGCATCTGTTTCCTCCAGAATCTTCACAAGGTCCTTTGTTGTTCTGGGAATGATTGGCACTTTTCGCACCAAAGTACATTAATCTCTAGGAGACAGAACGCGTCTCCTTCCTGAACGGTATGACGGCTGCGTTGTCCCATGGTGTTTATACTTGCCTACTATTGTTTGTACAGATGAACATTGTACTTTCAGGTGTTGGGAAATTGCTCCCAAAGATGAACCAGACTTGCGGAGGTCTACAAAAACAAAAATTCGGAGGTCTTGGCTTTTTTTTTTTTTACCATGTCAAGCAAAGAGGCACTGAGTTTGAAGGTAGGCCTTGAAATGCATCCACAGGTACACCTCCAAATGATGTCAATTAGCCTATCATAAGCTTTAAAGACATGTAATAATTTTCTGGAATTTTCCAAGCTGTTTCAAGGCACAATCAACTTAGTGTATGTAAACTTCTGACCCACTGCAATTGTGATACAGTGAAGTAATCTGTCTGTAAACGATTGTTGGAAAAATTACTTGTATCATGCACAAAGATGTCCTAAGCGATTGCCAAAACTATAGTTTAACAAGATATTTGTGAAGTGGTTGAAAAACGAGTTTAACCTCTTACTCCTACCCGACACGCAGGCGTCCCATCTAGACATCTGGAAATGCAAATGCGCTACGCTAAATGCTAATAGCACTCGTTAAGACTCAAACGTTTTTTTCCCCGTTTAAAATCGGTCCATATATAGCCTAGGTATCGATCTATGAAGACTGTGGTCAAGGAAAAAAACAGCTTTTTATAACGCAACGTCATTTTTTAAAATTAAAAAAGTCGACGATAAACATTCACAAAACACTTCGAAATACTTTTGTAATGCAACTTTAGGTATTAGTAAACGTTAATAATCGATCAAATTGATCACGAGGCGATGTATATTCTATAGCTGTACGTCTGGAAATAATGTCCGGGTAAATCTCAACCAAAATACCTGGTCGGAGACCGGAAGAAATGCGCTGCCTCGTGTCAGTTTGACCAAGAAACAAATCGTAGGCAAATGAAAAGACCGTTGACATCGTGTGGAAGCTGTAGGTATTGCAACCTCGTCCCCATTTAATGTGGTTCCCATTCAACAACACGTTCAAGTGGCGCATGGATATATTTTCCCATTTTCAGTGATCAGATTTTCAAGCGCTTTTCGATGAAATGCACGTTGTTATAGTCACAGCCGTGATTTAACCAGTTTTATAAACGTCTGAGTGTTTTCTATCCACACATACTAATCATATGCATATACTATATTCCTGGCATGAGTAGCAGGGCGCTGAAATGTTGCGCGATTTTTAACAATGTTTGAAAAAGTAGGGGGGTAGGAGTAACAGGTTAATGACTCCAACCTAAGGTTATGTAAACTTCCGTCTTCAACTGTATATACCCCAATTTGGGGTCGAATCTCCTCCTCTCTAAACATTGTCTTTTCTAGGCAGGAAGTTAAGTAATACGGGCAATAAACTGTTCCTTCTTCCTTAACCTCTTTAGGATAGGGGACGCTCACATCCCACTTGGCCAAAAACCAGGTAAATGCAGCACGACAAATTCAAATAAATTAATTTAAAAATCTAACTTTCATTAAATCACACATGTAAAATACTCAATTAAAGCTACACTCGTTGTGAATCCAGCCAACATGTCAGATTTTAAAAAGGCTTTTAGGCGAAAGCATAAGAAGCTATTATCTGATGATAGCACAATAGTAAACAGAGGGTAGAATATTTCAACCCTGCAGGCGCAACATAAAAAGCAGAAATAAAATATAAAACATGCCTTACCTTTGAGCTTCTTTTGTTGGCACTCCAATATGTCCCATAAACATCACAATTAGTCCTTTTGTTTGATTAATTCCGTCCATATATATCCAAAATGTCAATTTGACATGTTTGATCCAGAAACAAAAACAGCTTCCAAAATGTGAAACGTCACTACAAAATATTTTAAAGGTTGCCTATGAACTTCGAAATATTTTGGCAAACCTACTTTTGTAATACAACTTTAGGTATTTTTAAATGTTAATAATCGATCAAATTGAATACGGGTCTGTTTTCAATAGAGGACGAGAGGAAACTAACGCTACTTTTCATGTCTTGGCCAACTCAAGTGTTACTCAGGTCCTAGATGTCATATTTTTATTTTTTCATCTAGAGGGTGGATCAGCTTAATATTGTGGAAAGAATTTAGCTTCCAATGTAATTGTCTGCATCATTTACAATCCCCCTTTTTTTGTGTGTGTATATATATATATATTATTTATTATTATTATTCCCCGCAAACCCTTCCGCCGATCCCCCAATTGGAGTAAACTAATAAACACTTCTGCTTCTACCTTCAATCCATACATCTTATACATACTCTACAGACGGTCTACTTTACAATAGTTCTCTCTTGTTTGTTCTTAGTCCCTCCTCTACAGATCCCGTATGTTTTACATTGTTTATCTTTTTATTAGTCCCACCCTTCAGCTCCACTCAACCTCTCCCATCTGTCTCTCAACATCATCCATTTCGGATTTCTACTTGCCATATATTTTTCAACTGTGCTGTGATGCTTCACAAAATAATTGAACCTTCCTATTCTCATAGCTTCTACAGATTGTAGATTAAAACATTTTTTTGCTAAAATAATTATTATATTATTTATTGATTGACTATGGCTTTTCAAATCACCCAGTATTGCTATCTGTAGTGTTAGTTCTAGGCAAATGTTGCAATTCTTCAGCCATTCCTGGACCTGTGACTAAAAATGAGCTACATATGGACAATACCAAAATAAATGATCTAATGACTCCGCCTCCTCACAGCAGAATCTGCAGAGCTGGGAAGATTGTATCCCCCATATATATAACATTCTATTAGTTGCAAGAATTTTGTATAGTAATTTATATTGAAAAATGTGAAATTTTGAATCCGGCGTTTTGCGTATCAATTTATAAAACATGTGCCATGGAATTGCAAATCTCTTCCCAACTATTTAGCAATTTATATGGCACAGCTGTCATTTTTGTGGTCCTTAAATGAAATTGGTATATGTTTTTATTTATCACACTTTTCTTTAACCATTTATGTTCTTTAATACAGGGCCGACATACAAGTTCCTTACTTTTTTCCCTATCTATTTGCCTCTTCCATTTTTGTGGTTATGCTGCAATTAATTGGTTGTCATTTTGGGCAGAGCAGACATTTCCATATGTCTGTGTTGGCTGCATGTGCGACATCATAAATAGGACTGTTGGAGTTATCATTCACTAAATGTATACCTTTTATAAAAAATATTTCTTCGATAAATAGTTTTTAAAAAATCAATTAGTAGATTTGAATTTAACCACAATATTTGTTCTGTCCTTTCAGGTGGATTAAACTGAAATTGCAACCAACTTTCTAAGGCTTGTTTAA